>NC_141538.1:155987500-156291250 GCF_021556685.1 Rattus norvegicus
AGGGCCATCTTGGAGTGAAGAGTGCAGTAGATGTGATTGCCACACAAAACCGCCAGCTCTGAAGCCTGAGGTCAGTGGCTGTAACCTGACCTTACTCCCCAGTTAATCTCCTGGGATTAGCAGGAAGGATGAGATGGGGCCCACAATGTTCCCCTCCCCCACCCCAGTCCTGGGGAGGGCTGCCTGGTGCTATTCATTCAACTTTGTTCATTCACTCCTCCCTCCAGAACATTTGCTGGGCGCCTGCTGAAGGCCCAACTCTGTTCTAGGTTTTAGTGAGATTACTGAACAGCCAGGGTAGGAAGCACCTATCATGTGCCAGGCACTTGGAGAAATAAAGCTAAAGGGGCCAGAGGTATGGCTCACATGCCTAGAATGCAGAAAGCTCTGGGCTCCACCCACATCACAGCGTAAATCAGGCGTGATAGCATTCGCCTGTCATTCCAGTACTTGGGAGGGGGAAGCAGAAGGGTCAGGAGTTCAAGATCATCCTCGGCTACTGCCGATGATTAGTGTTGTCAAAGACTCACCCAGAATCACCCAGGAGACTGGCCTTTGAGTGTGCCCATGGGGGATTATCATGATTAAATTGAATTTCGGAGATCTGGTGACACCATTCCCATGCCAGAGTCCTGGATATGATGGAGGAAGAATTTCTTGTCTGGGGGCTTAATGTAATTGGCTGCTTCCAGAGCCTGCTGACTTTACTTCCCCACCACAAAGCTCAGGGTCTGGAACTGGGAGCTAAATTTAACCCTTTGCTTGCTTGTTTGTTTTCTGAGACAAGGTTTCTCTGTCTAGCCCTGGCTGTCCTGGAACTTGCTCTGTAGACCAGGCTGGCCTCGAACTCAGAGATGTGCCTGCCTCAGCCTCCTGAGTGCTGGGATCAGCTGCGTGTGCCACCACCTAGCAACACTTCCTTTCTTGAGTTGCTTTTGTTAGGATGTTTTATCACAGCAACAGCGAAAGAAGCTGAGACTCTACACAGCGAAGCAACCTGGACTCCGTGAGACCCTGTCTCAGAAAACCCAAAACCGGAAAATTAATAAATACTCAGTAAAGTTCCGAAAGAAAGGAACCCTGGAGTCCCCGAGTCTCTCAGCCCCCGCACGCACGGACATGCACAAAATACATAAATAAAAATGTAATGAAACTTCAAAAGAGTCACAGTGGTCCTTGCTCTGCTATCTGCCTCCTCTTACTGCTGGGCCCCACTAGGCTCTTCCCAGGAACCTAGCAACAGCTTACATCATCACCCGCTGCCAGGTGCGAGCCAACCTGGGACTGCTCAGCTACCCCCCCCCCTCTCTCTCGCTCTCGCTTCCCACATGTTCCTCTTTCTGTACTTCTCAGTCCTCCTCTTCTTCAGACCCCCTTCCCTTTCCTTCTCCTGCAAAGAGTCTTCATGCTAGGCCTATCAGCATGGTTATCAGCATGGTGTGATTCCTGGGGAGTGGGGGGCGAGGACATCTTGGTGGGGTCTGCTGAGGTGCTCCCTCCTGCTACATTATACCGTGACGTAAAGCATAACATTGTGAGACTTAGTGGGCAGGATTACAGGGACACTGGGGAAGATGGGTTTACTGGGGCGGGGGTTGGGGGGGGGAAGGAAGGATGGCTGACCTCAAGTTGACAAACACGCCCGTTGTCCCAGCATTCAGGAAGTTAGTGATACTAACCACCTTCCAGGCCGGCAAGAAGATGCAGCTGGAGTAGCTCCCTTGTCAGCAGGCACTGGGGAGCTCTCTCTGATGCTAAGACTGGAGGAAGTGGAAGGCAGACAGTGTTTACAGCAGCCACTGTGTCAAGCGGCCCGAGGAAGTCTGAGGCTTTAGCTGCAGTGCCTGGGAGGGGACCTGGACCTGTCTCTCGACCAAGTCAAGCGTCTATGACAGTCTTTTCTGGCCAGGGCATTATTCATTCACTGATGGAAGTTATTTAGGGCCACCGTGAAGGGCTCAGGGAAAGAATACGCTCTGATAAGAGCGGGCTGTGGTCAGATCCAAAAGGGACTTCCATAGATGGGGGGAGGTTAAGCCAGACACAGCAAGCTTCAGGTCTCCAGCGATGACATCCCTTCTTGGCAGGAAACAGGCATAAGAGCACAAGGTTGAGAGAGAGAGTATTGGGTCTTTAGGCCTTGGAGAGAACACCCTCAGCCACGCTCAGTACAGCTGTAGACTGCCTTCCCTGTTCTGGAAAGTTCTCTGAAGTCCACCCAAAGACTCTTCTTGTTCCCTTTGCACTTTCCCCTCAGCTCAGCTGGCCACCCCAGGCCCAGCCAGGCATCACCTCCTAATGTGGCTCAAATGTCTCTGCCCTTGGGCAGTCTGTGGCTGGAGAGGCCGGGGCAGCAGCCAGAAAAGGCCTGCCCAGCCAACAGTGGGTGTTGGAAGAGGCAGCCTGGCAGCGTGAGGGTAGCCCTGAGCCAGGCTGCAGGGGTGAACCTTGTCTTTGCCCCGCAAGCTGGATACCCTGAGGTGAGAAATCTCACCCCTCCTGCACCAGGTCAGTTAAGAGTCTAAGAGAGACTCAGGGCTGCCCTAAAGATTCTGGCCATTTTACCTGCAGCAAAGGCTCAACCTGAACGTGGGACCGGCAGGTGTGAGGGGTTGTAAGGCAATAAGTGAGGAACGTAGGGCAGTGGGGAGAGAGACTGAGGGAGACAGAGGAGAGCTGGGTGGACGAATGGTAGTGTATGCCTGCACACACACACACACACACACACACACACACACACACACACACGCAAATATAGCTTGCCCACATGCCTGCTCACCTGAGGCTGAAATGGTCTATCCTGCACTAGAATGCTCAACCTTCAGCATCTGGATGAGGCTGGTCACAGGTCCCCATCTCCTGTCCTGTCCCATTCACACTGGGAAGATACAAGCCCCAGGCGGTGTGACGCTCTTCCCCGTCTTACAGAACAGAAAACTAAGGGTGATCTAAAAGGTCACCGGTGAGGCTGGCAGTGTGGCAAGGTCAGCACGATCTGAAGCTGAGAGGCAGGATGCGAGGAATTTCAGTCAGGGGCAGCGGCCAAGCACATAGCAGTTGTTTGAGGACAGAGAGGCCTGGAGTAGCCCTGAGGGAGCCAAAGCAGGACCTGGCTTGTGCCATCCCTCACCCTTGTCACCAGCTCTATTTCGTAAGTCAGGGCGTGGCTACCAGAACTGGAAATCAGAAGGCGCTGGGCATGAGGT
Source organism: Rattus norvegicus (assembly GCF_021556685.1). Lineage (NCBI taxonomy): Eukaryota > Metazoa > Chordata > Mammalia > Rodentia > Muridae > Rattus > Rattus norvegicus. The sequence continues at coordinate 155,990,707 of NC_141538.1, forward strand.
CTGGGACTATCCGAGACTCACTCACTGGGACACCAGAAAGCCTCATGGGCTGTAGCCTGGGCCTAGGGCCACAGTGGGAGGAGAGGTAGGAGGTGGACGGCCTAGGGCATCATTTTATAGGTACACAGGCTTCCTCCCACCCATGGAGAGGACACATCCTGCCTATGGGTCTGGAAGCTAAGCATGGGAGAGGTTGAAGGGGGCCATGCATCTCTGAGGGGTGTTTCAGGGCCCTGCCCCCTCTGGGCTGTACCCAGTTTGTGTCCCACTCTCTCACGTCCCCACCCCCACCAGGAAACAGGGCAGTCCCATCCTAATATCAAAAACTGAAAGGCACAGAGAAGTTTCATGACCTTCCAGGGCCACACAGCACACTGACGCAGCTTCCTCCCTCGGGAGGCGAGGGTTAGCGGTGTAAGGGGGTCTGCAAGGCTGGGTGGTGATGCCGGTGTTTTGAAACTACGTTAAGCACATTGATGTGTGAGGAGAACACATCAACCATAGCATTAGAGAAAACTCCTTCCTCGCCCCGTCCCAACCTTATACAGGGTCTGTCTTGGGAAGCCCTGGCTAGCCCAGGGAGAGCTTTGTAGGTGGAACATGATGGTGTCTTGTCTTTCATCCCAGAACTTGGAGGCAGAGGCAGGTTGATCTCTCTGATTTCAAAGCTATCCTGGTCTACATAATGAGTTCTAAGCTAGCCAGGGCTACTTTTACCTCTATTAACTCATTTAACCCCACAATAGGCTGAAGGATAAACACTACAGCTCTTCCCATTCCACAGATGGGAAAAGTGAGCGCAGAGAGGTTGAGTAGCTTGCCCAGAGTCAAACAGCAAGTAACCATGTCAGAATTCAGTCTTCCGTGTGGGCGTTTTTTGCTTTTGGATGTCCTCTCAAGGTCCAAGCTGACTGACTGGAAATGTTACACATGTTCTGTACAATGCATACGCAATAGGGACTGGATGATACCATGACTCAGGACGCTCGCTTCCCAAATCTCATTTTTGTCATGCTTCTCTTAGACTCCTGGGGGAGGGGCTCCCCTTACCCCAAAGAGAGATGAGGTCTGCCAGAGGTCACACATTGAGAAAGGGGTAGAGTCACTTCTTGGACAGGCTGGGTCCAGGTCGCTGACCCAGCACCTGTAGCCAGCTGGGCTGTGGAAATCCCTCTGGGATTTGGGCAGGATATTGACCCTACTTTCCCCACAATCCCCAGCTTCAGCCCATCCTCTGAGGACTCTCAGATGCCCTCCCCACCCCCAGCTCTGTCCTGGCTGTGTTCCCCTGGGAGGATCTGGTTAGTCCCCCAGACAACCCCAAGGAGGAGGCGAGGAGGGCCTGACTATGGAAACTAGCCTTGAACTTGTAACTCGCTGGGTGGGCCTGACACAAGCAGAATCCCAGCTGGCACACGCAGGGAGCACACAGATGCTGGTAGTTGGCGGCTGGGCCCCACAGCATCCTTTCTACATTCCAATCGAGCTTATGACCAGCTGTCAGGCTCCCAGCAAACTGGGGTGTTTGAGGATCTTAGTAGTGGGGGTGAGAGAGGCGGGACACCCGGCTGGTGATGACCTAATCCAGACAGACATGGTGTCGTAGGTCATCCCAGCACTCGCTATCCAGTCAGTTCAAAGACAGCCTGGACTACCTGAGCTCCTGACTCAAAAAATTAAAGCCATGGTGCTGTGCTGGGGCAATGGTCACACTGACTGCTCTTGCCATAGAGCTGTAGGAATGGGAATTCGACAGGACAAGGGACGAGGAGAACAACACTGTCACCCTTTGTGACAGAGGCAGCAAGTCAGCCAGCACGGTTCTGATTGGTGGATCCTCCTGTCCTTGCTCCCAGGGCACAGAGAAGTGAAGTAAGCTGGGCAAGGACACACAGCAACTAATAGGAAGAGGGTAATGTCTCCACAGGGCGCCTACTATGTGCTAGAAGATTTCTATACCATCTCCTATGTAGGCAGAACTCTCAGGACCAAGAGTAGAGGGAACTCATGGCTCACACTGCAGGGTGTGGGAGAACCAGGAGCCCCTCCGGCCTGGTAGACCCCTCATGCAATGCCTTTGTCACCCTAGTATCTAAAAGGACTGTCTCCTCATGGACTAGGGCTGTGACATGGGATCCCCATGACAACTGAGTCCCCTGGCTCAGCCTGGGTTGGGGACAGGGGGGCTGTCTGACAGAAAGCACACCTCAGACCATGTAGGCTCTCCTCCAGCTCCTCCTGCCTTGAATGTGACCTGTGTCCTGGGGGCACTATCCCACCAGACTTCCCTCCCACCCTAGTCCACTCCTCTGTGGTTACCATTCTGCAGAGAGAGAGAGAGTGAGCCACAGGGGCTACCCCAGGCTGCCCTCCCACCCCTAGCACAGGGATGACCGCTCCACCAAGTTTCCAATGTCAGTTTATGAGACAGGATTTAGTGTTCTCTGTTGCTACAATGGTGACTTGGTGACACCTGCTGTCACATCTAGCTGCTCTGAGTTCATTCTCCTTCCCAGCAGGGGAAGACCCACTCCTTTCGACTGCTGCGGGGTGGGAACTGGCAGATGCAGGGACCATTTCCATCGGATGGCAGGGTACCGTGGGTGTGAAATGAGGGGGCACCTGAGGGGAACAACAGTCTGTGTGGTGGACTAGAAATCTACAGAAAAACCCATGAGTTGGATGCTGGTGTCTGGACCCTGGACACAGGAACGCCTGAAGCTCGCCTCTGAATGGGAGCCAGTTCATTCTCCTAATGTTTGCTTTGGTTTTTCTGTTGCTTGGAGCCCAGACTCTGCCCTCAGAACTCCAGGCCAGAGGTTTTTTCTCAGCTCCTTACACTGTAAACAATCATACCTGGTTGGTCATGCTCAGATGGCTGTTTCCACCAAAGGGAAGAAACGGGGCGAACTAGTTAAAGGTGGGCGGACGCACTGCGTGTGAGCACACATGTGGGATCCGTGGCTGTTCATGGCGATGCGTGTCTATAATCCCAGTTACCCTGGAAGCAGAGGCAGGAGGATTGCTCAGGTTGAAGGCTAGCCTGGACTTCAAAGGAAGTTCTAGGTCAGCCAGGGATATATAGTGAGACCATGTCAGAAAAGAAAGGAAGGAAGGAAGGAAGGAAGGAGAGTAGGTGAGAGAGGGAGGGGAAAAGAATTTTTGGGAAAATCCTGAATTCCCCGGTAGGATAGTTAGAGACACACAGCTTCCCCCCAGGTATGGGTTCCATTTAACATCAGTGTTGATAAAAGCCCTGTGCCTGAAAGTGTCTGTCTGTCCACTGGGCCCTTCAGTCTAGTGGTCAGTCAGTCCCCAGGGAGTCGCTGGTACAGAACTGTAAAACATCCATCTCAGAGGAGAAAACAGAGGCACAGGAGTGACAGGACTCGCCCAAGGTCCCTGAGCTGAAGAGGGGCAGGACTAGCTAGCTACAGCCCAGATGTTCCTGGCCCCAAGCCGAGGGCCTTTGCCCCTGGTCACTGGGTGGCAGGGATGAGGCTGGCTGGCCAGCCTCTGAGGTACTTTGTTCCACCTGACAGCCTTCAAGGCTGTTTTAAAAGTTAAAAGGAACAGATGTGCACAGTGCCCCGCCCCCTGCGTCCTGGGACCTCTAAGGTGGTATTTAAACAATGGCCCCTGGGCTGAAGTTCATTAAGCAGCTACTGCCCACCAGGGGGGTCAATAGAATAGGTCAGACCCCCATCAGGGCTGAGTCAACTGAGAAGGAAATGAAGAACCTTGCGGAAGGGAAGCCAGGTCACTGTGATGCAGGAAGAGAGAGAAGAGCAGGAGAGGGAAGGCCAGCTCAGAGAAGGGCTCACCCGAGCCCATATTGCAGATTTCTACAGCACACGCTGTGACACTGCACTCACACCTACACAAAAGGAAACTGAAGCAGAGAGGCGTAGCCACAAACCCAGGCAATAGAGCCACAAGCCCAGGCAATGCAGAGTAAGCAGCTTCGTGAGGCCCCTGGCATTCCCTCTGGTCTCAGCCCATCCTTCTAGCTCAGGCTGGGGACCTCCTTTTCTGGGGCCACCCTTCCGTCCCACTCCATAAGCCTCAAAACCCATTGGGCTCTATCCCAGATCGTGTGAGCCCTGTCAACCCACTCTTGTTCTGTCTCTGACATTAACTTCTGGCCCATCACTGAAAATGCATTTGCCTGAGGCCTACTGGGCACACGGCTGGACCACACATGTGATGGGAAACCTCCAACCAGCTTCCCATTGGGGCTCATCTGGTAGTCTTCCCAGCACTGGTGTGGGTGAAAAAGAATCTTGGTCTTGGAGGTGGCAGACATGGGGCCCGGTGTGGTACCCGTCCCATCCCACAGACGTGATGTAGAGGAAGTGTACACTCTAAGGCTCGGTCCATAGGATGTATGTGGAAAGTGCTTGCCCCGTCTTATTACTTCCTGTTTTTTGTCAGAATGAAACCCAAGGCCTTAGCCCACGACAGGCAAACACTGTACCACTGAGCTATACCACCTGTGCTTTGACGTAGGGCACTCATGTGGTCATCCTCATTTTAGGGTACACAGAGAGGTGAAGGGACCTGTGTAAGGTCACACAGCATGAGCAGCAGGGCTAGGTCTAAAGTCTCCAACTCCAAAGTTCACAAACAGTTTGCCGTGAATCCGCTGAGGCTTCAGGAGACACTCAACACAAGGTTTTCAGGCTTTTCCCCCAAAGAGATCATGTGACCTTTACAAAGTCACACAGAAAGGAGACAAGCACCCAGGGTCTCTGTTGCCAGGGTGATGGAGTCAGGAAGCAAGAAAGACTGAGTGAACAGCAGGTAGGCAGCCGGTGCAAAGGCCCAGAGGCCATGAGGGACTGGAGAGGCTGAATGATCCAGTGTGTGTCACGACTGTGGAGGGGACTGACTCTGTGCGTGTGCGTGTGTGTGTGCGCGTGGTGTTCTAATATTATTAAGACAGAATAGCTACATTATTATATAGACAGGGTCTTTCTCCTGGTTCTTTTTTTTTTTTTTTTTTTTTTCGGAGCTGGGGATCGAACCCAGGGCCTTGCGCTTCCTAGGCAAGCGCTCTACCACTGAGCTAAATCCCCAACCCCGGGTCTTTCTCTATAGCCTTGACTGGCCTGAAACTCACTACGTAGATGAGTCACTGTCGCTGTCTTCAGACACAGCAGAAGAGGGCATCAGATCCCATTACAGATGGTTGTGAGCCACCATGCGGTTGCTGGGAATTGAACTCAGGACGTCTGGAAGAGCAGTCAGTGCTCTTAGCCACCAAGCCATCTCTCCAGCCCTGTCTTGAACTCTTAATTCTCCCACCTTGGGCTCTCAAGTGTGGGGATTACAGATGTGAACCTGAGCCTCTGTATTCGCTCACGGGAGCTGGGATTACAGAGAACTGGGCTCTCGTTCTGGTTTAATTTGCCCATGTTCACCTTTTCCGGTGTTTGTAATGTTTCTGATGCAGAAAATTCGAGGTCTGGATCCGAAGCACAGCTCGGTGAGGGAGCACTGGCCCTGGGTTCTATCCTGGCTCTGAGTGCAGATTCATTAAATAAAGGCGCAGGTCTGTCTCGTCTAGACTGAGCTAGGGATCAGGGCTGATGGCTCCACAGTGCCTGTGACTCTGCTCTGGAGATCAGGTCACTGTGCTCTGGGTGTGGTGGGGCAGGCCAGGGCCTGCACACCTTGGTCAAAAGTGAGCAGTGGGGGGCTGGGGGTGTAGCTCAGTTGGTAGAGCGCTTGCCTAGCGTGTAACAGGCTCTGAGCTGGCTCCTCAGGGCCACGCAAGCAGAGCGCAGTGGTCCGTGCCTGCAATCTCAGCACTCAGGAGAATCACAGCTTCCGGGTCGTCCCTGGCTATAGAGTGATCTGAAAGAGAGCCTGAAACCAGACTGGGTCATATCAGACCCTGCCTTCAAAGTAAATAGATAAATAGATGGATAAATTTATAAGTAGGTAAATAAAGCGGTCAGGCAAACGATAGGAGTGGTTCCTGCATTCCCACACGGAAGCCGACTCCAGATAACGTGACAAGGCTCAGACGACTCTCGAGGAGACCGAAGCCCCCTGCAGATGCAGCAGGGCCTGCATGTCCTCAGAGCGGAAGGCAGACTGAGCTGTTCTCAGCTCTCCTTTTGCACCAAGAGGCCCGTACACTCGGACATGCACTCCCTGTTGCTGGACCACCATAGCCGGCACCCTTAGGAACGGGCAGCCTAGACAATATCAAAGATGTGTGGGGTCACAGGAAGGAGAAGGGGACCCACAGACACAGTCACCCTACATAACAGTCACCCCACGCATGCCCTATTGGACAAGGGAGGATTCTGACTCAAGGAGAGGATGGCCCTTGTCCCTCTGGGCTCCTCCCTGAGGTGAGAAAGTAAGAGTCATGCCTGAGGTGTTAGCAGAGGGAACTGACCTGACCAAAGTCTGTCAGGTCAAACTGACCTGAGTATAGTCTGTCCTTTTGTTGAAGCTGAAGATAGAATTTAAGCCTATCCCCTCACCCCAAAACATAGTACCCATGAAAAAGGTGGACTCCAAATAATGCACATTGGTCACAGAAGCGTACAACAGCACTGCAGCTTTTGGGGGTGTAGTGGGGTAAGAAACAGGTTTTTGAAACAGGGTTTCCTCATGTAGCCCTGGCTATCCTAGAACTCACGCTATAGACCAGGCTGGCCTCGAACTCACAGAGATCTGCCTGCCTCCGCCTCCTGAGTGCTGGGATTAAAGGTGTGCCCCACCACTACCTGCCCTGTAATTTTGTTTTAGGCTGGGTCTCTCTATGTAGCCCTGGTTGGCCTGGAAGTCTCTGTGTAGACAAGGTGGGCCTTAGCTCTGCCTCCTGACCGCTGGGATTACACATGTGTACCACCATGGCCAGCACTATATTGTGTGTGTGTGTGTGTGTGTGTGTGTGTGTGTGTGTGTGTGTGTGTGTGTTTCTGCTTGTGCGCGAGTGGAGGCCAGTCACAGCCTCAGGTGTTTGGGACAGGGTTCCACTGTCACTGTGAGCACCAGGCAGGCCAGCCGGCTTGTGAGCTTCCAAGGATTCTTCTGTTCCAGTTCATGTCGCCCTGTAGGAATACTGGAGGCAGATGCTACTGCAACCACTTTACATGCCTTCTGGAGAGGTTTTTGCCCTACCTCATGACATCGACATATATGTATCACATGACCAGCAATTCTACCCTAAATACTCAAAGAAATGAAAGTCTATCTGCGTGAAAATCCTTATGAGAGCATTCAGAGGTGGCTAACTTGTAACAGCCCAGACCAGATGGTGGAAAGATCCAAAAGCAAGTGAATGAATGAACAATGATATGTTGCTGCCGTCTGGACCAACCTCACAATAGAGGAAGGGGCTTCTGACCCAACAGGCAGGAATACATCTCAGAAACATAAAGGAATGGCAGAGTTCGCACTCAGCATGTGCAAGGCCAACAGACAGACAGAGAGACAGAGTCCCATCACAGACAAGAGAAGTATAACGAGAAAATGCTAAAACTTTTATGTAAACAGATGTTAAAATGTAGATTAAATGCACACACTCCTAAAACTAGAACTTACCGATGCTGACATAGGCAGACGTAAAAGAACCTAAATAAAGAAACCGAGACCACGTGAAGAATCTTTCCACAAAGAAAAGACCCGCCGAAGATGACCTCATCGGTAAATGCTACCAAATTTCAAGAAACAACTGTTCTTGATTTTACTCGAACTTCAGCAGAGCTGGAGAGTAAAAAAAAAAACCCAACCATCTAGTATGGTGACCACGATCACCACAGCCCTCAAGCCCAGAGGGATGGACCATTCTAGACAATATGTCACCGGCGCAAGCTAAATACACACTCAGCAAAACCAGTCGGGTCCCCAGCTAGGTCCGTCCTAGGAGCATGAGTTCAGAGGCTTCATGGGAAAGTCTTTTATGCGATGGATGACATTAACAGATCAAACAAGAAAAGCCATGTAATTATCTCGAGCATCTCAACATGATTTTTAAAAGCATTTAATGCACTCCAAACGCAAATTAAGATCCTTTCAAAAGCTCCCTGTAGAGGCTGTCAGGGTAGCGGTGGAGCTCAGTTGCTAGCGTGCTTGCCCAGCATGCACAGAGCCCTGGGGTCCATACCAGCACGACGTCAGCCATCAGTGCTCACTGTGGTCCCAGCACAGACGAGAATCTCAATCAAGATCACATAATCCCATATGGAGTTCAAGAACCTAGCACACCCAGTGTAAGTACACATTTGTGTGCTCGTGTGAGCATTCATGTGTGTGTGTGTGTGTGTGTGTGTGTGTGTGTGTGTGTGTGTGTGTGTGTGTAGGACACCTCTTAGGAGTTGGTTCTCTCCTTTCACAATGTGGGATCTGAGGATTGAATCCCTGTCCTTACTCAGGCTTGGTCGTAAATGCCTTTACCAACTGACCCTTCTCTCACATTCTCCACCTTTCTCTTTTGAGGCCTCTTTTCTTTTTTTTAAACATTTATTTATTTATTTATTTATTTATTTATTTATTTATTTATTTATGATGTATACATCATACAGCTTTCTGCCTGTGTGTATGCCTGCAGGCCAGAAGAGGGCACCAGACCTGATTATGGTGGTTGTGAGCCACCATGTGGTTGCTGGGAATTGAACTCAGGACCTCTAGAAGAGCAGACAGTGCTCTTAACCGCTGAGCCAACTCTCCAGCCCCCTTGAGGTCTCTTTTGAGGCAGGGTCTCTCACTATGATCACAACACTGGATTACACATCTATCACCGAGCCCCACTTTCTACACAAGCTCCCAACTCGAACTCAGAGTCTCAAACTCGTGTGGCGAGCACTTTACCGCCGGACCCATCTTACCCATCCCCAAACCTCCCCGTGTTCATCAGGATTTCCTTCCACATCAGCAACAGCCTGAGGACCAAAGCCAACGATCCGGGAGCATAGCTCCGGGGAGGAGTGTTTGCAAGCCTGAAACGTTGGGTTCCATCCTTAGCGCAAGATCAAATAAATAAATAAATGCTGTGGGAATAGTCATCCACGGGAGGTATAATACAGAAGAGAAGGAATGAGTCACAATGATACATGCAAACATATGACAGCCTCAGCCATGGAAGAATGAGAGAGAGCAGTTAGATTTTCCATTTCATAAGGTTGAACTTGTATTCTGTAGATGCATACCTCTATACGTACGGTTCTAAATACTAACCTCTCAAGTGGAGCATGGGAGGGAGCTCGGTGAGGAAGATGCCTGCTGCACCACATAAGGACCTGAGCTCAGATCCCCAGACCCCTCTGGAAAGCAAGCCAACCAACCACAGGAAGTGACAGTGCATACCGCAACCCCGGCGGAGAGGACACAGAGATGGGAAAATTCCTGAAGCTTACCAGCCAGCCAGTCTATGAGCTATGAGTTCAGTGAGAGACCTCTCGCAAATAGCGAAGGTGGAGAGCGACTGAGAAGACACCTGAGGCTGACCTCTGACCTCCACATGTGTGTATACACAGGTGCGCACATGCGCGCGCGCACACACACACACACACACACACACACACGGTCATGCCCACACTAACAAATATGCACACACCATACACATACATACATGCATGCACACATACAAGCATACATATATAGAAAAATGGATGAGAGACGAGAAGCCATGTGCATGGTATCTATCTATGAGTACACAACATTAACACACTGGAGAGGTGTCCACAGAAGAATCAGGAGTTCAAGGTCAGCCTCTGCTAGGCAATGAGTCTGAGCTCAACCAGAGCTATATGAGACACTGTTTCAAAAACTAGGGCTAGTTCCATGGCCCCCGGTTGAAAGACTAATTTAAACCTTTTTTTCTTCTTCAAAAGAGTTTAGCTTTTTAAAGAGACTGGATACTTTTAATGAGACCCCTTTTAACGTGTTTGAATTTGTAAAGGTGTGGGACCTTTTAAGTTTGTAGTTTTTTGTTTCCACATGGAGAGGTTTAATGAGAGAAGAGGAGTAGAAGGGGGGATAAGTAAAAGCCAGCCATGAGCACATGGAGGGAAGGAGAGAGGATGGGGAGAGGAGGGACAGGGACAAAGAGGGCATGAGAGCAGAGAGGAGGAGAGGAAGAACTGTAAGTTGTCTTATATTGTGATGTCTTCATTAATGTGGAATCTTGGGGACGGACAAGACAGGAAAGGCTGTTGCTTAACAGTGAAGCAGTGCTGGTTAGTTTTATGTCAACCTGACACAAGCAGAAGTCATCGGTGGAGGGAGCCTCAATTGAGAAATGCTTCTGTAGGCAAACCTCTAGGCCATTTTCTTAATTGGTGATAGATGTGTCAAGGCCCAGCCCATTGTAGGTGGTGACATCCCTGGGCTGGTAGATCTGGGTTCTGTAAGAGAGCAGGCTGAGCGAGCCATGAGGAACAATCCAGTAAGCAGGCACCCCTCCTTGGCCTCTGCATCAGCTCCTGCCTCCAGATTCCTGCCCTGTTTGATTGAGTTCCTGTCCTGACTTCCTTCAGTGAATAGCAACGTGGAAATGTTACCTAAATAAACCCTTTCTTTCCCAGGTTGCTTCGGTCTTCGTGTTTTATTGCAGCACTAGTAACCTTAAGACATGAGTTTAGGGCTGGAGAGATGGCTCAGTGGTTAAGAGCACCGACTGATCTTCCTGAGGTCCTGAGTTCAAATCCCAGCAACCACATGGTGGCTCACAACCATCTGTAATGAGATCTGATGCCCTCTTCTGGTGTGTCTGAAGGCAGCTACAGTGTACTCATACAATAAAATAAAATCTTAAAAAACATAAATTCATAATAATTCCTTTAAAAAAAAGACATGAGTTTATCTGTGCAAGCAACTCAGTTATAGGGCAGGGAGAAGAGTGAGACAGGTGGGCCATTAGCCCACCCTTAGATCCCTGGTCTGTAAAGAAACAGAGAAGGGACCCTCAGCACGTATCTGTACCATGCCAGGCAGACATAAGAAGTGTCTGCTGCTCATCCTGGCTCAGAGAGGCCCAAGCAATCCTAGGAATTCATAATCATGCTGTTCTCGCTGTTTCTGAGGCTCACTCCAGCCACCACACAGATCCCAGGCCCGGTCACTAAATCCCACACTCCACCCGATGAACAAAGCAGACACAACTTGCGGTAAACGCTTAGCAGCCATTTCGGCCCAGCGAGTGAGGCAATGTGGAAAGAGACTGGTAGGTGTGAGGAGGTCTAGATTTAGTCCGATCTCTCTTTTTGTGGACCATTTCTCTCCCTGGACCTTGCTGTCCCACCTATACCTGAAGGGGACAACTGTTATTCCATTGTTAAGGGGCCACTAACAAGCAGGAGGCCACTGACCTCTGCAGTCCCCTGGCAGGTCCTGTTCATGCGCCATCCATCTGGGTCAAAAGCCACATACGTGCCCTAGGTCCTACCCACCTTTCTGACATCACCCCTAGCTCCACCCCTCCGACCTCTGGGCCAATTTCTCTTCCCTTACGTTCTGTTTCTGAGGTATTTTTGAGATTGGGTCTTCTGTAACCTAAATTGGCCTCGAATTTACTACACAGCTGAGGATGACCTTGAATGTCTGATATTCTGGCTGCCACCTCGAAAGGCCTGTGTCACTATGCCTGAGTTCTTTTCTTCGTATGGTTTAGGGTTTGCTCTTGACTTCCTAGAACACTCTCTGTACAGGTCTTTGTGCAGCTCCTTCTTGCTCACCCTCCAGTTCAAAGGTCACCAGACCCTCCCCCTTTGCCCTTCCAGAGTCCTCAGCCCAAGGAGTCCTTTAATCATTCATAAGCCTTTCCCTGTCTTCTCTGCTCCGATTGATTATAAACTGTTTTTTTGTAAAGGTTTATTTATTATATATAAGTACACTGTAACTGTCTTCACCAGAAGAGGGCATCAGATCCCATTACAGATGGTTGTGAGCCACCACGTGGTTGCTGGGGTTTGAACTCAGGATCTCTGGACCTCTGAACCACTGAGTCATCTCTCCAGCCCAATTATAAACTGTTAACTTCTGTCTTCTCCCAGGAGATGCAGCTCAGGCAAGCACTACTGTGGCTCCTAAACCAGACTTGTAGGCTAAAGGCCACCTTCCCCAAGGGCCCTTCTGCTTACACTGCCACAGGCTGGTTAGGTGGCCTCTCTTATTTCCTCCATCTTAAGCTCTGGTTTTGCATAGGTTGTTGGACCTGGTCAACTCCCCCCCATATGGGAAGGCCACATTTGCTTGCAATGAATGTATTACCCCAAGGCCTCACAGGCACTGGGCTAAAGACAAGTCTGTGGAGAGGCTGGGATGTGGCTCACCTAAGAGGACTTGCCCAGAACGCACAGGGGTCTACGTCCCATCTGCTGTACCACAAAAGCCAAGTGTGGGTGGTGCATACCTGTGAGCCACGGAGGGAAGTAGAGGCAGGAGGATCAGGAATTCAAGGTCAGAGTCAGCTACGTCATGAGTTTGAGGCCAGTCTGTGTTAGAGATCCTGTCTCTCAAAAAAGTAAAACTAGGAGCTGGAGAGATGGCTCAGCGGTTAAGAGCACGGACTGCTCTTCTAGAGGATCTGGGTTCAATTCCCAGCACCCACATGGTGGCTCACAACCATCTGTCATTCCAGTTCCAGGGGAATCCAGCACCCTCTTCCGGTCGCTGTGGACACCAGACATACAAGTGGTCACAGACACCCATGCAGGCCAAACACCCACGCATATGAAATAATACAATCAAAATTTTAAAATTAATAAGCAAAATAATATATAAAAATAAATGTTTGTTGGTTGGCTAAAGGAAGATCCTCTTGAAATCTCCTCTTCCCTACCTCCTGACTCTTCTCCCTTCTCTCCATTCACAAGTACCAGGACACCGGCAGCCACTGAAGGGCCATTGAAATACCACCCTGGCAGGAAATTCTTGGGACAAGGGTGCTTTGCTTCTTCCTCTTAGCAGAGAGGCTCTCCAGGTGGAGAGGGACAAAGCCCTACCTAGCAGGGCTGCCTCTGTCCCAGGCACCCTCTGGACTTAGGCTGCCACAGCCGCTGGAACAGACATTTCCCCTGGAGTCTACCCCAGGTGGCGGGAATGTGCCACAGGACACGGAGGCTGGTTAAGGTCGTCACTGTGAGCCCTGCCTGGCCAAGAGCCATGGGGAAGCACTTGGTTACTCAGATGGGGTAGCTGCCCCGGGGGAAAGGGTGCACTTCCCCCACCCCAGGGAAGCAGGGCAACCAGTCCTGCACAGCCTGGGAGCCCATAGCGGAGGAGGAAATTGGAGAGCAAAATCTTGCATAAGTCACTGCAGGGAGATTCCCTCAGCCCAGGAAAGCTCTGGAAGCCAGAGACAGAAACTCAGCAGAATCAGGCCCAAGGCCAGAACCCTGGCTGGAGGCTGGGCCTGTCCAGCCACTCAGACTCCAGAGTGCTCTCCCCCTGACCTGGAAACACCAGGATTGCCCTATGGGGTCTCCACCTTCCCCACCAGGAGTCCCTGGGGACAGATAAACTCTGCCGGTCAGCTCTGGGTCAGGGGGTGGCTCAGTACTCCCTGGAGTGTTGTAGGCTGTAATCCTGCTTATTGCTCAACTCCTGCTCCCCTTAAGAGGCTCCTGAAGAAGTAACAGGTTCAAGGGATCAGGCATCCGGTCCACAGAGAATTCTCCAGTGGCTCTGAGTGAGCCCTGCCTAGAATTTGAAGCCAGGCTGCTGGCATTCAGTTTTGGATTAACATTTCTGGAGCTGCATAACCTTGGAGGTATCCCTTCCCTTGCTCTGTGTTCTTTCACCTTTGACGAAAGGGATTCCACAACCTACATCTTGGAGACATTTGAAGCTAAGGAGAAAGGACAGACAAGCCCTCGGCAGCCGGCACAGTGTGGGGGCTCTAGTGGCCAACAGCTCTCAAGAGTCACAACACTAAAAAGCAGATTAGGGAGAGTCAGGCTGGGAGCTCTGCTGGGAGCTCTGCACCAAACATTCCAAGGGAGACATAGTATCTCTTCCCAGACTGATACAAACTAACCCAGAAACCAGAAGAAGTCCAAGGTCTAGGTTCAAATCCCAGCACCACCACTGGCCAGCCCCACAACCCTGGGCATTTTGGGGTTCCTGTGTGACACCCTCTGCATGACTCCCCACCCACCCTGAGACTATGAGACCTTCCTTCCCCAGCTTAAAGACACGGCAGTTCTCTGCACTGTCAGCTCTGGGTGGTGCAAGGAACCTAGGAGCTGACACATTGGGTCTGCCCCAGATGGAGAGAGGTAACAGGTCTGTTGTCTTCTCTAACAATGTCTCTGGACCCAGTCTCCAGGAATATAAGTGAGGGGCATCACAGAATTGAGGATACTGTTCCCCTCCCTCCCCCATGTATGTATTACTCGGAGCCCTGACTGTGCTCTTACCTGGACCTTCCTGCCTGAGGGCAGCAGCCCAGTGAGGTGCCAGGAAGCCAGCAGGAAGAACCCAGAATCCTCCAGACAGATGTCATAGCCAAACAACTGCAGTGCACACCCAGGTCTACCAGTCATCCACCATTTACTGGCCAAGGCCCAGCATGTGAGCAAAAAGAGTGACAGCAACAGGACCGAGAGAGGCAATGAGGGGTCACTAAGTTACTACACCGACCTACCACATGACAGGGCGGCTGTGACGGCCAAGTCAGGACCTCTGTCCTTTCTCTTTTGACAGCGCTCCTGGTTTTCGGATGGGCTCCCTCTGCCTGCCTCTACCCAGCCTACCACTGCTGCCTGTTCCAATGAAAATCACAAGGTCCACCATGTGCTTCTCACTGGGCTGGGAGTGCGTTTTTCTTGGAGGAGTTACACTGTCTAGAGCAGCTGGAGTGCGCCCCTCACACCCTCACGCTCTTATATTTGAACTCTTGAATCTGGGGTGTGGCTCTGCTTTAGGGGACCCGAAAGGGGAGAGGGGCTCCTATATTGTGCTCCTTGGAGCACACACAGCTTTTGGATAGTCCGGAGAGCCAACCTTTGTGCTCGATAGCAACTGTCTGGCCTGGAGAATAGGTGCTCAACCTCTCTCAGCCTCAGTTGCGAGAAATAAATGAATAAGTATCATAAGCCTGTGATAGGCTTAGAATAAAGCTGGGCTCAAGATCGACTGTATTTTAAACAATGTATACATCAATTACTGCTCTCCAGACCTATGGTGGAGTTAATCAGTGCGCAAGAACCAAGACCCAAAAGTCATACAAGGTCACTTTTTTTTCTTTTTCTCTCTCTTTTTTTTTTTTTTTTTCTGGAGCTGGGGACCGAACCCAGGGCCTTGCGCATGCTAGGCAAGCGCTTTACCACTGAGCTAAATCCCCAACCCTCAAGGTCACTTTTTAAAAAAATTAATCTCTGTGGGATTTCATTCTTCAAATATTTATTCTTCTAATAAGTACGTAGGAAATACTTACCACACGCCCGGGAGTGGGCACAGGTGGGCTCAGCAAATGATCTCTGGGACCACTATTATCCTCCACCCATCCGTCCATCCGTGCGTCCATCCATCCACCCACCCATCCATCCATCTATCTATCTTTGGTTTGACACGACACACCATCCATCCATCCATCCATCCATCCATCCATCCATCCATCCATCCATCCATCCATCCATCCATCTTTGGTTTGACAAACCAGAGTCTTGCTGTCTCCCAGGCTTTCCTAGGTTCTCTCTCTTCCTGCCTTTAAGTCTCAATGGACAGGCCAGGGCTATGGAGAGCCTATGTCATGGATGGAGCAAGGAAGACCACAGTGAACTGAGAAGAGCGGCCAGGGTGAGGCCAGGAGTGGCTTAGGTTGGAAATGTCAGTCTTCACAGGTCCTTAGGCTGCAGAGTTGGCAGACAGGTTATGGGAAGCCTGCCAGGGGCGCTCCCTGGAAGTGCAAAGCTCTTGTTCTCTTTAGTGTTTTCTGTGAGGCCCTGCCCTCCCAAAGCTCACACTTGAAGTCAGGCACCCGTGTGAGAACAGATCTTACCCAGCAGGCTCAAGAACTCTGACTATGGTCTAGCCTAATATTGGAGGCACCACAGGCCCAGCAGGGAACCTGGGCAGGGCTAAGAGAGCTGGGGACTTGCCTGAGAAGGTCTTCGGCTGGGCTCCTGACTTAGATTGGAGGGTGACTTTAATATTGTCTTGCCTCTCCGAGCCTTGCTTTCCCCTCTTGCTAAATGAAGACATTACTTTCAGGCATGACCAAACTTTTGACATTATGACAAGACATTGTCATCCAAAATATTCACACTCAAAAGCCACATAATTACTTCTTTTTAAATTGCAACATGTCTGTAAGGATCCTCTGAACTCATAAAGAAATGACTTTAAGACCCAATATGGGGAGTGGCACACCTTTAATTCTAGCACTCCGGAGGCAGAGGCAGGCAGATCTTCTATGAGTTCAAGGCCAGCCTGATCTACATAGCTAGTTCCAGGTCAGTCAGAGATACATAGTAAGATCCTGTTAAGAGGAAGAGGAGGAAGAGGAGGAAGAGGAAGAAGAAGAGGAGGAAGAGGAAGAGGAAGAAGAGGAGGAGGAGGAGGAGGAAGAGGAGGAGAATGAATGGTTTTAAAACTTGATGGTAAGAGGCTGGGAATACAGCTAAGAGTGTTAAAGTGGCAAATTCATCTTGTGTGGTGGACTGAAATAAACCGGGCATGCATCCATACAGGAACTAGGGCAGGCCCAACCACACTCACATTAAATCAACACTCCTGTACCCCAGGCCGAAAGAATAGGCCGGGCACTCCCTGTGTGATCCCTGGCCTACCATACTCCCTCTCTGAGCCGCAGTTTCCCATTCGCAGTGGTCCCCTTGTGAGTCCACAGAGGAGTCAGGACTGAGCTGTGGCTTTATAATGGAGCACACTCTTAGAACGCACGAGGCCTTGAATTCCAAGCACGGCACCTCATTAGTGACCCAGGAAGCATTAACACGGAAGCTGGCAGTCCCAGGACTGCCTGGGAAGTAAGCCGGAGTCTCAAACATGTTCCCCCTGAGTGGGTTTTTGGCTAGAGCCCTGGGCTGTTCTTACAATTAACGGCAAGGCTAACAGAGGGGCGGGTGGATGAGACACTAGGTAGGTGTTCCTCTCTGTTACTATTATTGTTACTATGTTGCTGTTGTTGGTCTTAGGAATTGCCTTCTGCCTTCTGCCTTCAGGAGGACACCAGATGGTCACTGTTGCCATGGCAACGGCCATACATTCCCAGAAGACCTTTGGGCTCAATTCCCACCTCCACCTGGGAATTTTGACATCACATTCCAAATAAAAGGCAGACTCCCTCTGCCCTCGTCTTTTCTCTTCTTTCTCTCGCCCCTTCCCCTTGTCTTGTTCCTCCATTAAATCTCACCACGTAGAACCATGTTGGTGCTGGTTTGGTATGCTCTTTCTGGACAGGAGCAGCCGATAGTTAATAACAACGAGATTTTAATAACAACAACTGTTATTAGGGAGGAGAGGGTAACCTTTAGCTCTTTCCAGGAAAGCCTGAAACAGCCCCTTCTTTACCCCTCTTACTTAAACCAAAGCAGTTACCAGGCCTACAAACCAGAAATCCTCTTTAGGCTAAATGTGGGGACCTGCTGTGGCCCCATAAAACATCTCACACCACATCAAAAGCCAGTTCAGGCACAGTCTACCTCACAGTTAGTTCTTCCAGAACTCTGACTGAGGAGCACCATGACATTTGAACCAATGCCACCTGGGCCTGCCCCACTTGGACCTGCCCTGTTTCCCCACTCCTGGTCCACGACATCACTAAATTAATCTGATTCTGGGCTATCCTTTCCTCCCGTGTGCCAGTTGGCATTTAGTGACTCACGTCTGTATGGAGTACTATGCTGTAGTGGAGGGAATTTCAGCGGGATACAGAGCAGGGGTTGATTAATGATGTCTGACACAGGTGCAGGGCAGGGACAGGGCAGCATGCAAGTCAGCTTTGTGTCACCAAGGAACTAGAAAGGTCCTAAGGCCCAATCTCATTTGCATGAATGATGGTTTTCAGGAAAGACACTAGAAACTGAGACTACGGAGACAAAAGGACAAAACCAAGGCTACTTAGCAGGTATTCAGATCCACGCCCTCTGGGTGCTAAGGGTGATTCCTCCTAGGACTGCAAGGGCCTTCAGGACCAGGAAGGGGTGTGGCCAGGCTGAGAGTCATTTGTCTGAGAGAGCAGATGCTGATGCAGAACTAATTCCCGGTGGTGCTAGGTCCCCTCCTTTTGGGGATCCCAATCCTATGTTGCAAATCCCAGAGGCAGATGGTTCAACAGAAAATAGTGTCATCTTCTGCGGACTTGCATCCAAACATAAAGATTTCAATCAGTTTGCAAGTCTGACGGGGAATGAAACCTAAGCACAATGGTGCCAACACTTTGGAACTGTGTGACTTTCAGAAAGTTACATACCATCCATCTCTGAGACAAAATAGCAAGTTAAATACAATAAAGACGCCTAAGTAATTGGTCCAACTTCTAGCCCAGAATAAGTCCTTACAATTAGGTATAGGGATGGGTCAAAGCACAAAGCATATTATTTACAAGAAATAATGTCTGGAACATTAATGTTTGAACAAGTTACAGAAAGTAACACTTGATAGCCATGCTTACCAGAAACTGAGCTACTGAACTTTGTTACTTCAAAATAAATAAGAAACTGGCTCTTCCGGGAAGGCAGAATACTCATGACTCAGGGAAGAAAGCAACTTGAATAGGTAGGTTTTTACTTCCCACTTCCCAGTGAGGGGAATCTGGTCCTCAATACTCAGGGCTGTCATGGGACCACATGAATGTGTCATCAGCAGTTAGAGACAATGGACGAGTGGAGGGCGTGTGTTCCTGGGGACTGAACCCGGGATGCACATAGGCTAAGTAAGTCTTCCATTCTCTATCTTTGAGCTAAGTCCCAACATTCTGAGACAGGCACTCACCTATTACCCAGGCCGGCCTTGAATTTATCCTCCTGCCTCCTTATAATCCTGAGTAACAGGGATTATAGGCCTACACCAGGTCTCTTTTCTTTTTTTTTCCTTTTCATCTTCCTTCTTTCCTTCCTTCCTTCCTTCCCTCCTTCATGTCTGTCTTCCTTCTTCAGACTCATGTAACCCAGGTTGGCCTCAAACTTAGTATATAGCTAAGGATGACCCTGAACGTCTGTGTGCTGGGCTCACCATGCCACCACACCCAGTTTACATAGCATTGGGGATGGTCTCCTTGTATCCTGGACAGGCACAGCAGTGCAGCAATGGACGTGCCTAGAAAGAAGGAGTCTGGGAGAGGGAGCGGGACTCAAGACGCACTAATGCGACAGCTTTGACTTAGCACCAAAGGTGTGTCAGTCCTATGCAGAAGTCAGGTAAGCCATTGTGGGGTAGGGGGTGGAGGGGAGATGGGCTTGGCCAATGCAGCCAGGAGGATGTGGGGATTCCAAGGGAAAACGTCTCATCTGAGGATGCACACGTGTGTGCTACTGACAAAGGAAGCGGCTGCTGGGGTGGAACTCAGCAGCTGAGGGCTGACCTAGCAAGAATGAGTGTCTCAGTCCTAGTCCCTGCCCTGCAAAAAATAAAACAAATCCATTGGGTAGATCTTCACAAAGGTCGCATTTAGGGTTTTCCAAATAAAAGCAATTCGCTCTGGCCCTTGAAGACTCACTTCTAAAGGTCTGTGAAAACACTGGCAGACCTCTGACCACCAGGCAAAGGCCAGAACTTTACTCTTCCACCCAGACACCCGAGAGGACGAGGACCTGGCTCAAACCTAAGCCCAGGTGAGGTTGATGGGATTACAATATTGGCAAGCTGAGGCAGGAGGATTGCCAACAGTGTGGGGCCCTCCCCGCTGCTGTGAGACTCTGTGTCAAACCCAGAAAAATAACAAAAGTCAGGGGTTACAGATGTGCAAGAGGCTGGGGAGCCCACGACAGGGTCTCTCTGGTCTTCCTACATGAAGCTACCTCCCAGGCCTTTCCACAACCAGGACGGGGCTCTGCCCAGAAATCACAACCTCTGAGTCTCATTAGCAGCAAGAGGGGAGAATAGGGAGGGTGTGCATAGGTGCTGGGAGCTCAGGGTAGATTGAAATATTATATATAACATATAACATATTACATATTTATTATGTCATAATCTATAATATTATTATATAGTGTTATGTCAACCTCTACAATTGCAAGGTGCACAGACCTGATACAACTCTCAGTTATTAAGGTCCCCAAGTTCACTTTGCATCCCCCAGACAGCCTATCTGTGCAGACCTAGGGGCTCATAAGTGGTTATACCCCACCCCCATCTCCAGGACCTCATATTTATCCAGCAGACCCCACAGCCTCCAAACCACCTTCCAGACCACGCAGTGATTCTGAGACTCCAACTGAGGCCATGCATCTGTCATCAAAGGCTTTTTCAGTGCCAGCAAAGTGATAAAGAAGAAAGCTGTGGGTCTGGCTGTAGGTCCGGCGTGTGATGGGACATGAGGTGAGGTGAGGTGAGGTGACAGACATCACAGAAGTCCCTTCTCACTGTGCTGCTCAAGCTCCAGAGCTTAGGGATGTCTCGGGCAGGTCCAATGGGCTAAATGTCTACAGGTAGATAATGGTGCCTCATCCCCCAAACTTCAGGAGCCCCTAGATTCCACATAGGCAGGAAGAGGCTCGCAGGAAGAGGCTCCCCACCTAGCCAGTGTCTTTCAATGATGCATCTAGAGCTGTCTGGACTGTATCCATGATCCCATCCTAGCCCCCTGCAGGCTGGCCCCAGCCTTCCATAGTCATTCAAATATGATGCCTCTCTAACTCTGCCCCTAAAGGACAAACTCAACAGAGCAGCAGGCTGTGCTTGACTGGCAAGGGGGCTGTGCAAGCGACTGGAGTGCAGCTAAATGGTTGGAGCAGCTGCCTCTCAGCTCCGGTCCTTGTGGTCAGGCAGAGGCGTGGCCCTGCAGAGCCTACATCTTCTGATCTTTCCAGAGAAGCCAGAAACCAGTGTTTTTATGTAAAACGAAACCACCCGGGGTTTAACAACACTAAATTGAAGCTTTTAACTCAGTGTAGGAGCCAAGTCTCCTGCTCCTGCCCACCTCCACGCCCCATCCCTTTAGGCCTTGGGCTTTCCACACACAGTAGGCCATACCTGACCCATTCCAAGGTTCAGGGAATCCCATCGTCTCTCCTCCTCAGGCATCTTGGTTTACAGATGGGGAAACTGAGGCTAGAGAGAGGAGGGGACTTGTCCAAGTTCTCTCCCACCACCCACAGCGTCTTCATCCTCTCTTGAGCGGGTACAGCTTTTCAAACAAAGGTAAGCTTGGGGCCAAGGATGTGTCTCAGTTGGTAGACTGCTTGCCCAATATGCATGAAGCTCTTGGTTCTATTCCCAGCATGCAAAGCATGCCTGGAGGCACACACCTGTACTCCCGGAACTCGGGAGGTGAAGGCAGGAGGAACAGAGAAGTTGAGGGCCATCCTTTGCTACATAGCAAGTTTCAAGGCCAGCCTGGGCTACATAAGACCCTGTTTCAAATAAATAAATAAATACAGTAAATTAAGGACACACCATGGAAGTGACACGCCAACACGCCAAGTCCACCAGAGGCATGGCTTGTGTGAGTGTGGGGGAGGGTCACCTTTGGAAAACCCAAAGAGGCAGGAGGCTGAGCGTAAACAGCTGTGTGCCCCTGGGCAAGCTACTTTTCCTCTCTGGGCCTCAAAATTACCAATGGACACAGCCAGGGGCTGAGCCTGGCTAGCCTACAATTCTAGACATCTCTGAGTCCCCTCCAATGACCATAAAGCAAAAAAATAATAATAAAAATAATAACAATAATAATAATAATTATGGGAGAGCAAGTTGTCTACGCCAGCCAGAAAAGACCACAGTTTTTAGAGAAACCTGACTCTTAGTTCTTGGTTACTGGAACTCAAAAGGGGCAATGGTAATAACACAGGGGTGTGGGGGTGTGGTTTAACCACCATCCTCCAGTTAAACAAAAACACATCTACTTCAACTTCATCCCCACCCCCCGCAGCCCCCACTCTCATCTCAAATGTTACCCCTTCCTTTGAGAAGTTAAATCAAATGCAAACAATTGATTTCATGCCACATCGAGGCTGGGGTTTGAAGCATGGGAAACTTTAAGCACCGGCTTTTTCTGGGAGCAATTACAAAATCTTGGGGCAGGGGGTGTGAGAAGGCAGATAAATAGAGAAAGCATTCTGGCATGTTCTTTGGACCACGGAGCAATCGATATTGATGCTGGGGACCACTGTGAGCTGTCACTCAAGAGAGGGAAAGCCATTTGCTTCCTGTCACCCAGCTGAGAACTGGAACCATAGTACTGATTGATGATTGATTGATGATTGATTGATTGATTGATTTTGGGTTTTTTTTTTTTTTTTTGGAGACAGGGTTTTTCAGTATAGCTTCAGCTGTCCTGGAACTCACTCTGTAGACCAGGCTGACCCCAAACTCAGAGATCCACCCGCCTCTGCCTCTGCCTCCCAAGTGCTGGGATTAAAGGCGTGTGCCAACACAGCCCGGCTTAAGGTATTGACTCTTACAGCCCAGGTAGTTGAAGCCTAAGGTTGGTAGACTGCTTATGATCTTGCCGGCCCTCAGCAACTGGTACCCATGCTTATTACGACACATCACAGGTGAGGAAACAGAGGGTCCGAGGGCAGAGAAGCTTGTCGAGGGTCACACAGCAGTACAGATAATGAGTTTTCAATCTACCGTCTCCCACTGTCTTCCGAAGGTTAGCACAGCTCCAGAAATAAGAAGGCGGAGGGGGGCGGGGGGAGCCAAAATAACACACATACCACACAGCCCAGCCCTGGTGTGCCAGTGACGATGGGCTGTTGTGCTCCGGAGCTCAGTCAGCATTCCTGTGGCCAAGTGGAGAATTCTGAGCACAAGTTCTCAGCCCAGCTTGCCTGCTCCCCATAAGGCTTCTTCTCAAGCTTCAGGGTTTTTGTCTTAATATGCCCAGTCAGATAAACTTCAGGCTGAGAACGTTAAACTCTACCCCTGGATTCTGCATCCTGGATTCACCCCCATGTCCCCTTTCCCCCAGAAGCCTGAAGCCCACAGACGCTCTGGCAGGGAGATCACTGGACCTATCACAGGACCAAAAATTGTAGGTCCTTAAGCCCAGCCCCAGAGCCCCAAGTGGCTTGTATATGTCCCAGGGCAAGTCACTGTCCCTTCAAGCTGTCCCTTCAAGAGGTTTCTTCGCATGCGGGAAAGGATAGCATCTCCTGTCTTTGCAGGATAGAACAGGAAAGGGTTTGGTGTTGGGTTGCTCCATGGACAATGAGGTAGAGGTGGATGGTAGGAGATTCCTGGGTTATTCCTAGCCTGGAGCTCCAGGCTCCCTTCCCGGGCTGAGCTGTGTCAGTCCGGGAGGGAGGAGCTACATCTGAGTAACAGTAGGAAGGCCGAGTGCTTCCTGCCCATCAGGGAGTGGGCAGAGCCTGGACAAAGGTGGTTGACGGGATCGCAGGGTTCAGAGGCAATGACATAACCCTGTACACTCTGATGCAATTTCTGCTGACACTGGAGTGGGGGACAGTCATTGCTTTCTATAGCACATGAACCTGCAAAACACGTTGCAAGCTGTACAGTGCCCTCCCTACCCAGAGGGTCTACAGAACGATGAGTTCCAGTTCCTGTATACCCTCAAGGAGAATCCGAGACACAGGGAGACCAGAGCTGTGCCCTGGTCACACAGCTATGCCCCATCTCGTTAGGACCATGTACTGGCTGCTCCCTGTGACACGGTGTGATACCTTTATCCCTTTCTTTGGGAACTACTTCATCTTGACTCTACTGTGCGACACTCAAATTTTCAAAGCCTGAAAAGAATTTGTTATGCAAAGGTTCACCTCAACAGGATGGGGGGCCCGGTGTTGACAGTGCCACTCTTGGCACCTCTTAGCACACAGCTGATGCCTGGTAAGGATGTGTGGATAAAAGACACCCACCATTCTGGCCTGTCCGGTCTTTTGGTTCACTGTAGCCCTAACATATAGATGGGACTGTCACAGACAGGACATGGCAACCAGCCTAGACCTGTCTCACTCCACCAGTAGGTTTCTGAGAAGCTGTGTTCTCCCCCAACGGAATCAGAGATAGTTCAGGACAGGGAAAAGGACAGAGAGGAGATGGGCAAGGAGTTAAGGTTGGAGAGGAAAGAGCTGGCTGGGAAGACCAGGGAGGCTTGGAGGATGAAGGGAAACCTGAGAGGGGCTTTCCTTCATCTCTTGGGCTGCGGAGAATGGGCAACAGGGTTCAATTCCTGACATCACTTACCTTGTCTAAAACTCACTGTCCCTATTTGTAGATGAGATTTCTGTCAGGTGTCAAAGCAGTGTTTAGCACATAGTAGGCATTCAATAAACAGTGTCCTCCTCACTAATTCTCAACAAGACTGAGAATCTGAGTCTGCCTGAGGGGGTCTTTAAGTTCTTCTTAGAGCCAAAGTTCCTTCCAGGCCTGAGAAGCAAGCATCCCTCTCTTGTATGCATGTGTGCATGTACCCACATATGTATGTATGTGTATATATATATGTATGCATGACTTTGAGACCCAATCTCCCTAGATAGCTAGAGTGGCCTCGAACTCACTGAGATCCCCAGCCTCCAGACTGCCAGCATCACCGCGCCAGCCCTCTCTTTTAATCAGGATTCACAGGCATACCCAGAGTCCTTTGCAAGGCCTCCTTCCCCAGGCCCATTAGTGTTGAAAAGGATTACCATGGACAATGTGGGGTAAGAATGAGGTTTTCTTCTGCCTTGGGTCCTGCCGCTGTGCCTGTGCCTTTAACCCTTTCTTACCCACGCAGGGCAAGGCAGCAGCCCCACTCTCACGTGCACGCAGCCCGGAGCCGTTCGCAGGCTCCTTCCGTTTCCTGGGCTCCCCCGCTCCCAGACAGACACTAGCTTGCGGTCTCCGATCTCTCCCGCCAAAGATCTCAGCACGTGCCTTCTCCCAGCTGCTCCCCAACTACTTTAGACACCAACGGGACAGAGTGGCTTGGGACCACGAAGGGCGCAGCTGTGGATTACGGCGCCGCGTGGGCACCGGGAGCAGGTGCTTAGCACCAGGGTAGGGTCCTGAGTAGCGGCTCCGCGGGCGACACGACCGTCATCCTGCCAGGCCCCAAGAGATGCACGCGGGGTCCGGAGCGGGAGGTCGTGAGTCCCCAGGGAGCCTGACCTTCCACGTTCCCCACAGTGGCTGGGACAGTCACTACGGGACCGGCGGAGCGCGCGCGTGAGAGTCGCACCAGCCGCGGGCGCAGCATGCTTTCCTTACCTGCAGGCAGGAGTGGGGAGGGTCTGTCCCGGCGCGCCGAGCGGTGGCCCTAAGGAGCGCCGTGGCGGGAGCCTACTCTGGCGGCCACCTCCCCCGCCTGCTTATGAAGGCGGCCCGGCCGAGCACCCGCCGGCCTCCCCGCCCCCGGCCGCCCCGCCCCCGGCCCGCACCCGGAGCCCCAGGCTGGTGCCTCTGCGTTGCCAGGGCGCCCCCTGCCGGGAGCGCGGCCCTCGACCCGGCCCGTAGGGCTGCAACAGGCAGGTTAGCCCGCCTTGCTCATCCTGGCCTCAGGGCTGGCGTGTCGTTAGGTTTGATTTCTCTGTAGGAATGTTTGTCCCTTGATGGTTGTTTTCCTGTGCCTGACTGCGCGTCTATGAATCCACTTGGCTTCTCTTAAGTCTCTATCTTTCTGCCTAGACATCCTTGTCTGTAACCATGTGCGCCTCTGAGCCTCTCACCCTTACCCCTTTCCTAGCCACTTTCTTTTTCGCCCTTAGCGAAGTCAGTAGGAAGCAGAGGGAGATCCCTCCGGCAGGGCCTTCCCTCCCTAATGCCTTCAGAAATAGGGACTCAGGACATTCTGTCTGTCCCAGTCAGAGGCCCCAGGACCTGCCCGGGTCACACCACTTCCCAGGCAGTGGAGACAGACTGTCCAGGCCCACAAGCCTGCTCTGGTGACCTCGGAGGGCTGCCCAAGGCTCTATAACCGGCAGACACTATCCCCTGGTTTCCCTTGCTTCCCGTTATTGAGGGAGTTATAAGAGACCGCCGTGTTGGGAAAATGCACAGGAAACAAATTCTAGATCAATGGGAGAGGAAAGGCAACCGCTGGGTGCTTACAGGCCTCACTCCATTCCCCAGGGGCCATCACCTCCCTTCCCGTGAGAGCCAGTCTGGGTTCTGGAAGTCTCTGATCCATTTCCTGCTGTGAACTCCTGGAGGTCGGTTTGAATGTCACCACCGTTTGAATCCCTTCTCATATCCTTCTCCTAAGAGGAAGGTCTTACAGCTACTGAAGCTGACTGAAACTATTTGTGTCTCTAATCCCCAACAGCCAGAGATTTGAAAGTAAGGATCATGCATCCCTGAACTCCATCTTCCTCAGCGCCTATGCCCCAGGATTGACCAATTCTAGCCTCAAGTTCCGTCGTAGGTCCGGGCTTCTTCTATATGAGATCTACCATTGAGCCCAATGTACAGAAGGAAAACCAAGGCCCAGAGACAACGTATGACTCATTGGTAAGTTCAGGGCCAGAGCCGGAGTCTGATGCCAAAAACCGAGAATGCCTGGGTTTGTTTCCCTTTGGTCTTGCATTTTAATAACTGATTCTGTTTATTTACTGTAGTGCTGTAAAATTTCCCTTAAGAAATAAGTTTATGTTTTTACAAAGTGAGACCCAAGTATTGGATCAACTACTCCTTTGTTTGTGTATTTCGTAGTGAGGTCACGGTGGCAAAAGTCATGGGGGCAATGAACAAATGAAGCTCTGGACGTTTCTCGTCCTTGTCTATAAGAAGCCGAGAGTTAAGACAGCCGTGAGCTCAGAACACAGCGCTTGGCAATTGCTTGCTAGCGCCAAACGGCTCGGGATTACAAAAGGCTTGAGATAATATCAGCCTCTGTGTGCCAAGGGACATCCGCATCACAGGAGGTCTTCCTTCCCAACATGGGCAGAGCTGAGAAGCTGAAGCTAGCGGCAGGAATTGGACGGTTTCTGTCTGTTACCATGAACTTCCCCCACCTCCCAGGCCCCCAATACCATCCATTGGGAATGAGCAATTCTGGTTTGCCCCGTGAGAGACCATTCTGTCTTCATGGAGAATCACAAGCGCTCTCCAAGGGATTGGTGTGGCTGCTTATCTCCCCCTCCCCACTCCCCATCCCCCCCACCTTCTTCACTGCACACTTTCCCTGTTGTTGGTCTCTGACCCTCCAGAATTCAGTTGAAGAATGTAATCAGTGGGGTATAGTACTTGCCTATGTGCACGAGACCCTGGGTCTCAGATTCAGCACAGAAGTAAGCAATCAACTGAGATGGTGTCTCCCAGCATGCCTTGCTTCCCTGATCTCTGGGTACCAATTTTTTTTTTTGTTGTTGTTGTTGTTCTTTTTTTTCCGGAGCTGGGGACCGAACCCAGGGCCTTGCGCTTCCTAGGCAAGCGCTCTACCACTGAGCTAAATCCCCAACCCCTGGGTACCACTTTTGATGCTGCCTAAAAGCCAGGAGGAGGCCAGGCCTTCACATCAGGAGCCCGAATCCACACCACCCCCTGCCCTAGCCTTGTCCTAGCCGGCTGGTAAGCTGACAGAGTATCTCTGGTTAAGACCCAGATTCCCAGGGTTGGGGATTTAGCTCAGTGGTAGAACGCTTGCCTAGCAAGCACAAGGCCCTGGGTTTGGTCCCCAGCTCTGAATAAAAAGAAAAAAAAAAAAGACCCAGATTCCCTGCAGCTGTTTGGTCCGGATGCCTGGCCTGCTCAGTGAATGGAAGCAGCTCCTTATATAGATATCACACCATCTTTTCATACATGGTCTCCAGGGTACAATTCCAAGATGAAAGAAATGGGCAAACAGAACCAGTCAACCTCCAAGCCCCCATGCCTGAGAGCTCTGTATCCTTCCTCTTTGTCCACATTGACTCTATGCCATGAGCTCCCTGCTTGAAATAAGACCCAAGTTTCCTAGTCACGGCTCAGTTGACCCGCACCCCTATAATCTTAATATTCAGAGGGCCGAGGCAGGAGGATTGCAAATCCAAGACCAAACAACTGCAGAGAGGGACCATGTCTTAAAAAACCGGATGGTGTGGGGATAGAGGGCTCAAGTAAGAGCCAGGAGTCCAAAGCTTAGAGTAGGGACCTTAGTGGACAGAGAGGGACAAAGGAGAAGGGACGACTGACAGAGGCAGTGTGGCCCGTGGGGGTAGGAAAGACTGAACTCTCGTAGATGTTTACAGGTGTGATGGTTATATTTCAAGCTTAGGCCTAACCAAAGCTTCAGTTCTTGACTCTCTGGGTCCCCTCTGGCCCCGCCTTCAACTCAGTATGAAAATGAACTTGGAGATCCCGAAGGAGGGGCCTGCTGTAGGGTTCCTGACTCCATCTAGTGAGTCAGGCTGCTCAGAGCAGCCCTACATAGAGAATGGGGAATTCACAGTTGGGAAAGGAAAGTCCACTGTGAGTTGTCATTTGAGGAACACTTCCTTTGTGCCTGTCCACATGATTCAAAGCTCTCGTCACAATAAGACACAATAAGACTCATTTTGTAACCATGGAGGCAGCCTCTCTAACACCTCTCCCCAACCCTCTCTTTAGGAGGGGGGGTTCTTTTTTTTTTAATATTTATTTATTATATAGAGGGCATAAGATCCCATTACAGATGGTTGTGAGCCACCATGTGGCTGCTGGGATTTGAACTCAGGACCTTGGGAAGAGCAGTCAGTGCTCTTAACCACTGAGCCATCTCTCCAGCCCCCGAGGGGGGGGTTCTTACTGGGTAGCGGTGACACACGACTTCAACCCCAACACATGGGAGGCAGAGGCAGGCAGATATTTGAGTTTGAGGCCAGCCTGGTCTCAACAAAACCAAACCAACCGAACCGAAACGAAACAAAAGAGAGAGTGAGTAAGCACTGTGTTGC
This sequence comes from Rattus norvegicus, assembly GCF_021556685.1. Classification (NCBI taxonomy): domain Eukaryota; kingdom Metazoa; phylum Chordata; class Mammalia; order Rodentia; family Muridae; genus Rattus; species Rattus norvegicus. The sequence goes on from NC_141538.1 coordinate 156,019,647, forward strand.
CCAGGATAGCCTCAATCTGATATGTAGTCAAGGATGGTCCTTCTGCCTCCACTTCCTGCATGCTGGGATTACAGATATGTGCTAACACATATCTGTATATACGGCTAGGGTTCGAACCCAGGGCTCATGGATGCTACGTGAGAACTCTACCCTCTGAACTATATTCATAGCCCCACTGGGGATGATCTTAGACTCCCAATCTACTGCCTGTACCACCCAAGTGCCGAGATTACAGGAAGAGGCCATCTTGCTCAGTTTATGAAGTGCTGGGCCTTGCGTTTGTTTGGCAAACGGTCCCCTAACTAAGCTACATCCTTAACTCCATTCTCTTTTCAAAGGAGGAAGCATTCAGCTCCGCTAGGACAGGCTAGCAGTTGTGTGCACTCCACAGAGGTTTATTAGATACCTAATGTGGTCCAGGCTGCTCGAGGAAGTGCGGCCCCACGCTAACAAGGTGAAGGGGAGGGGCACTCTCAGGAGTCGGCTGACAGAAACAATACACATCATAAATGAATAGATTACTTGGTAACTATGATGACCAGAACAGGAAGCCAGAGCAGATCCCGGTGTGCTGAAGAGGGGCCAACAGTAGCAGTTGCCCAAGGGAGAGAAGAGAAAGCTGTCCAAGGACACTCAGACAGGAAGGAGAATCCGTCTACCACCTCGGCTCTTACACAGTATGTAACATACCCTCCCAGGACCAAATCTCAACCCGTCCTAAGCTTAACCTGATCCTGCCTCAGCCCCTCACTTAGCTAATCTCATCTCTGGCTTCTTTCGCTCATCCCGTTTCTCTATCATGGGCAGACCCACATCCAGTCCCTTCACACATAACAACTCTACTCCCCAGCCCGAGGCCCCAGCATGTCAGCCCTGCTCCCAGCTCCTGGCCCACAGACTGTCCTCCAGCCCCAACTGCCCTGTGAGGAAGTCCTTCTGACAAAGGACCAGAGGAGCCCGCCCTGTAAGAAAAACCTCATTGTCTACCAAACAGTGTGCCCATTTTTGTCCTTATTTCTCAAGGGACTTGTGAGCAGGACTCCAAGCTGGGAGAGGGAGCACACTGCTTCCTACTCTCAGCCCCGAAAAGGCTGCAAGCCAAGAGCAAAAGGTCAAGGCAGCCTTCTAGGAGCCGGATTCCAGAGGCCAGGGCAGACTCAGGCAGCCACAGCAGCTGGCCCTTGCCACAGTAAGTCAGGAAAGCAGTACCCTCTTATCAGTAGTGGGAGGGCTTGGTTGTGTGCAGGACAGCCAAGGAAGGATCTCTGTCTGTCCGCCATGGCTCTGTCTTCCCTGAATCCATAGGAGATGGGCCGTGCAGATGCTCCTCTGAGTGGGACATCACTTCCTGCTAAGTGTGGCAGTTCAATATGGACCAGAATGGGGATAGCTTTACTTACATACATACAGCTGGTCCTGAGGATTGGACAGGGCCACACATGTTAAGCATGTACCCAGGCAGGCCCCAGCAGTAGCAATATACATTTTTAGAATGGGGGTTGGGGGAGGAGCAAGCCCGCATACACGGGCACAGATGTCATGGCATACCTGTGGAGGTTAAAGGACAACTTTTGGGAATTGGGTCTCTCTTTCCATCTTGTTGAGGGAGAGTCATAGTTAGTGTCCATAGCACACTGTGTACTCCAAGCTGGCCAGCCCGTAAGTTTCCCAAGTAATTTTCCCATTTCTCCTTGCCGTTTTGCCACAGAGTGCTGGTGGCTTACCGCCACCTGTAACTACAGCTCCAGGGGAATCCGATACTCTCTTCTGGCATCTGCAGGTATATGCACACACACACACACACACACACACACACACACCACACACCACACACACACACAATAAATCTTTACAAAGTTATTTACAAAGAAAATGACCTTAGGGTCTGTGAATCTCCTCATCCTCATGGTGATCACAGATGACCTCTAGCAAGGGGTTGGAGGTGGGGTCAAAGAGCACCACTAATTGGCCTCTGGCCCATTGTCCACCTCTTAGTGTAGCGAGACCAGGAGGTGGTTCTCCTTGTTAAACAAAGGCTTAACTGGACTGCTGGGAGGAGCCTAGATTTGCTGTTTGATGTACTAAGCCTCCTACCTCCCAGCATTTGCTTCTAAATATAGTCTGAGGTCTTGAATTCAGCTTTGAGGCTGTGATAGTCCTCCCTCTTAACAAAGCTCATTTTCCTCCCAACATACACAAGCCCAGCTCAAAGACGGAGCTGCTTTTTTTTTTTTTTTTTTTTTTTTTTTTTTTTTGCTGGCAGTTAACAATGAGCAAAAAACGTGGCTGACCATCCCAGAATACTAAAGTTCCCCACAAGCCAGCTATGTACGTACAAGTTTGAATCCCACAGTCGCCAGGCTATAGGGCAGCTAATGCATCCTCTGTCAGCTGTGTGGGGCTGCTGACTTCCCAGTTCGGGTTCACCTTCTGGTACCCACTTCCACAGCTCTCTAAGGTGGGCATGACAGAGCCTGTAGCGTGCTACACTGTTTCTGTTCCCAGTTTCTTTAGTAGGGAGTTGTCCTTAATAACAAAAAAAAAAAAAATCAACTCCTTAAACAGGTTTAAAAACTAAGGAAGTTCTCTGCTCACTAAATGGGGTGACTTGATGTTTTCAGGACCCAGTTTCTCTTGTTCTAGTTCTCTGTTTCCAACCAGGTGAGGTCTCAGGACACATGGTAGTTCCTTTCAATATTTCAAAAATAAGATTGAGGTCAGGAGGTGGCTCAGTAATAAAGCAGTGGGGACTCAGTAAACAAAGTTACTCAGTAAACAAAGTAGCTAGTAATGGAGGGAGACGCCCAATGTCAACCTCTGGCCTCCGTGCCCTCGAACACACAACACATGCTCACACAACTGTACTCATGTGTGCACGAAAACATGCATACATATAGACTTGAATACCACACATTCAAAGAAAGAAAAAAAAGAGCCAGGCAAGGATTTTAATCTCAGGATTTGGGAGGCAGAGGCAGGTGGATCTCTGTGAGTTCAAGGCCAGCCTCCTCTACATAGCAAGTTTCAGAGCAGCCAAGGATACATACAGAAACCTTGTTTCAAAAAAGAAACAAAGAAACAAAGAGAAAAGAAAGAGACTGGAAGGGAGAATGGAAGGAAGGCTCACTTGGTAATAATTCCTGTAACCAACATAAAGTAAGAGAATCAGAGGCTAGAGAGATGACTCAGTGGTTAAGAGCACTGACTGCTCTTCCAGAGGTCCTGAGTTCAATTCCCAGCAACCACGTGGTGGCTCACAACCATCGGTAATGGGATCTGTTGCCCTCTTCTGGTGTGTCTGAAGACAGCTACAGTGACCTTATATAGAATAAATAAATAAATCTTAAAAAAAAAAAGAAGAAAACCAACTCTGACCACCTGAGTACCATGGCAATCTCATGCCCTCATAAACATGAATATCATATCATAAATGCAATAATTATACAATAATAAACAATATTTTATTACATTATTTATCATTAATAATATTTTATATAAGCATATAATTACATAATAAGTATATTTTTACTTTTTTATTTTTTAGATTTTTAAAAAAATTTATATGAGTATACTGTTGCTCTCTTTAGACATACCAGAAGAGGGTATCAGATCCCATTATAGATGGTTATGAGACAGCATGTGGTTGCTGGGAATTGAACTCAGGAAGAGCAGTCAGTGCTCTTAACCACTGAACCATCTCTCCAGCCCCAGTAATTTATTTATTATGTATTGTGCATTTATTATATAAGTTATTATTTATAATACAATAATAAATAAATACATTTAAGACAGACAGATAGGAAAGGAGGGAAGAGAGTAAGGAAAGAGGAAAAAAATTAATCTATTGCCTTAAAAAAATACAAGTTTGGACTGGAGGAGTCTTCTAGCTCCTCCATGGCTTCCTAACCAGTCACCGCAGTAACTATGTAGGCCGGTGCTGGCCCACCCAGGGAGATGGGCAGATCCTGCCCACACATTTTCCCCTAAACGAGAAGAGAAACGTGGGTACTGGGGAAGCCCACACACAGTAGCTTCAGCTGTTAGACAGTTCTCCACTCTCTTGCTTCGGTGAGATTCTATATTTGCCAGAGAAAATTACTTGGAGGCAAATAACAATATTTTAAACAGGAGGCTGATGCAGAAGGATTGCCACGAATTCCAAAGCCCGACTGCTCCACAGAGTGACTTCCAGACCAGCCTTGGCCACGGCATGAGATCCTGTATCAAAAATAAAATAAATCCAAACCAGAGGGCTGGAATGTGGTTGGTAGAGTGCTAACCTAGCTCACACGGGGTCCTCGAGTTCATACCCCAGCAATGTATTAACCAGCTGTGGTGGTGCACACCTGTAATCACAGTATGTGGGCTGGAGGCTGGAGGACCAAGAGTTTAAATCTATCATCTGCTACTTGCTGAGTTCAAGGCTACCCTGAGATCACGAGACCCTGCCCTAAAATATCCAAAAAAGTAATAGCCATACTTTATATGTACAAAGCTCAACTTTTTTTTATTGTTGCTGTTGTTGTTGTTGTTGTTTTTGTTTCATTTGTTCGTTTTTTCTTTTTCTTTTTAAATATTTATTTATTTATTTATTTTACATATAGCATTCTGCCTGCATATGTGACTGCAGGCCAGAAGAGGGCACCAGATCTCATTACAGATGGTTGTGAGCCACCATGTGGTTGCTGGGAATTGAACTCATGACCTCTGGAAGAGCAGTCAGTGCTCTTAACCGCTGAGCCATCTCTCCAGCCCCTGTTCGTTTTTTCAAAACAGGGTTTCTCTGTGTAGCCCTGGCTGTCCTAGAACTTACTCTGTAGACCAGGCTGGCCCTGAACTCAGCCGCCTGCCTCTGCCTCCAGAGTACAGAGATAAAGGCAGGCCTGAGACACTACCATCGTAGTAGGTATTTAATCTCAGTTGAGGGGTTCTGCCATGCCTTTGATCATTTAGTTCTCAGATAAAAGACCACAAACTTTCATATTTATAATAAGCCTTAATGCACTAGAGCTGGGCAGACATCCACCCACTAAGCTATTTTGTCTACTTCCCAATCAGTAACCCAGAGATATGACTTGTCATGTTCAGCCTGGGCCACTCTAACTCTGACTGGCCAGCCCTCATGGCTCGTTCTCACAATCCCTTACCCCATGATGTCTTCCTCTCTCTTCAGTCTCCTCTCTCTCCCCTTGTGTTCTGTGCTTCAGACACCAAGTGAGGGAACTGAAGCCTTGCCTACCTCTCTTTGGCCCAGCTACAAGCTATAGGCTTTTTTATCAGGGATAACCCGGGGGCAAGGTTACATAGCATCGCTTGGTATACGTGAGGATCTCTTTGTTCCTGGAATAAAGACCTTGGGGAGGAGGTCCAGTCTACAATACATAGCAACAGACCAAACCTCAACACACTACTATCCAGCTCCAACATGTTTTTAAACATATGGGCTGGCTGGTTCTTAACTTTGCACCAGTTAGAAATGTATCTGGGAAGCTCGGATCTTGATTGGGGGGGGAACCTCTATAAGACTGGCCTGCTGGTAAGTCTGTACTGCATTTTCTTGATTGGTGCTTGATGTGGAAGGGCCCAGCTCATTGTGAGTGGTACCACTCCTGGGCAGGTAGTCCTGAGCGCTATGAGAAAGCAGGGTGAGTAAGCCAGGATGAGCCAGCCAGTAAGCAACATGCTTCCATAGCCTCTGTTTCAGTTCCTGCCTCCAGGTTCCTGCATTGAGTTCCTGCCCTGACTTCCCTTTGTGACAGATGGGGACTGGGACATGACCTGAAATAAACCCTTTCCTCCCCAAGCTGCTTTTGATCATGGCGTTTTATCAGTCATAGCAATAGAAACCCCAACTAAGATAATGTGTGAGTCACTCTGTTCGGGCGGGGAAGCTTAAATGCAAAAAGAAGGATCGTAGGGGTGGGAGAGGTGCTTTAGCAGTTAAGAGCATTTCTTGCAGATTGGCCAGGGTCAGTTCCCAGCACCCACCTAATAGCTCACAACCATAAGTAATTGTAGTTCCAAAGGACCTGACCCCTCTTTTAACCTCTGCACACATGTGTAAACATACATCCAAAACACACCCAAAAAGTCCCCAATTATTTTAAAGAAAAGGTAAATTGCCTGCAACCTCAATACATACAGGTGCCCCATGGAACACCTTGGTAATAGTTTTCTAAAGTTAATTTATACAGTAAAGAAAAACTTTAGGGGTTGGGGATTTAGCTCAGTGGTAGAGCGCTTACCTAGGAAGCGCAAGGCCCTGGGTTCGGTCCCCAGCTCCGAAAAAAAGAACCAAAAAAAAAAAAAAAAAAAGAAAAACTTTAAAAGAATTGCACCATGGGATACATACACCATTTCTCAGTCTTGTGCAGCGTTCTGCCCAGACACACATCCCATTTATTTCTCTGATAGCCAGCATGGTCCCCACTGCAGAGAAAATGAAACAGACGCTTGAAGGCCAAGACATGGTCGGCCAGCAGCAGCTAACAGGCTCCTGGCCTTGGCACCCTAGTTCCAAGAGAAAGGATCTATTCATGGGCCTCAGATAGAGCTGTGTGGTGAGTTGAATGAGAAGTTCATGTTTGAATGCTTGATCCCCATCTGGTGGAACTGTTTGGGAAGGATTAGGAGGTGTGGCCTTGTTAAAGCAGATGTGTCACTGGGGGTGGCTTTGAGGTTTCAAAAGGCCACACCAGGCCCAGTCTCTCTCTCTCTCTCTCTCTCTCTCTCTCTCTCTCTCTCTCTCTCTCTCTCTCTCTCTCTCTCTCTCTGCCTGCTGCCTGCAGACTAGGATATAAAGGTCCAGCTTCCTACCTGCCTGCTTCCCACCATGATGATGATGGATAACCCTCTGAAACCAATTAAAAGCTTTCTTTTGCCCGGTAGTGGTGATGTGCACCTTTAATCCCAGCACTTGGGAGGCAGAGGCAGGTGTATCTCTGAGTTTGAGGCTAACCTGGTCTACAGAGTGAGGTGAGAGCTACACGGAGAAATGTAGTGTGAATTTACAATCTTAACCAGCCCATATAAAAGACACACAACCCAGGTGTTTATTCACAAGCCATAAGCCTAGACTGGGCAGATCTAACTTACTCCCCAGCTGTGGGTCCCTTGTTACTTGCTATTTCTCCTAGCTATGCAGTTCTGGTCCGTGGTGGCTTCTTCTCCATTGTGATTGTTTGTATATGCTTGGCCCAGGGGATGGCCCTATTAAGAGGTGTGGCCTCGTTGGAGTAGGTGTGGCCTTGTTGGAGTAGGTGTGTCACTGTGGGTGTGGGCTATAAGAACCTCATCCTAGCTGCCTGGAAGCCAGTCTTCTCCCAGCAGCCTTCAGATGAAGATGTAGAACTCTCAGCTCCTCCTGCACCACGCCTGCCTGGATGCTGCCATGTTCCCGCCTTGATGATAATGGCCTGAACCTCTGAACCTCTGAACCTGTAAGCCATTCCCAATTAAATGTGGTCTTTTATAAGACTTGCATTGGTCATGATGTCTGTTCACAGCAATAAAACCCTAACTAAGACATCCATCTTTCTCTCCTCTGTCTTTCTACCTGCAAACCCCTCGCTGGACCCTATAGTCCCACCTTTCTCCCTTCCTTGCCCAATCACAGGCTCTAGCCTTTTCTTGACCAGAGAAACTGGGGAGAAAGTTCGCATGGCATCACTTAGAATACATGAGGATCTGTGATCACATCTTGAGGAACCGGAATTTAGCATTAGAATACAAGTCACATCAGACCGACCCACTACGTAGAAACCCTGTCTTGGAAAACAAAACAAAGCAAACAGACAAACAAAAAACCCAAACCAACCAAACAAACAAAACTTTCTTTTATAAAAGTTGTCTTGCTCAGGGTGTCTCTTTACAGCAATAGGACAGTAACTAAGACAGGCTAGCTGGCAGAGTGCTCCCTTAGCATGTACGAGGTCTTGGTTGAGCTCTAGCATTGCATAAACTGAGTTTGGCAGCGCATGCCTGAAAACTCTGAACTCAGGAAGTAGAGGCAGGAGGATCAGGAGTTCAAGATCATCCTTTGCTATAGATCTTAAAGCTGACCTGAGATACATGCTCTTCCAGAGGTCCTGAGTTCAATTCCCAGCAACCACAGGGTGGCTCACAACCATCCATAATGGGATCCAATGCCCTCTTCTTCTGTTGTCTCTGAAGAGACAACAGTGCACTCACATAATTAATTGACCCCCAAACCTTATCCAAATAGTGCCAATAAGTGACCCTGAACTTTGATGGTCACAAGGGGTGAAAGGTCAAGTACTCAACTGCCATTCTTCCAGCTGGCCCAGGGTCCTTTCTGAATAGAAAAAAAAAAAAAAAGCAAGAACATGACCGCTCCTAGGTGTGGGGGAGGAGGTTTATCATAAACATGTGAGAGAACATAGTCAGAGGCAGGGACATCTGAGGCAGTCCAGAGTGGACATGACCCTGAGCTACGTGGGGAGAGGGGGAGGGGAGGGAAGGGAGAGGGGAGAGAGGGAGTCAGGTGCAGCAGCCCAGAGGCCCAGAGAGAAGAAACAAGCAAAGTGGTCTTATATATGGATTATATAGGGAAGGCCCCTGGGTTGGAGAGTTCAGGGCAGGGATAGGGTAAGGTATGTGGCACTCTCTCCTCATCTCCAGGAAGTGGGAGTAGTCTGGGAAGACTGCTTGTCTGCTGCCCCTCTAGTCTTGGCTGGCTTGGAGTAAGCCAGAATGAACTGGAGGCCCTGAACATCTAGGGTTCCCAGTGACAGGCCACATTCAAACGGGACACTACTAGCTGAACAATTTTTGAGCATGTGGTTCACTCTGTGCCTCTGAATCCCTTGGAAGAATACGGGGCACAGGCTAGCCCTTGGATTTAGTAGCTGGCACTCCCGGTGTTTTATCACCTGTCAACAGTAACAAAGGTTTGGGAGAGCATTTGAAAAGCTCTCCTGGGTTTAGCTCAGTGGTAGAGCGCTTACCTAGGAAGCGCAAGGCCCTGCTCTCCTGCTCCTTCCAACCAGTTTCCTCCTCTCTGGCTTTATGTAGCTTGACAAGATTTCCCTGGGGTTCTCCCTGTGACCTCATCAAGGGATCACAACGCTTGAGCCCAGGAAAGAGAACTGGATTGACCCAATTGGGTCACATCCCACTCCTGGTACAGCCAACCATGGATTTGGATGGGGCTATGCAATGCCAACCTGGCAGCAACCAGAGATGAGGCACTGGCCTATGACTGGAGTGCAACGCCCTAAACTAGACTCAATCATCCACATTCTTGAGGTCACAAATGACACTTCCTCTTTTGTTGTTCAATGAAGATGTGCACTTGTGGCCTTGCCACCACACTGCCAACAAGTCCAGCCACTCCCTGGACTTGTCCCCAGACACAAAGAGGAGTGGTACCCAGAGACTGGAGAAATGACTCAGAGGTTAAGAGCACTGACTGCTCTTCCAGAGGTCCTGAGTTCAATTCCCAGCAACCACATGGTGACTCACAACCACCTGTAATGGGATCCGATGCCCTCTTCTTCTGGTGTCTCTGAAGAAAGCAACAGTGTGCTCACATAATAAATAAATAAATAAATAAATCTTTAAAAAAGAAGAGTGTACCAACCATGTCTACAATCAGAGCCTGAACTAAGAGGGTGTCCGAAAGTTGACAAGTCAGGGTCTCCTATGTGCTGGAGCCAAGCTGATCCAGGGAGGAAGCAGAGCCCACTGCTGGGGCTGGGGAAATGGGAGCACAGGGAAAAACTGAGGCAAGAGTAGCTGAAGCCCCACCTTTTCACCTTCCCGTTTCCAGTTTCCACTTCGAGGACCTGAGAAGGAGGGTTTAACTTCCTAAGCGTTTCCCTCAGTCTTCAAACTCCTCCACCCTGATGTTTCAAGTGACCAAAAAGGGTCCTGCCCAGAAAAGGTGACTCGAAAAGTTACAAAAATTATACATCAGAAAAAGCAGGAGATTTTCTAAAAGTTTGCAACATCCTTAGCTATCAGGGAAGTGCAAATCAAACCTGGTTTTCTGATTTCAGAATCCATCTTTCCGGACAGATTAGTTATCTTCAGAAAAAGAAATGACAGCAAGTGTTGTCAGGGGCATAGGGAAAAATGAATCCTTATTCCCTGCGGGCAAAGGTGTAAACTGGTGTGGACTCTGTGGGAATCAGAGTGGAGGGTGTGTGTGTGTGTGTGTGTGTGTGTGTGTGTGTGTGTGTTTTGTTTTGTTTTGTTTTGTTTTGAGACAGGGTTTTTCCGTATAACCTTGGCTGTCCTGGAACCCACTTTGTAGACCACGTTGGACTCAAATTCACAAAAATCCTCCTGCCTCTGCCCCCTGAGTGCTGGGATTAAAGGGGTACACAACCATGCTTGACTTAAAGTGGAGATTTCTTTAAAAAACAAATGTGTGTGTGTATACTATATATAATTATAGATGTAAATAACTGATATGTATGATATATGATATATTATATATAATATGGTATAATGATATATATGTGATATGCTATATATGCTATGATGTATGTGATATTATATGATGTATATGATATATGGTGTGATGTATGTTATATATGATATTATATATGTGATATGATATACATGATATGGTCTATATGATATATATGGTGCTATATGGTATGATACATATGATATGATATATGGTACATATGATATATGATACATATATGTCATATCCTATGACCCAGCCGTTACACTCCTAAGAATATGCTTGATGACTATATCCTACCGCAGAGACACTCATTGCTCATTGATGCTGTATTTACAGTAACCAGGAAGTAGAATCAGCCCAGATGTCCCTCAGTCGGGGGACAGATGAAGGAACTGTGGGACCTATGCACAGTGGGATCTTACTCAGCCGTACAGAAAAATGAAGTTATGGCATTTTCAGGAGACCGGATGGGACCTGACAGTGAGCTGACTCAGGGTTAGAAAGGCAAATGCATGTTTCCATGGGTGATCCCAGCTGCCAATGTTGTTATCAGTGGTGGGGTTTTTTTGTTTCCTTGTTTCGTTTGTTTGACCCAAGGACTCTCTAGATAGCCCTGGCTGTCCTGGAACTCACTGTATAAACCAGGCTTCTCTCAAACTAACAGGGAGCCTCCTGCCTTTGTACCTGACAGCTGAGATTAAAGGCGTGGACCACCACACCTGGCTGCCAAGGGCTAATTTTTTTTATACATGTGCATTTATGTATGACTGAGTGTGTATAGTTAGAAAGGAGTCTGTAAGAGGGAGAAGCAGCTTTCAGAGAGACGGGTGGGCAGGGTAATAAAACCATCAGTGTTGCAGGAATGTGAGGGAGCCTACGTGCAGTGACAGGTATAGGGAGAGATAGGAGGAGATGAGGGAGAAGCCACATCCCACTTCATCAATGTTGCGGGAATGTGAGGGAGCCTACGTGCAGTGACAGGTATAGGGAGAGATAGGAGGAGATGAGGGAGAAGCCACATCCCACTTACCCCTGTGCTTCTCCTGAGGGAGACCCTGTAGACACGGACGCAGGAGGTGGTGCCTGAGCCTGAAGCATGCTCAGAGCCATTTAAGGACACTCTGGTGGTTGGTCCACACCATAATACTATCCTTGTCCCCGCATTGCCTGACCTCTGCCAGAAGAGAGCAAGCCGATGGTAACCTGCCCTAAAAGGTCGGTAGAAATGATCGTGTGGCTGCCAACTTCAGAGCGTGGGCACTGTATCCTACGGGCAGGAGCCAGGGAGGATTGTCCGGGCCTCAGAGCCAGGCTGGTCAAAACATGTCAAAGCACAGCGTGAGCAGGGCTTTCTGAAAAACACTATCCCCAAATACTGATCTCGGTGCTTCTGCATTTGATTGGATACAGAAAGCCACTTTCAAACCAGGCGCCCATTCCTTCACTGAGACAGCCCATCGGCCTCAGCTTAAAGGACACGTGCCCTGCTCTTCTGCCTTGCCTTATCACAGATACCAGACTAGGACTTGTCTAAGGGACGATTATAAAAACAAGAGTCCAAGATTCCTGCAACCTCGGCGTTAGGGAGAAGGAGGCAGTAATGTCAGGAATTCAAGGCCAGCCTAGCCATTCTCAGTTATGTAGTAAGTTCCCTGTCCATCTTGGATTTACGTAACAACCTGAGTCAATAGAGAAGGAGAGGAGGAGAAGAGGAAGAGGAAGAAAAAGAACTAAGACTTTTTATCTGGAAAGAAAATGGTGACCCTGTGGGTGGGGAGATGCAGGCTGCCGTGGACAGGAAGGCTATCAGGCATTTGATGCTGTTCTTGGAGAAGTCTGGGGCTTGTGAACCAGGAAGATAATACATTTTCTCTTGTTTAGAATTTTTGTTCTAGTGGCTTGGGAGGATCTCCCATATAAGATACAGATAGATGGCCGGTTTGTCCCTGGAGGCAGACTAGCATTTTCCTATACTTGGTGGCTCTTCCCTTGTGACATGGCAAGGGAAAGAGAGACAGGCTGAGTCCATTCAGGAGAGGAACTGGGTGGATGACAGCCCTTAAGGATTAAGCACCTGAAAACCCGAGTCTCATTTTCTCTTTTACCATTTTTCTCCAAGCCTGCGGAGACCACGCAGGTCCCCTGAGACACAGCTGCAAGCCCGCCTCTCCTCTTACAACAGCAAAGATTTCTTCCAAATTGATAACGACTTCCTTTCCTGCTATGTACTAGGTCAAGTCCATAATTCAGTCATGCACTCACTCAGTCTTTTACGAGAGCCACAGGTAACTGTGAACTTGTATTTCCTGATTTCTCAAAGGACAAGGTTGAACAGGTATGGGGCCTTGCCCTGCCTGCTGCTGGTCTAGAAAGTCTCCCATTATGTGTGTGCTGATGGCAGCCCATCCTGGTCCCCCAACCCTTTTTTTTTGGACCTGGGGACCGAACCCAGGGCCTTGGGCTTGCCCCCAACCCTTTTTAAATAAGGTCTCAGGTATCTCAGTCTGGTTTCAGATTCACTATATAGCCAAGGATGACCTTGAACTTCTAGTCTCCTGCTTCTGCCTCTCCAGTGCTAGCATATCTGCCTTTAAGCAGACTTAGATAGAACCCAAGGCTACCTATGAGCTAGTGGACCACTCTACCACCGAGCTATATCCCTTAGCCCCGTTCATCACTCATTTTTAAAAGATTCTATTTGTTTTAATTTTTATTTCTATGAATGTTTTGCCCACATGTATGTAAGTATAACATGTGCACGCAGTGCCTGCTGATCAGAAAGGGGCATCCGATCCCTTAGAACTACTGCCACTACAGTTGTGAGCTGCCATGTGGGTGCTGGGAATGGGACACAGGTCCTCTGCAAGAGCAGCAAGGGCTCTTCACTGCCCAGCCGTCTCTCTAGCCCCCTCACTGTATTCTTTATTCTTTAGCCATCTTCTGTGCCTGTGAAGGAACACATTCTCTGTCCAGATCTCCCACACTTCCATGAAGGGGGCTCGTGTGGAACAAACTCGAGTTACTAGTCAGACAATCCAGCTGGAGGTGGGGAGCAGGAGAGGTTCCTGACTCACTGGCCAGAAGTCTGACAGCACAAAGACAGGAGACAGACATTTCCACACAAGGAGGTACATCGGCAGCTCTTGGACTGGGCCAATCCCTCTCCTTCTCCTGCCTTCACCCTACCCTCTCTCAGCTGTTAGAGATCACTCTGCAAATATGTGTGCCAGGTAAGCAAGATGGCTCATGTGGACCTAGGACCCACCAATGGAAGGACAAATGAGCCTCTTGCAAGTTGTCCTCTGACCTCCACACTCACACTAAGGCACACATACATATACAATGCACATACATGCACACATACATACATAGCATAGCATACACAGATATACACATACATACACACAAGCATGTACATACATCCATGCATACATATATACAAACATATACATGTGTGCATACATAAAACACATACACACATACATAATACACAGATGCACATATGCATAGGCACAGTCATGTACATACAGACATGCATGAATACATAGAAACATGCATATATACATGTATGCACACACATACACACATGCATATATACATGCATGCATGCATGCACACATGCTTACACACAAACACAACATACATACAAACATACGTGCATACCCTTTCCTTCTCAGACCTTTTCTGCTTTATCACTGTCCCTGGAACCATGTTGAGCCCAGTACTGTGAGACAGTGTTCAAACCCACCAATGTTGACTGAGTCCTGGCGATTTTGTTTATATATTTTCATTTCCTAGGGACCAGGGCAGCAGGCAGGAAGCATCCCCTGAAAACAATGCCCACGTTGTTAATTCCTCCCTGATCCCAACAGGTCTCTGCCAGTTGGTCACAGGCCAAAAGGAAAGTTCTCTGATCTTTGGAGTATTTTGGAAAGAAGTGAGTTCCAGTCTGTGACACTGAGTGGGAGGTGATGCACTTCCTCTTCTAGAAAATTCTTTCAAATTCTAGACAGCTGTTTTTCCCAGGCTCTGCGGTTGGCGTGTCTTCTCCGCATCACCTGAACCAACGCTTAGTTGCTGTGTTGCTTCTGATGGCTTTAAAAAAAAAACCGATAGATTTATTTTAGAATTAAATAAGAACTGGAAAGCCAATCTCACTTGCTATAAATAGAAGGCAATCGTGAGCTTGGGTTTCCATGAATACAAAATGCATTAGTAAATTCCAGCTCCAATCTGTTGCCTAGAGCGGGCTCTTAGCAGAAAGCGGGGAGCGGTGCGCTGACCGCGTGTTGATTCAGGAAGGAAGGAGAGAAAATTGAACACTGAAAAACCCTCCTGGGCCTGCTAAATTGGGGTCATTAAGAGCTTATCTGGGTCTGTGCTGGGCAGCAAGGGAGGCGGTGAGCACCCTGCAAAGTGTCTCCCCGAATCTTGTAAATTCAGAGCGCCAAGTGAGTGAATGCTCCCTGCACAGCATGGTGGGGTGGGGGGTGGTCTCGAACATGAGGACAGCCTAGGAGGCTCTGACAGGCCAACCCTGAGACCCGCAACCTCTAATGGAGTGGGGGTGTAGTCTGTGGTCTTGTGTGTTGGGGAGCAGCACCTGCTGCTGGCTTTTAGGATCTCATAATCACGGATGTGGGGGTGAAGGGTCTCCTTACTTCACCCTCCCCTGACTCTGATCCCTGTGGAGAGGAGCGGTGATCCATCCCTACCCTGGGAGCTCGTGCAAAGCCCCATTGAGACTGACAGCACTGATACCCACAGTTCAAAAAATGTTCCCCTGTAGTCACTTCTCCCAGGACTTCTGAGAAACTCAGCACCTAGCGTAGGCAGCAGGCTCCAGCCGTTTCCCTAGCTGAGGAGTTTTACAGCGCCCCCCGCAGTGGGCAGTGCTTAGGGCACTAAAATCCAGCCTTGCTGCGACCTTCTGTGGGGTCTCTTCACCCTGGGGAGCTTCAGGACCAGGTTCAATCTCTTTCTCTGGGTTTCTACTTCATGTGTCATCCCCAGGGGACTGGAGCAATGGGCCAGGCTGCAGCTGGGACTGGAGTCAGCTGGGTGTGGGTGAGCAAAAGTACTTCCCTCTCTGAACCTCAGTTTCCTTGTGATAAGCCTGAGGAAAGTCACTTGCCTTTCAGATAAATCTGTTAAGTCTGTGTGTGTGTGTGTGTGTGTGTGTGTGTGTGTGTGTGTGTGTGTGTGTGTGTGTGCGCGCGCGCGCACATGTGTGTGCACATCTATGTAGATGCCAGAGAACAACTTAAGATGTCTTCAGGTAACACCTTTTTAAAAAAAAAAAAGACAACGCCTTTCATTGGCTTGGAACTTTATCTAGGCTAAGCTCATTGGCCAATGAGCTTCAAGGACCTGCCTGTCGCCATCACCCCAAGATTGGGAGTGACACTACAGGGTTCTTAATGCCATTCTTAAGTGTATGGAGCTGTGTTTCCACCTCCATGGGAGATGGGGGAAGGTTTCCAGCAAGGGAGGGTTTCCGCCCCGCCCGCCCCTCCCCCACCGGAAGTACAGGTGTTCTGAGCAACGAAAGCCACCTTATCCCTTGCAGAAACTGAGCCTCTTAATTCAAAATAAGGCTCTCAGTTCTCAACCTGTGGGTCTTGATTCCCTTAGGGTCGCAGACATTTACACTGTGATTCGTAACAGTAGCAAAATTTCAGTTTTGAGGTAACAATGAAATAATTTATGGTTGGAAGGGTGTCTTAGGATTTCCATTGCTGTAAACAGACACCATGACCAAAGCAACTCCTATAAAGGCCAACATTTAATTGGGGCTGGCTTACAGTTTCAGAGGCTCAGTCCATTATCATCATGGCAGGAAGCATGGCAACACCCAGGCAGAAATGGTGCTGGAGGAGCTGAGAGTTCTGCATCCAGGAGGCCACCAGGAGAGACTGGCATTCTTAGGCAACTAGGAGGAAGCTCTCTTCTACAATCGATGGAGCCTGAGCATAGGAGGCAACTTCCAAAGCCCACCTCCACAGGGATGCACTTGATCCAACAAGGCCACACCTCCTAACAGTACCCCTCCCTTCCGGCCAAAAATAGTTGCTCCACCACAGGGGGTGACCACAACATGAGGAACTGTATCAACAGGTCAACAGGCACAACATTAGGAAGGTTGAGAATCACTATCTAAAGCCTGCCACCCCCTAGCGTCTCAGTCTTGTCATTCTTGGGTAGAGTCCATTCAGTCCACAGACCAGGCCTACACCTGCATGCTCTCCTCATTCCACTCTCTTCAGGTCCAAGATCAGCCCCAACTCCTGGTAATTTTACTAATTGCTTCAAAGGGCTGAATCCTGACATCCCCTCTGTCTCCATCACCACCAGGCAGCCAGCTCCTCAACAGAATGGTTGTGAGGTTTCTGGCTGTCTCAGGATGACACTGCTGTCCCCTTTTAGGACACACTGTGTATCGGTCACACTCGTGCTGAGAAGCCAATGCTCTAGTTTAGATCTTGAATGTCCCCCTAAGTCCACAGGCTGAAGGCTTTGTCCCCATCCTGTGTCAGTACTGAGAGGCAGTAGAAACTTTGGGAGGTAGGACCTAGTGGGACATTGTCGCCTCTCTCCTGGGCTTTAATTTACCATGGTCCAAAAGCAACAGAACAACAAGAGGCTATGGACTGAAGCCTCCCGTGCTGGCTAGATTTACATAGCTAGAGTCATTCTGTTCCCAAAACCTTCAGTTCTGTTGGCCTAGAAGTGTTGGAACCAGAGAGAGGAGTAAATGTTCCTGCCAGGAGCCACAACAAACATTGCATTGAACTGGAGGCTCTGACTTCCTTGTCACTTTGGGCTTGTGACGCCTTTAGCTGACAGACCAAGAAAGGAATACCAGTGTTAGGAGGGGTGATTGATCCAGATTACCAAGGGGAAATTGGATTGCGTCTTCACAATGGAGCTAAGAGAGATTTATGTCTGGACTGCAGGGGAACCTTCGGGGTTCTCTTGCTACAACCGTGTCCTGTGATCAGTGTCAACGGGAAACTACAATAGCCTAATCCGGGCAGGACGACAAAGGCACAGACTGGTCAGGAATGAAGGAATGGGTCGACCTTCCACATAAAGAGCCAAAGAGCCAAGACCTGTTGCACTGCTTCCGAGGGATGAGGAAATGGAGAACAGGCAGGAGAGGAAGGGAGTTGCAGAAATGAGGATTACGACTGATCTGTGAAGAGTTATTAGTACAGATATATGTGATTTCTTTGGTCAGTTTGTCAGTTGAGAGAATATCAGTAATTATATTTAAGTTTCGAGATACTAAAGGAATGTCTCTAAAGGAACATTGTCACCTATTTTAAAGGTGTTTGTGACTGTATGTGAAATGGTCATCTCATATCAGGCATAATTAGGAGCTGGGGTTATTACTTTTGTTTGGAAATCAAGCATGACACAGGGGATATGATGGTGCGTCAAGTTGACAAGGGGTGGAGTGGTGGTGGCTGTTCTCGGTTGTCATTTTGACTACATCTGGAATTAACTAAAGCCCAAGAGGCTGGGTGCATCTGTGAGGTATTTTTTTTTTTCTAATTTGAAGCGAGAAGAACCACCTTAAATCCAGATCTTTTGAAGTGAGAAGATCCACCTTGAATCTGGGCCACACCTTCTGTTGTCCCCCTATACAGAGGACATGAACTCAGGAAGCTTGCTCTCCGTCTGCTTGCCCTCAGCCTCGATGACAAGTTCATTTCTTCACTGGCATTAGAACCTGCTTCTTCAGGATTCCAAGGTCTGCTGAAGACTTGAGACATCCACACCCATGGACTGAGCAACTTCTGAGTGCTTGGACTTCCCATGGGTAGACATTCTTGTAAAAGCTGGCCCGCCATCTGTAAGCCACTCTGATACATCCTGTCTAGACATAGATATGGAGTAATACAGATTCAGTCTATCAGTTCTGTCTCCCTGGACAACCCTGACTGCAGCTCCTGAATCGTGAGCCAAGGAAAACCTTCATGTTGGCGAGTCGGTGACCTCTAAACTTTGGCTTCTCTTTGTTCTTACGCTGAAGATCTGATTTCAGATCAGAGATGACCAAGCCATCTCCCCATGTCGGACTCAGAGACTTCTTAAATGTCACCCTATTGTGAAGGGCACCGGCTGTTCTTCCAGGGGTCCTGAGTTCAATTCCCAGGAACCACATGGTGACTCATAACTATCGGTAATGGGAACTGATGCCCTCTTCTGGTGTTCAGAAGGCAGCTGCAGTGTGCTCATAGAAATAAAATAAATACATAAATCTTAAAAAAAAAAAAGACAACACCACTCTGTTGCTCAAATTGGCCTGAACACTTTCATCTTTTTGGTTGGTTGGTTTTGTTTTTCTCGGAGCTGAGGACGGAACCCAGGGCCTTGCCCTTGCTAAGCAAGCGTTCTACCACTAAGCTAAATCCCCTAGATTGGTTGGTTTTTGAGACAGGGTTTCTCTGTGTAACAGCCCTGGCTGTCCTGGAACTCACTTTGTAGAACAGGCTGGCCTAAGGAAACAGAGTTAGGAAGGTCCCTGGGTCCTACTGGCCAGCCATTCTAGCCAATCAGAGAGCTTCAGGCCAACGATGAGACCCTGTATCAAAAAATAAGGTAGAGGGCAATGAAGTCAACATCTGGCCTCTACATGTGTGTATGCACATGAACATGTACACACATGTACAAAGACATGAGCGTGTACACACGAACATGTACGCGCATGTACAAAGACATGAGCGTGTACACACGAACATGTACGCGCATGTACAAAGACATGAGCGTGTACACACGAACATGTACGCGCATGTACAAAGACATGAGCGTGTACACACGAACATGTACGCGCATGTACAAAGACATGAGCGTGTACACACGAACATGTACGCGCATGTACAAAGACATGAGCGTGTACACACGAACATGTACGCGCATGTACAAAGACATGAGCGTGTACACACGAACATGTACACGCATGTACAAAGACATGAGCGTGTACACACGAACATGTACACGCATGTACAAAGACATGAGCGTGTACACACGAACATGTACACGCATGTACAAAGACATGAGCGTGTACACACGAACATGTACACGCATGTACAAAGACATGAGCGTGTACACACGAACATGTACACGCATGTACAAAGACATGAGCGTGTACACACGAACATGTACACACATGTACAAAGACATGAGCGTGTACACACGAACATGTACACACATGTACAAAGACATGAGCGTGTACACACGAACATGTACACACATGTACAAAGACATGAGCGTGTACACACGAACATGTACACACATGTACAAAGACATGAGTGTGTACATAGGAATATATATATAGCCAAATATGTACTCACATGTGTGTGCACTGTGTGTGAGCAAGGGCACACACACATACACACACTGTCAAAGGCCAGTTTCAACAGGTCAGGGTAAACTGAGGCAGTCCTCAGGGCTCTGCCTCTCTGAGCACACCCATCAGGTACTAGGCTGCATTCTGTGAGCTCTCAATAGGTTTATCGTTCCTCTTGCTCAGGCCTTGACAACACACACACCCAGATTCTGACAAGGATATGTAGTACACACCACTTGGCATTTCTTTTTTTTTTTTTTTCTTTTTTCTTTTTTTCGGAGCTGGGGATCAAACCCAGGGCCTTGCGCTTGCTAGGCAAGCGCTCTACCACTGAGCTAAATCCCCAACCCCCACTTGGCATTTCTTTTTTTTTTTTTTTTTTTTTTTTGGTTCTTTTTTTCGGAGCTGGGGACCGAACCCAGGGCCTTGTGCTTCCTAGGTAAGCGCTCTACCACTGAGCTAAATCCCCAGCCCCCACTTGGCATTTCTTACAAACCCAAACATACTTTGAAGGCCCAACCCAAAGGGCCTTGACAGTGAGCCCAGGGAGCTGAGAAGTCCACACAAAAGCTTGTGCACGAGTGTCTATAGGAGCTTTGAACTGTAACCAATGGTATCCTTCAGCCGGCGGCAACCAGTCACCGTGCCATACAATGGCCGTCGCCTTCAGACAATGGAATATTATTCAGTGTGGAAAAGCAATTAGCCGTTAAGCCACAGAAAGAGCCTCTACTCTATCTTACCATGAAAGTTGACACTGTGGCCATGTCACCTTCTACAGAGTGCCAACTGTGATGTTCTGGGGAAAAAAACCAAAGTTATGTAAACAGTAAGAAAGATCAGTCGTTGGCAGGGCAGGAAGTGGAAGTAGCGTGGAGAGATGAGAGGATGGACAGCTTTAGGGCAGAGAAACGGCTCCACGTACCAGCACAAGGGTAGATGCCTGTCCAGACCCAGAGTGTGGGCCACAGCAAGAGCGAGCCCTCTGCATACTTTGGACACTGGGAGGTGATGTGTCACTTTGGCTGGGAATAAAAGAGAGGGGTGTCTCTGTGTGTGTGTGTACACGTGTGCGCACGCATGCATATCGGGGAGCACATGAGAAATCTGTCCCTTGCACTCACCCTGCGACAAGCCTAAACCTGCTCAAAAAAATTTAAACTTTTTTTTGTTGGGGGCTGGAGAGATGGCTCAGTGGTTAAGAGCACTGACTGCTCTTCCAGAGGTCATGAGTTCAATTCCCAGCAACCACAGGATGGCTCACAACCATCTGTGATGGGATCTGATGCCCTCTTCTGGACACTCACTGACAATAAATAAATAAATAAATAAATAAATAACATTAAAAAAATTTTTTTGTTTAATTTGTTTTGTTACATTTCATTTGTAATTATGGTATATTAATATTAATTTCAGGTTGGGGATTTAGCTCAGTGGTAGAGCACTTGCCTAGCAAGCGCAAGGCCCTGGGTTCGGCCCTCAGCTCCAAAAAAACCCCAAAAAAACAAAAACAAAAACAAAAAAAAATATTAATTTCAATTCCAGTTAATTATAAGAAATGTTATTGCAATTTATTTATTTATTGCATATGTATATTAGGTGCATATGCAAGCACGCACAAAGGTGGAGGACAGCTTGTAGGATCTGGTTGTTAGAATCCTGAGTCCCTGAGAGCATTAGTCTTGTCTTGTATTTCCCCCACCCCACCCCCTTATGCAGGTTATTGAGTCCCAGACTGTCACACGCCAGGCAAGTGTTCTACCGCTGTGTTGTGTCTCCAACGCCTAAAAAAAATTTTTTTGAAGGGCCTGAGGGTGTAAACAGAGATGGTAGAGCGCTTACCCATTGTTCACAAGGCCCCGGGCTCCGCCCCTGCTGCTTATCTATGATCTTAGCACTCAGGAAGTGGAAGCAGGAGATCAGGAGGGAACCAGGAGGAGGGCCGGAAGGAGGAGGAGGAAACGGAGGAGGACGAGGGAGAGGAGCAGGCAGAGGAAGAGAATTTATGCATGTAAGTGGTTCTTCTGACTTGAATCCAGCAATCAGGGTCTGGAAATTAACCACCCACACACAAGTTCATGGGAGCTGCACGTGTCCACGGTGCCACTCAGGGACAACCCGCTGCATAGATGCCACCGGATCCTCATGCAGCACCAAGCAAAGGTGGGGAGGAAGGGTGACGCTAAGTCTTCCCTAGGTGAAAGGTAAGGTATGACTGGTTTTATTTTTGGATTGTCCTGGTGTCTAGTGTCCATGCCTACCCGAAGACGTCCCTCGAGAAAGGCTTTGTAACAACGGATTCCTGCAGACTTCCATCCTAGTTATGTAAGGAAGTCCAGTTAAGATTTTTTTCGGGAGTGCAGGGGGGCTAAAGAGATGGCTCAGCGGCTAAGAGCACCGACTGCTCTTCCAGAGGTCCTGAGTTCAATTCCCAGCAACCACACGGTGGCTCACAACCATCTGTAATGGGATCTGATGCCCTCTTCTGGTGTGGATGAAGACAGCTACAATGTACTCATATACATAAAATAAATTTTAAAAATTCATCTTAAAAAATGTTAAAAAAAAAAAAGAAAAGAAAAAAATTCCTTCTGGGGCCAGTGAGATGACTTAGCAGGAGATGAAATGGAACACTGTCTCACACCATGTGTGCTATTGTGTAGACATGATTCTCCTACCCCTCAACACACACACACACACATACACACACACACACACACACACACACACACACACACACGCACACAAGACTGTATGTTAAACACTTGATCCCCAACTGGGGGAGGAGTAGTCATTGAAAGGGTTTTGGATCAGATACAGAGCTAGAGAGATGGCTCAATGGTTAAGAGCACCGGCTACTCTTGCAGAAGACCCAGGTTCAATTCCCAGCACCTATATGGCAGCTTACAACTATTTGTAATTCCAGTCCCGTGCGATCTGACTAGCTCTTGTGGCCTTTGCAGGCACGAGGAAGCCAGACGGTGCACGAACATACATGCGGGGGAAACTCCCATGTACATAAAATAAAAATAAGTGAGTCTTTGCCAGGCATTGATAACGCCAGCTTTTTAAACCCAGCACTTGGGAGGCAGAAACGAGTGAATTTTGGTGAAGTCAAGCTCAGTGTAGTCTACAGAGTGAGTTCCAGAACAGCCAGGGCTGTGTAGAAAATGGGGATAGGGTTTTTCTGTGTAGCCCTGACTGTCCTGGAACTCACTCTGTAGACCAGGTTGGCCTCGAACAGATTCATCCTACCTCTGAACACCTGATTAAAGGTGTTCACCACAGCCACCAGGCCTAGAAGTTGTATCTTATCTCAAGTATCTTTGTCTCTTTCTGCTTCCTGGAAGCCAACAAGTGAGCAGTCTTGCTACACCCTCTGCCTGGAGCCCTGCCTTGCCCCATACTGAAAGCATAAATCCGGCTGGCCTTGGCAGGAAGCCTCAGAAACTGGCATAAATCCTTCCCTTGGGAATTTGTCACAGTGACAAAAAGCCTAACTAACACACTATGCTACATTTGACTGAAATGAGATCAGAGGCCAAAATGTACGAAGTCAAACCATAAAGTTCTAGGCAAGAAACAGAAGGCCTGGGGTTGGGAATTTAGCTCAGTGGTAGAGTGCTTGCCTAGCAAGCACAAGGCCCTGGGTTCGGTCCCCAGCTCTGAAAAAAAAAAAAAAAGAAAGAAAGAAAAGAAAAGAAACAGAAGGCCTACTGACCGTGAACTTTGGTGTAGAAATGGGTTCTTACATATGACGCCAGAGGCAACTGACTACAGACCAGGAAGTCGACAAAGGGAATTTCTTTGACATTAAAAATTCTCATGCGGAGGCGTCTGGTCGCAGACTCTCTTCAAGGCGCTTCCTACCCGTACCAGATACTCAACCACGATTCTTCAGAGGATCGTCAGGCTCTCCTCTGTCCTTCGGTCAGCAGTCTCTGTGCGTTTAAGGTGTTACAGCTGTGGCGTTTAATAAGGAACTTGATCCTGTACAGAAACTCTTCGTGGACAAGATAAGAGAATACAAATCAGAGTGACAGGCATCTGGAGGACCTGTTGATACTGGCTCAGAGTATCTGGACAGAGAGCTTTTTAAGTTTAAACAAATGTATGGTAAAGGAGTTGAAGTCATCGACAAACCCCGGTCCTCAGGAACATATCAAATCCGTGTGGTAATTCGTCATGAATTAGTTGTACAACAAATCTAAAGCATTCATTTCACAGTTTAAAAAAAATTCTCAGGGCTGGGGATTTAGCTCAGTGGTAGAGCACTTACCTAGGAAGCGCAAGGCCCTGGGTTCGGTCCCCAGCTCCGAAAAAAAGAACCAAAAAAAAAAAAAAATTCTCATGCAGCAGAGGACACAGAAATCAAGGCCCACAGAGTAAAGGTTTATAGAATAGATCTCAGGAGCTCTACAGGCTGGGATGTGGCCCAGCAGCATGAAAGATAAAAATGAAAAAAATAGAGCTATTCGTAAGGGACTAGTATCTAAAATATGTGGAGGAATCTCAGGATGGGTGAGGTAACACGTCCCATAATCCTAGTGTTTGGGAAGAAGAGGCAGGAAGGTCAGGGGGTCCAGGTCATCCTTAGCTACGTAGTAAATTTGATGGCAACCTGAGATTCTTGACCTTTGCTCTCAACACATCAGCATCCGAATGATGGTAAAGGAGAAATGGCTAAATAAACATTTCTCCAAAGATATACAAATGGTGGGTAAACACCGACACCCTTAGCCCCCAGGAAATATAAATGAAGACCAAGGTGGGATGAACAACGTCCCACTGTGGGATGGCGATAACTGAAGTCCTATGAGGTGGGAAGCCATCTCTGCTTGGAAGCCAGTAACTCAGAGCCCAGGACAGCTGGGCTGCAGTTCCTCAGAATCTGAAAGACCTGATTGCCCTGTGGCCCAGTGTCACCACTCCTGATGGACCATCAAGAATTCACACAACGGGGGTTGGGGATTTAGTTCAGTGGTAGAGCGCTTGCCTAGCAAGCGCAAGGCCCTGGGTTTGGTCCCCAGCTCCGAAAAAAAAAGAAAAGAAAAAAAAAAAAAGAATTCACACAACGGCCTGAGAGATGGCTCAGTGGTTAAGAGCACTGACTGCTCTCCCAGAGGTCCTGAGTTCAAATCCCAGCAACCACAGGGTGGCTCACAACCATCTGTGATGGGATCTGATGCCCTCTTCTGGTGTATCTGAAGACAGTTACAGTGTACTCACACACAAAAAACAAATAAATCTTAAAAAAAAAAAAGAGTTCACACAAACATTTAAAGCAGTTATTCTCAACCTATGGATCAAAACCCCTTTGGCGGGGGTAAGGGTGGGGGAGATGGGGGGGCTGAGGTTGGTCACATATCAGATACCATGCATATCAGATATTCACATTATGGTTCCTATCAGTAGTACAATTATAATTGGGGGTCACCACAACATAAGGAACGCTATTAAAGAGTCATTAGGAAGCTTGAGAACCATTGGTTTTGTTTTTTGGTTTTTTTTTGGAGCTGGGGATCGAACCCAGGGCCTTGCGCTTGCTAGGCAAGCGCTCTACCACTGAGTTCTCTACCCGAGAACCATTGGTTTAAACAGTAATGTACTGGTGCCAGACATGGTGGTGGTGCACACTTGTAATCCCAGCATTCAGGAGGGTGAAGAAGAAGGTTCACAAGTTCAAGGCCAGCCTGGGCTACATAAGGGAGACTTGTCTCAAAGATGCAAACACAAAACCAAAGGCTAAAGGAGGCTTGTTGAGAGCAACGCCACTCATAGCAGCCAAGGGATAGAAACAGCTCAAATGTCCTGTCCGTCTGCTCATGAAACAGTAAAAGGTGGTACACACACACTCACACACACACACATACCACACGCCACACACACACGCATACACACACACACTCACACACACTCTCACACATACCACACACACACTACAGTGTGCTATCCAGAATGAAGCACACTGCTACACCGGGGAAAGATCTTTCTGACTGTGTATTCTCAGTCAGGGTCCCAAGCTAACCTCAGATTTCCTCTGTCACTGAGGACGACCTTGAACTCCTGCCTCTCCCTCCCAGACACTGGGATTGCAGGGGTGCACCAGAACTTTTGGCTGGAAAGTTCTTGAAAACTGTGCTACCAGGAAGGAAGTCAAGCCTAAAAAAGTCATGCTACCTTTATTTGTACTCAGTGTGAGGCAGGACGTTAGGCCCAAAAGGAAGAAAGTCTGCTCACGGTCAGAGCAGAGAGCAGGGGGATGGGGCTTTGTGACTGTTTAATGAGAGCAGGGAGCCTTCTGGGGCAGACAAAGGCATTCTAAGACAGAGGCTTTAGCACCCTTAATAAAGGGTCTGAAGGAGACATTGGCTTCCTTCTGCCATTGCAGACTTAAAGAAACTACCACCAGTAAGAAACAGGTCCTTGCCAGACACCAAAGCGATTTTTGTGCCTGACCCAAGACTTGCTGTGGCTTATAAATTACCTGGTCTAAGGTATTTTGTTATAGCAGCAAGGATTGCCTAAGACAGTTGCTGCCCACCAATGGAAACGCCTGGAGGTAACTGAACTATGTGTACACACTGTAAAGTAGTTTAAAAGGCAAATTTGTGTTGGGTGAATTTCACCTCCAAAAGGACTCTTCTTGTTGTTGCTTTTAATTCAGAGAGGATCTCACGTACCCTGGGTGTTCTGAACAGCCCAGAGAATGATCTATGAACCCACACTTTCGGCTTTGAATGAGTGAATTATTAAGTATACAGCAAGCCAAAGTGAAAGAATAAACAGCGGAAGAGATGGGGGGTGGGGAGGGAGAGAACAAGATAGAATCAAGTTGGGAACTCAAAGCATCCAGCCGAAACAAATGGGGAAAACTGAGGCGGGACACTGGAGCCCCTGAGTGAGCTTCCTGTCCACGGCAGAGATCCCAAATCCTCTTTCCCTCTGCTCGAACTCTTATGGATTACAGATAATCAGTGTTCCCCTCTGCTGGGAAAGCTTCGCCCTCCAGCTGACCACCTAAACATGTTCTTAGTGCACAGCGCCTCCCTTCTCAGTCTGCTCTGTCCTCCCTACTAAAGTTGGGGAGCCCAGCCCCAAACGACGGGCCTTGGAGGACCCGGAGACAAACCTGCTGAGAGGACTGAAAAGGACCAGAAGCTGCCCAGCTCCTCGATGAGCTCGAATAGCGCCAAACAATTCATCAATGGCTTCAAACAATTCACCCAGTTGGTTTCCAATTCTTTGTTGCCTAGGATGACCTTGGAATTAGGACCGTGGCTGGCCTAAAAGTGGATATGTAGATAAGCCTGCTTCTGTCTCAGGGGCTGGCATTAAAGGTTTGTGGCTGGGGTTGGGGATTTAGCTCAGTGGTAGAGCACTTGCCTAGCAAGCGCAAGGCCCTGGGTTCGGTCCCCAGCTCCGAAAAAAAGAACCAAAAAAAAAAAAATTAGTGATTGATGGGGGAGGGCCCAGCCTATTGTGGGTGGAGCTATCCCTTGGCTGGTGGTCCTGGGTTCTATGAGAAAGCAGGCTGCGTGAGCCCCAGAGAGCCAGCCAGTAAGCAGCACCCCTCCATGGCTTCTGCATCAGCTCCTGCCTCCAGGTTCCTGCCCTGTCTGAGTTCCTGTCCTGACTTCCTTCAACGATGAACAGTGATGGGGAGGTATAAGCCAAATAAACCCTTTCCTCCCTAACTTGCTTTTGGGTCATGGTCCATTGCAGCAATAGGAACCCTAAGAGGGCACCTAACCCAGCTGACCTTAAATTTTGAATTCCCATCTCCTGTGCCACCATTCCAAGTTTGTGCCTTGCTGGCAATGAAACCTGGGACTTTGCGAACACTAGGCAGGTACTGAGCCACACCCTCAGGCCCTTACCTCCAGGTAATTTTTTTCAAGCACTGATGCAGATGCATGCTATAAAATGTATGGACCTTAAAAACGTGCAGACAGAGGGAGAGCCTGAGGACCTCACAGGCAGAGAGTCCATTAAGGGAAACTCTTCGGGACATGCAAACCCATGAAGTCAGGAACAGACTATGTTTACCTGGGGTGGGGGGGGGACAGGAGGAGATGGCTAGGGAGGGAAGGGGGAGACACAGCCAGTGGCTTGGGCTTCTTTTCAAGGGGATAAAAAAAATGTCTGCACGTCAACTGGGCTGTTTTCAGAACTCTGTAAAAATAACAAAAACGTGTAGAACTCTATTTTTGTTGTTGTTCTTCTTCTTTGGTTTCTTGAGACAGGGTCTCATGTAGTCCAGGCTAGCTTTGAACTTGCTATGTAGCCAAGGATAACCCTGAACTCCTGATCCTCCTGCTTCCACCTCACAAATGCTGAGTTCACAGGCATGTGGTCTTACTAGACCACACTTGGCCTAGAAATGTAATCTCTCCCTCTTTTTTAAAGATTTATTTTATCTGAAATTGTGTGTGTGTGTGTGTGTGTGTGTGTTTGCACATGAATGCATTATCTGTAGAGACCAGAAGAGGGGACCATATCCACTGGAATCAGAGTTCCAGACGGTTGTGAGCCACCCAACACGAGTGCTGGGAACCAAACATGGGTTCTCTTCAAGAGCAGCAAACACCCTGTGTGTGTGTGTGTGTGTGTGTGTGTGTGTGTGTGTGTTATCCTTAATTTCCTATATCCTTAAAGCCTATATATGAATAATATATTATATATTATATTCTTTATATATATTCTAATATATAATATATTATTCTTTAAATGGATGAGTTTTATGGGCTGTAAATTATCTTAATAGATAATATTGATATTATCAATATCAGTATTAATAGTTGTGCTATAAGGAAGTCTATCGTTGTCACACTGTTCCCAACACTGGAGACATAAATTATGTGAGGATCAGGGGCTGGAGAGATGGCTCAGTGGTTAAGAGCATGGGCTGCTTTTTGCAGAGGACCTGGATTCGATTTCCAGTGCCCAACCCTCCCCCACCAGAAATTCCAGGGGATCTGATTCCTTCTTCTGACCTCCACAGGAACCAGTCACATAAGTAGCAAATACATATACATGAAGGCAACACAGTCATACAATAAAAATAAAGATATAAAAATTTTAAGAAGCTGTGCAAAGATCTTTAGGGATAAATTTTTGAGTGTGGTGAGACAGGGAAAGGGTCCCCATCCGACTATAGAAACCTAAGCTTTTGAGGGCAATGTGTCCGACATCGGTCTGTAGCGTCTTTTCGATGTGGTTTAGAAAAACTCAGGTCACACAGCTGTACTGTCCAACACTGAAGCCACTAGCCACAGGCAATGATTTATGCATAAATTTACATTAATTAAAAATGAATGCCACAAAGATGCTATTCCCCCATTAATAGCCACATTTTAAGTGTCCAGTAGCCTCCTGGGACCAGTGGTCACAGTCCTGGGCCATGCAGGCCTAAGGGTCCCTTTCTCACAGAGAAAGTTCTAGGAGCCAGTGCTGGGGTATGCAAACCCAGAGAGCAAATGTGGTGAAGAAAGCGGTGATGGGGGTGATAGTCTTCAGGAACTTCCTTTCGTCACCATGACAGTTCAAGTGCTTTGGCAACTTCCAGACCACTGTCCAACGGTTTCTTCTGATTGTTCAACCACCCAGTTCCTTGTACCTTCTGTCTCAGCTGAGTTATGTGTAGAAGGCGGGCTGCTCTTTTTGGCCCTAAAGAGACATGGTTGGGTAGAGATGGTGGAGTTAAAGTGTTGTGTGTAAAGTTTGCTCTGGGCTTTATTAGAAGTGTAACTTTGTATCTCCTTACTTGGTTTTCCTGAACCAAGCACCTGTTTAAAAAAAACTGAGAAGGGGAGATAGCCTTTGGAGTTCCAGAAGGATCTTAGCTCTGGTCCAAGCACAAAGCAAATGACTTTTAATCGTTACATTTGTGTGTGTGTGTGTGTGTGTGTGTGTGTGTGTGTGTTTTGTTTTGTTTATTTATTTTTGAGGGGGCCACGGTGTATTTATGGAAGTCAGAGGACAACTTGTGGGTGTCCTTTCTCTTTCTCCACCACATAGGTTCCAGGGTGTACTGGGTTGGTCTGATGCTGCTTGTATTCTACTGGTTTCTCAAGATGTGGTTGCCCCATAAAAGCAGCTCCTCCCCAGCTCCGAAAAAAAAGAACCAAAAAAAAAAAGAACCAAAAAAAAAAGAAAAAAAAAAGCAGCTCCTCACTTACACCAAATGATACTATGTAACCTTGCTCCTTAATTCAAAACTATTGATTGAATAAAGATACCTATAAGCAATATAGCCGGGCAGAAGAGAGGGAGGCAGAGCTTCTGTTCCAGGCATGGGTCTGAGAAGAGACCAGGAAGAGAGAAGAGAAATAGAGAAGACACCCATGGGTTAGGTGAACCATAAGAACAGCCATGAGGGCCAGCCAGTTGCTGTTAGAGCATCCCAGGTGGTACATGGCCACTTGTATCACAGAGTTGATATCTGCCCAGCTCTGGTGCTTTAAGGCTTGTTATAAAGGTTTTTGTGTCTTTTATTTGGGAACTATATGACCAAGGGTGGGTTAGAAACCCCCAATTAGCTGGAGAGGTGGCTCAGTGGTTAAGAGCACTGACTGCTCTCCCAGAGGTCCTGAGTTCAATTCCCAGCAACCACATGGTGGCTCACAACCATCTGTGATGGGATCTGATGCCCTCTTCTGGTGTGTCTGAAGACAGCGACAGTGTGCTCCCATACGTAGAATAAATAAATAAATAAATAAATAAACCCCCAATTAATATTTACCACAACACCAGGGATGGAACTGAGGTTGTCAGCATGGGCGGTGAGCCTTGTTATGCGCTGAGCCATCTCCTGGTCCCTGAAAAGCAGGTGTTCATAACAGGAGGCAGGGGTGGGCTCCCGGATGTGATAGACTATAGAAGACTGTAGAGAAAACTACTCTAGCTTTTCACCTTGCAGAGTCCCCTGACGAAACTATAGGTCATCCATTGACTAGGGGATCCTGACGACCAGGCTGCTAGTCTAGGGCGCCACAACAACAACAACAAAATGGTCATGACTATAGTTTTCCGTGTGTGTGTGTGTGTGTGTGTGTGTGTGTGTGTGTGTGTGTGTTTTCCTCTAAGATAGAAGGGTTTAATTGTGGAGAAACTGCTATACAACATTTCCCAAATTGATTTCATGGATAAATGTACGTAGTAGTGCCCAGTTAAGTACATAAATTGATCCCGGTGGCCGGCGTTCCTCACTACCCACCCCAATGTTCTGGGTTGCCGATCGGGCTACTTCCTAACGTCCATGTGGCTACTCCACCTCCCTCTGATATTCCCAAGTTATTACTTACTGAATCCTATACTCCATCTTTGCTGCGCTAGACCCAGTCCGGCAGTCCTCTTGGGGCCGCCATCCCCAGCTCCTACAATGGCCGCTACATGGCTCCTTCCTCTCTCTCCTCGGGTCCCTCACCCGCGCAAATCCTAAAGGTTCCGCCTCTGTCTGTCCTGCCCAGCCATTGGCTGCTGGCAACTTTATTTACCAATCAGAACCTTGTCTTCCGTGCAGCTGTGCGGATTTTCATGCAAACAATTTTGGAGAGCCAAATTAACATAATAAAAGCAGCCACCACAAAGGTGACCTGAACTGATGCCAGGCTGTTCAGTGTGTATCAGTTAGCTTTCTGTTCCTATAACAAATGGCTGAAGGAATGAGTCATCTTATAAAGAGGAAAGGTCCGTCCTGACTCACAGCTTTAAAGGTGTCAGTCTGTGACTGGTTGGACTCCTATTTTAGTCAAGCAGGCACCTCCTGGCAGTAACACAGGGCAAAACCACTCTCCTCATAGCCAGGGATTAAAAGAGAGGGAGGAGTCTCAGTCTCTCTCTCTCTCTCTCTCTCTCTCTCTCTCTCTCTCTCTCTCTCTCTCTCTCTCTCTGTGTGTGTGCGCGCGCGCGCATGCGTGTGTGCGTGCGTGCGTGCGTCTGTGTGTTTCATGGTCTAGTATATGCTGTTTTGGTGAAAGTTGCATGTTTTCTTGAAAAGATGTCAGGCAGGGCTGGAGAGATGGCTCAGTGGTTAAGAGCTCACACTGCTCTTCCAGAGGTCCTGAGTTCAATTCCCAGCCTCCGCACCAGGGAGCTCGCAATCCCTACAACTCCTGCGTTCACATATACACACCTACATAAATTGAAGGAAAGAAAAGATGTCATTTGAGTCATTTTAAAAACTGAAATTATCCTGACGATGCTTACGATCACAAGATTACCAGGAGCTCGGGTTGCAGACATGACTCAGTGGTTAAGAGCTACTCTTGCAGAGGACCTAGAGGACATTACCAGAACTGATGTGGCAGCTCACAGCCATCTGTGACTCCAGCTTCAGGGGGTCCAACGCCCTCTTCTGGCCTCCACAGGCACTGCATGCGTGTGGTACATAGGCATACAGACATCTGGACAAAACACCCATACATGTTTAAAAAAAATAAAAAGATGGGGTTGTGGATTTAGCTCAGTGGTAGAGCGCTTGCCTAGCAAGCATAAGGCCCTGGGTTCGGTCCCCAGCTCCGAAAAAAAGAAAAAAGAAAAAAAAAAAAGAAAAAGATTAAAAAAACCCGGAAACTCCTCGACTTCCTGAAAACTAATATTTTTCCTAAGTATTTTTCTTGATTGATTTTGTGGGCATGTGTGTGTAAGTGTGGAGATAGGAGGGCAACTTGCAGGAATTGACTCTGTCTTGCCACTGTGTGGGTCTTAGAGGTTGAACTCAGGTCATCAGGGTAGGTGGCAAGTGTCTTAACCTGCTGATCCAAACAGAAATCACCCGAGGAATCTGGCAGGGCATGGTGATGCCTGCCTCTAACCCCGGCCCTTGAGAGCTACTTGGTTCCCACGGCTCCTATCAGAGGGCGCGTTCTGTGTGTCCCACCGCTGACTGTATCTGCTTTAATCACTGGATGGGCACAGCACCTGACGGGCTCAGCCAAGGGATTATCCTTTCTCCTTGGTGTTTAAAACTATTCCGTGGGATGATTTTAAAGTTCTGACACCATGCTCTCACCCTGTTTCAACACGGACCCCGGTTTTCTATTTTTTTAATTACTTTTTATTGTTTCATCCCACCATTTAAAAAACTTCATCGTGTGTGTGTGTGTGTGTGTGTGTGTGTGTGTGTGTGTGTGTGCGCGCGTGCATATGTGTGTGTATATGTGTGTGTGTGTGTTTTATATGCATGTTCTTGTGGGTCTGTGCATGTGCATGTATGTATGGGACCCAGAGAGTAGTATTTCCTCAGATGGCTTCCACTTTCTCGGTTTGTTCGAGGTAGGGTCTCTCACTGAACTGGAGCCCACTGATTAGGCTCGGCTGGCTGTAGAGCCCTGGGTTCTTCCCCGGGGTTGCCGATCTGCACTGCCACAATGGCTCTTCCCATGGCCACCGTAGATAACCCTGTGTCCTCCCACTCACTGGGCACTTCGATGACTGAGCCGTCTCCCTGGCCTGTGGCGTGGTGCCCTGGAATTATGTGATGGGTCCGTTGCCTCTTCTAGTCTCATCCAGCTGCAACCAGGCTCCTAGCTTTCTGTTCTGTTCAACCTAATCCTATCGTTATCAATCCTGTCCCCAAGTCTCCATCAGCCGAGAGCCCCGTGGATCTTTTCTTATAACTCAGCCCCATCAGTTTTTAAAGATTTATTTATTTATCTCATGTATATAGGTGCTCTTTCCACACCACCAAATCCCATCACAGATGGTTGAGAGCCACCATGTGGTTGCTGGAAATTGAACTCAGGACCTCTGGGAGAACAGCCAGTGCTCTTAACCCCTGAGCCGTCTCTTTTTTCATTATTATACAACATTTTTTTAAGATTTATTTATTTATTTTGTATATGAGTACACTGTAGCTGTCTTTAGACACACCAGAAGAGGGCGTCGGATCCCCATACAGATGGTTGTGAGCCACCATGTGGTTGCTGGGATTTGAACTCAGGACCTCTGGAAAAGCAGTCGGTGCTCTTAACCGCTGAGCCATCTCTCCAGCCCCCTATACAACATTTTTTTACTTATTCTTTCAGAACTTTGTGCGTGCGAAGTACTTCAACTTCCCCTGGGTCCCCACTCATCCCTTTCCAAGGTCCTCTTATTTCCTTTAAAATGTTTTATTGTGTGTGTGTGTGTGTGTGTGTGTGTGTGTGTGTGTGTGCACGTGTGTGCATGG
The DNA here is from genome assembly GCF_021556685.1 of Rattus norvegicus. Taxonomy (NCBI): domain Eukaryota; kingdom Metazoa; phylum Chordata; class Mammalia; order Rodentia; family Muridae; genus Rattus; species Rattus norvegicus. The sequence goes on from NC_141538.1 coordinate 156,053,613, forward strand.
GCATGCATGCACATATGCTATGTGTATGCGCATGCCTACAGAGACCAAAAGGCACTAGATATCCTAAATCTTGATTTATAGATGGCTGTGCGTGCCAGGAGCTTGGTCCTGCTCTCATCTGCAGACCCACCTCTCCAGCCCCCTTCCTTCCTTTCTTCCTTTTGTTTTTTATTAACTCTCTGAGTACAGTTAGTACTGTCCATGTGTTCCCAGGAGTGGGTCATCCACTGAAGCACGGTCAACCTACCATGGACTGCAGGCTTAAACTAAACTGACCCTCCCTCCCCTAGCTGCCATCAACTGCTAACCCTTTCATTCTTTGTGCACGTTCTTGCTCTCTTATGCAAGATGACCCAAGGTCACCTTCTGTATTCTCTGTCTCAATCTTGATCCATCATTTGTTCATGGAGACCAGGGCCCTTTGGTGGTGAACAGTATTCAAGAACCAGGATCTCATCCCTTCTTGGTGGCAGGAACTAGGGAGTGTGAATCCCCTGTTGCCATCCTGCCTGGCCACCATTCTTTCAGACCAGGCTTCCAGACTCTCTACTGGAGGACCAACCCTCTTTACAAATGCCCACCTGACAACTTTAGGACTAGAATTTTCTGGAAAGGAATTTAAAAAGAGAAGAAAGAGGTTAGTCAGTTCCTGGGCACTTCTCTCTCTCTCTCTCTCTCTCTCTCTCTCTCTCTCTCTCTTTTTTCTTTTTCTTTTTTTTCAGAGCTGGGACCGAACCCAGGGCCTTGTGCTTGCTAGGCAAACGCTCTACCACTGAGCTAAATTCCCAACCCCCCTGGGCACTTCTCTGTTTTCCTTTGTGTATTATAGTTACTTGTGCTGCCATGGAAGAGCTTTCTAAGTGGGTCTTTGATCTGGTAATTATTGTATTGTTTTTTTCTGTGTTGGTAACTATGTAATCTGTAGGTAATGACCATTTTGCCTCTTATTTTCCCACCCTTACACTTTTTCATAACGTCAGCAAGAACCTGAGAGTAAAGCGAATTAGTAATTACAATATTGGGCATCTTTCAGATGTTCCTGGTCTTCTTTAAGAGTATATTTTTGGCTGGGTGGTGTGGGGCACAACTTTAATCCCAGCACTTGGGAGGCAGAGGCAGTCAGAGCTCATGAGTTCAAGGCTAGCCTGGTCTACAGAGAGAGTTCCAGGATAGCCAGCACTACACAGAGAAACCTTGTCTTGAAAAACAAAAAAGTATATATTTGGGATCTGGGCATTGAAATGCACACTTGCAGTGTCTGCCTTGAGAAGACAGAGGAGGGAGGATCACTAAAAGCTCAAGGCCAGCCTTGTCTATATAGGGAATTTTGGGACACCCAAGGCTTCATGGTGAGACCCTGTTGATGATGATGGTGTTGTTGTTGTTGTTGTTGATGATGATATTAATAAAATATATATTTGAGTCACACCATATAATATACCTGTACAATCAATATTTAAGAGATCAAAATGGAAATTCAAGGTCAGCCTGGGCTACATAATGAGACCCTCAAAAGAAAAATCAAACAAAAGATATTTAGGCTGGGGGTAAAGCTCAGTCCCAGCATGCCACAGGGTCTTGGATTTGATGCCAAATACTGCAAAAATATGTATGTTAATGAGCTGCAGAGATAGCTCAGCAGGTAAGAGCACCAGCTGTCCTTGCAGAGGACCTGGGTTCAATTCCTAGCAGTCACATGGTGGTTTATAACCATCTGCGTCTCCAGTTCCAGGGGAATCTGGACCCTCCCTGCCTCAGCACTGCACACACACACACACACACACACACACACACACACACACACACACACACAGAGAGAGAGAGAGAGAGAGAGAGAGAGAGAGAGAGAGAGAGTGTTGTGAGCCACCTTGTGGGTGCTGGGATTTGAACCCAGGTCACCATGTGGGTGCTGGCTCCAGGTCCTCTGCAAAAGAAGCCAGTGCTGTAATTACTAAGCCATGTGTCCAGCCCCGTTATAACTGTTGATAAGTTTTTTTTCTTTTTTCTTTTCCTACTCCTGGTTTACTAAAGATTTTGAAACTGCAATTAGGTGTGACTTTTCTGAACAGCTTCCTTCTGAGCATGCGCCTGAGCGGAGACGCTCTCGGGGCTTTTCTGCTTTAGCCCGTTGATTAACGTGAGAATTTAGCGGCTGCATTTTCTGAAGGTTAATTTTCCTCCTTATCCAGGATAAGCCCCAATTGGTGGTGCTTTAAAAAATAAAATAAACACAGGATTGCGCTAACTGCTGTTTTTGCCGATGTTTCTCACCTTTGTGTACAGCGGGAGAAGAGCTCATAATTGCCTTCCCTCAAGTTTGATTTCAGTTTCGAAAGTAAGATTGCCCTGTCGTATTAAAGACGTTAACTACACCCTCTTTATTCGGAACCCCTTGCTTTAGATTTGAGACGTGGGATTTTATAGGCTCCCAAGGAGGCGTGGCAACATTTTTTGTCCTAAAAGTCTCCCCTTGAAGGTGTCATGAGCCTGGATTTTCCAGGCTGAGGTAGCGCTGGCCACAGCCTGGCTATCTATGTATGATGCCGTCCATAGGGGAGTTGAGGGGGAGAACAGCTGCATCTCCAATACGGTCTCACCAGGCCACAGGGGAGTTTTGTCTTGGTTTCCTCCTCCGCAAAATGTGGCATTGGGTACAAGAATGTGGGAACCTCTTCAGCCCTGGCAATCGTGGGCCCTCAGACGCTTCGGGCCACCTTGCATGTTGTCACTGTTGTGGGTCTGAGAGCTCAGCGAGACTACTTGTGGTCTGCAATGTATTTGCATCTCTGAGAGAGAAGGCTCTGGGACTTCTGAGATGACAGGGAGGGACCACAAGGGACCAGAAGAGAGAAGGAAAGGGAATTGGCCAAGGGAGCTAAATGTGATGGGCCACTGTCCCCAGGGTCTCCCAGTCCTCCGCAGGCCGTATACTACAGGGAAGGCTCTGGGTCTCTGGCAGCTCCCAGTTCCCCTTTCCTGCCCCTCCCCCTCCTCTGTGCCCTACTCCCTGATACCAACAATAAACCCCCAGCCCAGGTAGCCCTGCCAGCCTGTGTCATTCCCTAGCCCCTCCCACACCTCAGCCTAGACTCTGTCTTATCAGTCCCTGGACAAGTGGCTTCCTTCTCCTCCCTGCCCCATTCATCCAAGCTCTCCGCTCCAGAGAGCCCCTGAACCCTCGCCATGTGTGGTTTTTATCTCCCTTCTGGCTCAAATGCCGTGGGCTGGACCTGGTCGCTCTCCATCCAGTCTGGGTTGGGGGATGGGGTAGGGTAAGCTGTCTCATTCCTACTCCCGTTCCACTCTCTGATTCCTGATCGGCCAGGTGGCGACTCCAGCCCTGTCCCCAGCATTGCTCTCTGGGTACCACAGCTCAAGGCAGCTCGGGTGCTCCCTGTGTGAGTATCTGCTGCCCCTGCTGGTCAGTTTGTTATAAACAACGACAGCTTTCCAGGTCACTAAGTCACCCTTCCCAACATTCAACATGGGGGGCGGGGCGGGGGGGGTGATAGCCAGACCAGACCAGATCCAGGAACCAGAACTATAACGAGTGGGGCTGTGTTTGTCTCCTCTTTTATAGGTTGGAAACTAAGATACTAAGATAAAGCCACTTTACCAAGGGATAGAGCTAGACAAAACAACAGAACAAAATAAAAACCAGAGCATTTAGGGCCAAAGCCTGTGCCTGTAGACCTAACTACTCAGGGATCTAAAGCAGGAGGATGGCTTGAGCTAGGAGTTAGAGACTAGTCTGGCAATATGACAAAGAGATAGATGATAGGTAGGTAGATAGATAGATAGATAGATAGATAGATAGATAGATAGATAGATGATAGGTTGATAGATGATAGATGATGGTAGGTAGATAGATGATAGATAGATAGATGGTAGGTAGATAGATGATAGGTTGATAGATGATAGATAGATGGTAGGTAGATAGATGATAAACTGACCATGGTTGGATTATATGGTTCTGGGATTTATGCACACTAGGCAAGCGTCTACCAACAGAGTTATGGCATGAGCTATATTCCCTGCCCCCTCTCCCTTAAGGATTTTCTTCTTAAGGGAATAGGCAGACAGTTCCAATTTGGATCAGGGCAAGGTAGGCTCTTCTGTTTCGCTTTTTTATTTTCCAAGAGGAGCTACTTGGGAGGGATTGGGGGTGTGTGTGTGTGTGTGTGTGTGTGTGTGTGTGTGTGTGCGCGCGCGCACACACACACGCGCGCGCTTAGGGGAGGCTATGGGGGACAGATAGTTGGGAGGATGGACTTCGGAGGCTCTGTAGTTAAAGATGACCTTGAACTTATGATCTGTCTGCCTCCACCTTCCAAGGGCTGGGATTGTAGGTGGGTTGCCACCACGGCTGTCTCAGGAAGGGATGTTGAAGCAGGATGCTAGTGCAGAGAGCCTTCTGTGCTGTGTGGACAGACTGAAGGTGCCCCACTGGGAGTAGAAAAGAGCAGGCAAGCTGTTTGGGAATAGAGTTCTGGGAGAGTGGGAAGTTTCAGTTTCTAAGGAGCTGGGGGCAGTTCTGAACCCCAAGCAAAACTGGGCTATCTAGGGGTTGGGGATTTAGCTCAGTGGTAGAGCGCTTGCCTAGGAAGCACAAGGTCCTGGGTTCGGTCCCCAGCTCCGAAAAAAAAGAACCAAAAAAAAAAAAAACAAAAAACAAAAACTGGGCTATCTATCTATCTATCCATCCATCTGTCTGTCCGTCCATTCATCCATCCATCCATCTATCTATCATCTGTCTGTCTATCATCTACTTAAATTTCAACCCTCTAGAGGAAGGAGGATCAGAAGTTCAAGATCATCCTTAGCTACATATGAAATTCAGTGCCAACCTGGACTATATGAGACCCTGTCTTATACTGGGGTGGGGGTTGGTGGAAATCTGGGAATATAGGTCCATGGTAGAGTACTGACCCTGAGTTTGGTACCTGATGCCAATAAATAAATACAGAAAGAGAGAGAAAGAGAGAGAGAGAGAGAGAGAGAGAGAGAGAGAGAGAGAGAGAGAGAGAGAGCAAAAAAGCAAAAAGGCAAAAAAGGCAAGCTAGCTTTTGGGAGGACTGCCTGTTTGTTTCCTTCTCCTTCAGCACGGGCTGTTCTGAATTTTTGCCCCATGCTTGCCAAGTCATGCTGGCCAGATGTTCCCTAACCCAGCAGCCCATGTTCTGCTGACTCAGCACACTTGACCTCTTCCTTGGCAGCCCTCAGCCTCCCCCAGATGCATCCTCTATGGTCAGAGCTCCACCTGGTTTCGCTACCCCCCCTTTCTACTTCTCAGCCTCCTCTGAAGAGCACTGGCACTCCCCAACCCTGTCTCAGACCCTCCCCTCCATCCTGTTCTCTCCTGGGGTGGCCATAAAAGTACTAGCAGCTCTCCCATGAATGCCACCTCTGTGAGGTACCTCCACAGCAGGGGTGTGCTGCGGTCCTCAAGGTGGTACAACCACCTGTTAATCCTGCAGGGATACTAAGGCCTCACTCTGGCTTAGCCTTTCCTCTGACCCCAAGAGGGGCATCCAGCTGCTTGCACTTGTATCCTCATGGGCACCGTAAACACACCTCATTCTCGGCCTGTCAACTGAGATCTCACGTGGTAACACACTACTCCAACCATAAACCCAGTACTCATCAGGAAAACCTCTCTCTCCCTTGCCCTTATCCATCCATCCATCCATACCATGGTCTACCCACCCATCTCAGCATCTCTCCCAAGCCTCCCCTGTACGGTCTCCATAGCAGCCCTGGGCATCCTGGCATGTTGCAGTGAATTAATTAAACCATTTTGGCTCCTGGAGGGACACACACACACACACACCACCTAATTTTGATATACCTTGACTAGCTCGATGTCTGAGCACTTCTAAACCTCCCCACTGCCTTAACACCTTCTAAATCTATATTTTCTCTTTGCTGCCCTGTTACTTTCTGGGCAGCCCCCTCCCCCCAATAGGACCACATTCTCTTTCCACCTGCATTGCTGGATGGTTTCTCTCCTGCAGCTCTTAAATCTGATCCCTCTGTCTAAAAGTCATGCCCTATCTCTGTGCCCAGCCATTGGCTGTATGGCAAGTCTTTTTTTTTTTAAAGATTTATTCATTTATTATATATAAGTACACTAATAGCTGTCTTCAGATACACCAGAAGAGGGCATTGGATCTCTTTACAGATGGTTGTGAGCCACCATGTGGTTGCTGGAAATTGAACTCAGGACCTCTGGAAGAGTAGTCGGGTGCTCTTAACCGCTGAGCCATCTCTCCAGCCCATGGCAAGTCTTTATTATCAATCAATGTCAGGTGAGGGCAGAGACCCTTGGGTCTGGAAGTGCGGCTTTTGGGAGCTGAAATAAAACCAAGCATTAGAACCAATTCCCAGCATCTCCTCCTTTCTGTTCAAATTTTAAAAAGGCTCTTCTTTCAGATACAAATTGAACATAACCATAGCAATTATGTAAATTACAAAGTATGCTATATAATTAACATCTCATCTATCATATTTGTCAATTAGATAAAGTATTCTACTATTTATCCTGAACTTAAGAGTTTATAATTTTATATCTGAATTATGTTCTGACTTGAATTCATATTACCATCTGAAAACCACCCTTTCTATATCATCATCCTCAATGTTGACCAGCATGAGTTTGAGTATGAGATGATAATTAGTCTTTAATTTCATCAGAAATCTGAGAACGAATTAAATATTACCTGAAGATATGGGGAGCACAAACCATAGCTTCCAAAACTTAACCAATTTGTAGAGACAGATGACTACTCGGACAGTCCCTCATTCCTCAAAACGTTGGAGTATCAGTCGCCAGCCTTCTGGCCCAGAACCATCTGACAGACTCTGAAATGAACCAGGAACTATGAGGGATTGTTTACTCCGTCTTGGCAGAGCTGAGCTGTTGACTATCCCACATCATGTGTCCTCTCTTGGGCTATATTTTTTGTCCATAGATGAATAAGGTAAGTTTTGTCCAGAGGCTATTTTGCCATAGCTGGAGCAACTCCATGTGGAGGTTTTGATGATCAATTTCTTCTTTGGACCAAGAAGTGGGTACTGTCAGGAGCAGACATGTCCCTAATCAAATGATCTTTGATAATGAATTAATATTAAATGTCATATTCTGTGGATTTCCGATGTTTTTGAAGACTATATAAAGACTATGTGGGGTTGGGGATTTAGCTCAGTGATAGAGCACTTGCCTAGCAAGCGCAAGGCCCTGGGTTCGGTCCCCAGCTCTGAAAAAAAAAAAAAGACTATGTAATCTGAATTGTTGAACATTAACCACTCTTAGCTATTTCTAATGGAATATTGTAGAAAGCATCTTAATATAATTAGATCAGAATCTAATATAACCAGGAGTTTATTACCTGGCCCTTCACTTGCACTACTCAATCGTCCTAAATAGTCTGTAGTGACAGATATTAGAAGGACTGCATCTAAACCTTGTATTCTTAGATGAATTGCATAGGCACAATGCCTATCTAAGTGTAACAATATTAATTTCAAATTTTGTATCAATATAAGAAATTATATCGGTTGGGGATTTAGCTCAGCAGTAGAGCGCTTGCCTAGCAGGCGCAAGGCCTTGGGTTCGATCCCCAGCTCCAGAAAAAAAAAAAGAAATTATATCAATGATAAATCTGTATCAATCTATACATTCTATACCAGTATAAAATTATAACTTCAATTTGCATCAATTATAAAAACTTTTATCACTTTGCTTAAGAATAAATTTAATAATCCATCCCAGCTATTTCCTTCCTGTTCAAAATAATGACCATTTCCAAATCATCCCTTAAAATGACAACCTATCTATAATTTATAAAATAACCATTACCAGACACCCAAACCCAACAGATTGGAATGACGACCCTCTGTAACATCTTCCTGCTGAATAGGCGTGACGAGAAATTCTTTAAAGGGGCAGGGAGGGGTAGGAAAATTAGAAAACTTGGTCAGACTTAAGAAAGCTAGTTTTAGCATCTGTTATCCAGTCTCTGCAGGTCTGGAAGGTTTAGAGCTTGATTGAAGTTCTGACTATATCCGTCTGGAAGGTTGGATGAGGCGAGGTCATCTGGAATTATCAGTTACTCCTGAGGCTGTCCTGGAAACAGCTTCAGGAGAGAGGGGGCTGGACGAGCGGATCATTCCATCATCCCAAGGATGAATCTTGCCAAAGCTGTTCATTCTGTAGTATAAGAATCTCACCACCGGGGTTGGGGATTTAGCTCAGTGGTAGAGCACTTGCCTAGCAAGCGCAAGGCCCTGGGTTCGGTTCCCAGCTCCGAAAAAAAAGAAAAAGAAAAAAAAAAAATAATCTCACCACCAGGGGTTGGGATTTAGCTCAGTGATAGAGCGCTTGCCTAGCAAGCGCAAGGCCCTGGGTTCGGTCCCCAGCTCTGAAAAAAAAGAATTAAAAAAAAAATCAAACCAATTAAAACAATCTAAACAAATATTTTTTTTTCTTTTCTTTTTTTCGGAGCTGGGGGCCGAACCCAGGGCCTTGCGCTTGCTAGGCAAGCGCTCTATCACTGAGCTAAATCCCCAACCCCAATCTAAACAAATATTATCTGTTGAGACAGTTCCTTCATCATCTCCTGTCCCGACCTTAATGAGATCAATTTATTTATTTATTTATATTTAAATCCCCCTTCTATGGGGATTAATATCTCAATGGATACATATGTCCCCTATCTCTTTATATAACTTGATTTAACATAAGCTTCCACTATCTGTCAGATAAGTTTATCCCCTTCTCCTGACCTACAAATTATGATCAAAAGCCTCAAAGTATTTATTCATCTATCTATTTAATTTTTAAATAAATTCCCTTTTACTTGCTGTATAAGCCTATTTTGAGGCTCTAATTGTAGTCATATCAGGCTGAATAATCTTAGAAATTGCAAGTAGACCATGTTCAAAGATTCCCAGAGCTACCTCGGCATAGTTTTTTTCAAATTTTCTTTAAAGCATTTTTCTTATGCATTCTGTTCATTTTCCTTGTCTCTATTTCCTACGTTTGAGATCAAAGGCCTGGATTTTTTATTGCAGGTCCATTTAAGAACATTTTTTTAAACATTTATTTATTTATTATGTATACATCATACAGCTTTCTGCCTGCATGTATGCAACTACAGGCCAGAAGAGGGCACCAGACCTGATTATAGGTGGTTGTGAGCCACCATGTGGTTGCTGGGAATTGAACTCAGGACCTCTGGAAGAGCAGACAGTGCTCTTAACCTCTGAGCCATCTCTCCAGCCCCATTTAAGAACATTTAAATAATTGTCATTACACTCCCTTCTATCTTTAAAACAATTAAATCAACTTTTATTTGTTTCTGTCCTTTGATTATTTGCAGGTAGGAATCAGTCGGCATCAACCATCTGACTCTCTGCCTCCGAGCGACCAGCCTGTCTCTTTGCACAGCAGTGGCTCCCAGCGCCTCTGAGCCCAAACTCTTTGTATTGTTCCAAACTGCAGGAAGAAATCCCCCCGCCCGTGACAAAATCTGTAGCCTGCTAAGAAGCCAATTCTCCCCAAATCATGAACTAACAACAGAGTGTGTGTGTATTACATCCGAGAATCTCTAAATAATTTTTCATAGTGAGTTCTTGCCTCACATTAGGCGCCATCTATTGTAGTGAATTAGTTATAAACCATGTTAGCTCCTGGCGGATCAAGCATGTGCTGTGCCCACCCAAGACCTCTCTGGATTCACGAGTGAAAGACACACACACACACACACACACACACACACACACACACACACACACACACACACCAGCTAATTTTGATATGCCTTGACGAGCTCAATGGCTGGGTACATCTAAACCTTCCTATGGCTAGCTCACACTTCCCTCCAGTATTCCTGGCTTAGCACCTTCTAAATCTATATTTTATCTTTGCTGCCCTATTACCTTCTGGGAAGTTCTCCTCTCCCCATAGGGCCACATTCCCTTTCCACCTACATTGCTGGATGGTTTCTCTCCTGCAGCTCTTAAATCTGATCCTCTGCCTTCGAGTCTTGGATATTCTCTCTCCTCCTCCTCTCTCTTGGTCCCTTGCCCACACAATCTAAAAGTCCCGCCCCGTCTCCTTGCCCAGCCATTGCCTCTATGGCAATTCTTTCAATTGAAGGCAGCTGGGAGCAGGGATCCTCAGGTCGGAAAGTGTGGCTTTTGGGATCTGAAATAAGACGGCATTAGAACCAGTTCCCAACACTGGCACTGTCTCCAACAGTTCCCATTCAGTATGTTCACCACACAGCATCAGACTGATGCACTTGACTGTGACTTCATTCTATTTGAAACACAGAGGGCAGTCATTTTTCTTCTGGATCAAGATCTAAATCCTTAGTGCAGCCTGCAAGGCCACATACTTTGGCCCCCGTTGCTTCTGCTTCTTAGGCACTCCAGCACCATGGCCAGATCCACAATCTCCCTACTGCCCCAGAACTTCTACTTCTACTGGTCACCTGGACCTCCCTCCTCCCCTCCCTTCATCCAGTTAGCTCCTAACTGTCAGAGCTCAACTCAAGGGAGGCGCCACATGATGACCCTGAGGACAGGTCAAGTATGATGACAACCCTTCTGAAGTAGCTTTGTTCTTTCTCCCAACACAATTCATCTTGCAATCCCTCACTCCTCCAGATGTTTTCTGACACGTCCCCCTGATTTGTTCCTGGGTGGGCACACATCTGTGCTTGCTCAGGAGCATTTAGGACCTCAGGGCTGGGGGGGTGGGGTTACCTACCATAGTAGAAGGATAAAGTGAGCGAACCCAGCCTTTCCATCTGACCACATAGTGAGTCGCTTCAAGAAGTAGTGGTATGTCTGGAGACACGGCCTGGTGGTTAAGAGCACTGACTGCCCTTTTAGAAGACCCAGGTACGATTCCCAGTACCCACATGGTGGGTCATAACTGTAACTCCGGTTCTAGGTAATCCTATGCCCTGTTTTGGGCTCTAACAAATACATGAAAGCAGAGTGTGCATACACAGGACATAAACGCAGTAGCATCCAGGGGCCAAGGAGACAGTTCTGTCTGTAAAGTGTTCATCCCACAAACCCAAGGACCTGAGGCACCCACATGTACAAATCTGGACATGCTGGCATATATCCCAGTGTTCTGGAGGCAGACACCAGTGTCCCTGGGGCTCACTGGCCAAACAGCCTAGCCTACTTGGTGGCTTCCATGCCTGTAAGAGGCCCTGTCTTGAAAGGAAGAGGGACGTCAGCTGGGAAGTGGTGGTGTATAAGATTTTCTGCCTAAGCTTTGCGCAGTGGCAGTATCGTAGCCAATGAGGTTTATCTGAGACGCGATTATTGCTAATTGAAAACTTTTCCCAATACCCCGCCATGACGACTTGAAATATAGTCGGCATTGGCAATTTTTGACAGTCTCTACGGAGACTGAATATTGCTTGTTTAAAAGTAGATGTCCAAAAAAAAAAAAAAAAGATTTTCTGCCTAAGCATCATGGCATCCTGAGTTTGAATCTCCTGGTACCCATATCAGAACCAGATACAGCCTCATATATGTCTGTACCCCCAATGCTACGGAGGGTGCAAAAATCAGGATATCTGATGTCCTTCTCTGTCCTCTGGCATCTACACACATAACACACAAACATGCACCTTACATGTAGTACCTAAGTCATCCACCTTTTCCTGGAAGGGCATTCTGTCTAACTCCCTCCCTCCCTCCCTCCCTCCCTCCCTCCCTCCCTCCCTCCCTCCCTCCCTCCCTCCCTCCCTTCCTTCTTTCCTTTTTTCTTTTTCCTTTTCTTCTTTCTTCCTTCCTTCTTTCCTTCCTTCTTCCCTCCCTTCCTTCCTTCCTTCCTTTCTTTCTTTCTTTCTTTCTTTCTTTCTTTCTTTCTTTCTTTCTTTCTTTCTTTCTTTCTTTCTTTCTTTCTTTCTTCAGGATTTCACCATGTAGCTCCGGGTGGCTTGGAGTTCTCTATGTAGACCAGGCTGGCGAAGAACTCAGAGGTCCACCTGCCTCTGCCTCCTGAGTGCTGCAATCAAAGGTGTGCACCACCACCCTCAGCACTTTTTTTTCCCTTTTTCCAATACCGAGGACTGAACCTAGAGCCTCACTTAGGCCAGGTCAGAGCATCATCCCTGAGCTGTACCGCAGCCCTCCTCTTCCTCCTCCCCCTTCCCCTCCTCTTCTTCTTCCTCCTCATCTTCCTCTTCATTCTCTTCATCCTCCTTTTCTTCTTCCTCTTCTAATTTTATTTCAAAACGGAGTCTCACTAGGTTGCCTGGGATCACCTTGAACACACCCCTGACTCTATAACCCTTGCTGATCTTGAATTGATGCCTCAACTTCCCAAGTAGTGAGGATCACGGGCCTGGGCACAAGGCCCAGCTCCCATTCTTCCTGTATTACAGAAGCAATGCATGATGGTTGTAGATAAAACAAACAAACAACAGGAAATAGGCTTGAGCAGGAACATATGGTCCTGTGTGCACACTGCTTCTCACCCTGAGCATAGGCACAGGACCCATACATGTCAGCATCTCCGGTTCTGTTGTTGTTCAGGCATGACAACCTATTGTCTGTACACAGCAGTTTTCTGTTGTGTGACACGTATGTGGTATTCATGGTAGGCTGGCACACGGGTACATGTGTGGGTATGTACATGTGCATGTGTATGGAGGCCAGAGGGCACCCTCTTGTTCCTGATTCTTCTTCTTCTTCTTCTTCTTCTTCTTCTTCTTCTTCTTCTTCTTCTTCTTCTTCTTCTTCTTCTCCTCTTCTTCTTCTTCTTCTCCTCCTCCTCCTCCTCCTCTTCCTCCTCCTCCTCTTCTTCCTCCTCCTCCTCTTCTTCCTCCTCCTCCTCCTCTTCCTCCTCCTCCTCTTCTTCCTCCTCCTCTTCTTCTTCCTCCTCCTCCTCTTCTTCCTCCTCCTCTTCCTCCTCCTCCTCCTCTTCTTCCTCCTCCTCTTCTTCTTCCTCCTCCTCCTCTTCCTCTTCTACTTCCTCCTCCTCCTCTTCCTTCTCCTCTCCTTCTCCTTCTTCTCCTTCCTCTTCCCTCCTCTTCCCCCTCCACTAATTCTTTTGTTTTTCTTTCTTTTTTTATTCACTTCACATCCCAATCACTGCCCCCTTTCCCTGTCCCCCTCTCACACAGTCCCTCCCTTCTCTCCTCTGCCCTTCACAGAGACGGTGGAGGTCCCCCTGGGTATCCTCCCACTCTGGCACATCAAGTCTTTGCAGGGTTAGGCACATCCTCTCCCACTGAGGCCAGACAAGGCAGTCCAGTTAGGGGAACATATTCTGCTGACTACAATAGCTTTAGGGACAGCCCCTGCTCCATTTGTTGGGGGACCCAAACGAAGACAGAACTACACATCTGCTACGTAGTGTGGGGGGCCTGGATCCAGCCAGTGTTCTCTCTCCCTTTTCCTCTCCCTCTCCCTCCCCCTCTCCTCCTCTCCCCCTCCCCCTATCCTTCTCCCTCCCTTCCCCTCTCTCCAGGATCTCTCATTTAGCCTGGAGTTCACCAAATAGGCCAGACTGGTTGGTCAGGGAGAGCCAGGGACCCACCAGTTTCTGCCTTCCCAACACTGGGATTGGGTAACAAGAGTGGATCTCCACACCCTTCCCTCCCTCCCTCCCTCCCTCCCTCCCTCCCTCCCTCCCTCCCTCCCTTCCTTCCTTCCTTCCCTTCCTAATTTTTGAGATAGTGAATCTATTTCGCCCTGGATTGTGTTTTCTTGTTGTTGCTGGTTTTGTTTTGTTTTAATGTGGACTTTGGTGATCAAACTCAGTTCCTTGTGCTGACGAGGCAAGTACTTTCTGACTAATATCTCCCCAGTGTGGGTGTTTGTGTATGCACATGAGCATGTGTGTTTTGTGTGTGTGCATGTGTGTGTGGTATGTGTGTATGTGGAGGTGTCTACGCATGTGTATGTGTGTGTATATTCGTGTGTCTGTGTGTTCAAGTGTCCTAGAAACTTGGTTGTTATTCTTGTTTTGACGTAGTCTCAGGTAGACCAGGCTATCCTCAAACTCACTCTGTAACTGTGGATGCGTGAGAACTTATGATCCTTCTGCCTCCACCTCTCAGGTCTACATGATGGTGGGGATGTAAGGCTCCATGCACTCTCCCAAGCAGGCTAAGTAACCATTTGGCAAGACACTCTGCCTTGGGAAGACTTGGGTGAGTCCTCGATCCTGCTGCTCCTCTAACTTCCGTGGAGATTTCGAGGGCATACTATGCAGGTTCCAGAGGAGAGCCCCAAAAGTGACCAGTTGTCATTTGAAACTGCTGGCACTGTGACAGTGAAGGTTCACACACCCATGCTTGCAAACATCTTGAATGGCTTTCCCAGATGGACCTCTGTGGGAGGCAGGCACACTGCCAGGGGTGACAGACCACCCTGCCCAAGCACCAGGACTTTGGGTCACTTTCCCTATAGTCCACCTCTGTCTGCCCTAAGCAAGTCAACACCCAACTCCATCTGGGAGAGGAGAGACTCCTTTTTGCTTAGTTTCAGGTTTATTCTTACTTTATGTTACTTTGAGCTGTTTGGTTTTGTGATGACCATGGTTTTTTGAGATAAGGTCTCACCATGTAACCCGGGGTGGCCTTGAACTTACCACCTTCGTATTGTAGCCTTCTGAGTACTGAGATTACAGGTGTATAAGGCAGTTTTTGTTTTGTTTTGTTTTGTTTTGTTTTGTTTTGTTTTAGGACAGAAAAAAAATACTTTCTCCAGAACTCACCATCCTTCTGTCTCAGCTTCCAAGACGTCTTAGGCTTCCAGAGACAAGCAGGGACATGACTTTTGGCTTTAAAACAGAAAAGCCACCATACCGTAGCTTTGGCAGATGGACTTCCAGCTTGATTGTATTTCTATATTTAAAAGCAAAAAACAACCAAACGAACAAACAAAACAGTTGGGGACTGCAAGTGGTAGCCTATGCCTTTAATCCCTTGGGAAGCAGAGGCAGGCAGATCTCTGTGAGTTCAAGGCCAGCCTTATCTTCTTAGCGAAGTTCCAAACCAACCAGAATCAGAATTGCATTGTGTGTGAGAGTGAGTGTGTGTGTGTGTGTGTGTGTGTGTGTGTGTGTGTGTGTGTGTGTTGTATTTGTGTTTGGGTGGAGAGGCCAAAGCAGTGTGCCTGATGTCCTGCTCTGTCTCTGTCTCTTTCCACCAGAAACCTAGAAGTTTCTTCCATTCTCCCCAGCTCGCTAATGCCCTCGCCACGTGCCATTCCCAGGGGCTCACTCCAGGTCGCCACCAGAGGGCAGCCGTGCTCCACTCCAGCAGCCAATCGTCCATTCCTGCCGCTCAGTGTGGGTCTCTTCTTGGATTCTCAGACTTGGAAAGGGAGAAGAGTAGGAAACCAGAAAAAAAGAGACGAAAAAGTGATCCTAGCTTCACAACTCGAGTGTCCTGTTTGTTTGTTAGTTTATTTTCTGAGACAAGATCTCCCCATTTAGTCCAGACTGGCCTGGAGCTTGCTGGATACAGCAGGCTGGCCTTGAATTCACAGAGTTCCTCAGACTTCTGAGTGCTAGGATTAAAAGCTTGCACCCCAACTTGCTTTAATAATAATAATAATAATAATAATTATTATTTAGTTTTTCAAGAGAGGGTTTCTAAGTGTAACAGCCCTGGCTGTTCTGGAACCCACTTTGTAAACCAGGCTGTCCTCGAACCCCAATTTGATATCTTATGGAGTCAGTTCTACCCAGACCTGTGAGAAAGTTCCTGGCTTTTTCCTCTTCTCCCTCATTCATTCATTCATCTACAGTTTCAGTGTTTTCTTTGTGTGAGGGGGAGGGCTTGATCCAGGGTCTCATGTAGTCCAGATTGACATCAAACTATGAAGTAAAAGATGACATCGAACGCCAGAGCCTTCTGCCTCCCCTTGCCAAGTGAGGAGATCACAGATGTATGTCACCAAGCGTGGACTCACCTATAATTTTCAGCAAACAACACATTGTCCTTGTGACCCATCGCCATAGTTGAGTTTCAGAGCCTTCGCCCTGAAGACACTTTAGGCCATTCGCAGTCCCGCTCTCTGTTTTCCCTCTCCCCTCCTAGGCCACCCCCCCCCCCCGTTTTACAGATTTACCTATTATTGGAGACAATTGATACCTTTTCATTACCGTTTTACTTACGAGGGGCCCCTCCTGTACCACAGCATGGACCAGTCAGAGAGCAACTCGGGAGAATCACTTCTCTCCTTGAGGGTCCCAAGAACCCAAGCCATGTGGTCCAGCTTGGTGGCAAGCACCTAAGTGCTGAGCCATCTTGCTGTTCATCCACCACTCCTTATATAAATTCACTCTAGAGGCATCTGCTCATCTGGTTTATTTCACTTAATGTAACATTTTCAAGGGCCGTCTACATTGTATCTTGGATTGCTACATTGTGCCTTTTCATTGCTGAGTAATATTCCATTGGATGTTCAGATTACCTTTTCACTACCCATTCATCAGGGAGGGACATTTGGTTCTTTCTGTCTGGGGGCTGTTGTAAATAAGGCTGCTTAGAGATGTGTGTGTGTACACACCTTTTAAAGATTATAGACATCATCCACATACCACAAACTGGGCATGTTTGTCCTCAGTGAACCATTCGGTTCTTACATCATCACAAAGTTACAAAAGGATTACCATTAATTCTAGAGCATTCCATCTCCCCTCTTCTTCCCCACCCTCTCTGCAGTGCTCCTGACCCCCCTCAATCCTGGCTACCACTAATCTGCAGTCTGCCTCTGCGGCTTCCTTATCCCAGACATTTTGTGTGGGTGAAGTCATCCGGTGAGTGGCCTTTTGTGAGTAATGTTCCTTCCCAGCCATGTTTACTCACTTATCTGTAAACCAAGGGACATTCACACTGTCCGCAACTATAACACTGTGACTGTCACACCTAGCTATGTACAAAGGAGTTTGGAGGCACTGAAAATCTGTGGTGGGCCCACTGGGGCACACCCCACCTACACTAAGGGTCTCACCAGCCTGGGACTTGCTATATAGACCAGGTTAGATCGTAATCCCTCTGCCTCTACCTCTGAGTGCTGGGATTAAGATAAGATGTGCACTACCACACCCCAGCATTATTGCCCCCCTGTGTGTGTGTGTGTGTGTGTGTGTGTGTGTGTGTGTGTGTGTATGTATGTATGTATGTTTGAGACAGGGTTTCTCTATGTGTCCCTGGCTGTCCTGAAACTTACTATATAGACCAGGCTGGCCTCAAACTCACAGGTCTGCCTGCCTCTGCCTCCTGAGTGCCAAGATTAAAGTTGTGCGTCACCACTGCCCAGCCGTATTACTGTTTCCTGAAACAGGGTTCCATGTAGCCCAGGCTGGCTTGGAAGTCACTCTATAGCCAAGGATGACTCTGAACTCCTGACGTCTGAGATGCTGTGATGTTTCTGTGGTCTTGGCTTTCCCTTGGGTTTGATTCAGTTTACCTGCTCCTGCCTGTTGGGTTGGGGAGCGCATGGGCTTGCCCCATGGTATCCCCTGCTGTATATGTATGTCCGTCCTCTCCTGAGCTGCACACAGCCTGTCCTTCCGTTCCTGTCTATTCTGTTCTGCTTTTCCTGTCTCAGGGCCTCCCATGTGTTCCGCTAGGCTCCTGTTTGACCACCGAGTCACGCCCCCAGCCCTGCTCTTGTTTTAAACATAGAGCCATCATGGACCATCAAAGGCCCTTGGTGTGTGCCAGCCTTCACAGGCTATTCTCTCATGAAATGTATTCAAACATAGCACTCCCCGCGTCAAATACGAGTGCTTTGCTTCATAGAATCATCTATTCTTACAATTTGCAATTGAAATGATCTCTGGTCACAGGTTGGGAGCGTGTTGTTTCGGTGTCTGTGGTTACTTTAGCAACACTGAAATTCTTAGTTCAAGTTGGAAGCATCCTCCAGGCCCTTGAACGTCTCCCAAGCCCTGGAGCTGAGCTCACCACACTGGAGAAGACAGCCGCCCTGAGTCCCACTTCTCGATTTCCTCATCCACTCAAGACAGCTCCAATAGGGGATGAGGCCAAGCAGAGCGGCTCAGGACAGGCAGTTCCGGGCAGTGAACTGGGCTGTTGTGAAGGAGCAAGGTCCGCTCAGGGGCCTTTGCTAACCTAAACTATGGGGAAACACCTTCAATCTGAAAACCCCAGTGGAGGCCTTTCTCTCGGACTTGCATGAGGTTCTCCAGAGACGTGAACCAGTGTGAGGCTCTGTGGCCGACAAGGTCAAATGCAGCTCTCTGGCCTGGTACTCACAGTCCAACGTTGCTGCTGTTCCCCCTCCCTTTGTGGTGTGTTGACCTCTCCCTTGCTTCCCTGTCCTGTACCAACATTCTGGCAGATTCTACATCGCCAGGCCTGTGCCCCTGTTGGCTGTGCAGAGTTTGCTCCCCTCCCTCCCACCTCCTTCCCTCCCTCCCTCCCCCCTCCCTCCCTCCCATTCTCCCTCTCTTTCTTCCCTTCTTTTCTTTTTCTTTCTTTCTCTCTCTCTCTCTCTCTCTCTCTCTTCCTTCCTTCCTTTCTCCTCCTCCCTCCCCCATCTCTCTTTCAGATATATTTATGTCTTAAAAGAGTGCACAGGTTACACGTGTTCACTATAGAAAACAAGATTACACAGTGAGTGAAGACAGAGGAGAAGTTGGAGAGATGGCTCAGCAGTTAAGAGCACTGACTGTTCTTCTGGAGGTCCTGGGTTCAAATCCCAGCTCACAACCTTCTGTAACTCTAAGATCCAACACCGTCACACAGACACACACACAGGCAATGCAGGTAAATTAAAAATTAAACAAAAAGGGCTGGGGATTTGGCTCAGTGGTAGAGCGCTTGCCTAGCAAGCACAAGGCCCTGGGTTCAGTCCCCAGCTCCAAAAAAAAAAAAAAAAAAAAAGAATAGAAAAAATTAAACAAAAAAGGAAATAGAGCTGACGAGATGGCTCAGCGGTTAAGAGCACTGGCTGCTCCTCCAAAGGTCCTGAGTTCAAATCCCAGCAACCACATGGTGGCTCACGACCATCTGTAATGGAGTCTGATGCCCTCTTCTGGTATCTGAAGACGACAACAGTGTACTCATATACGTAAAACAAACAAATAAATCTTTAAACAGCAGAAAGAAAAAACAGGAGTAAAAGGAATAATCTAGAAGGCGGGAGAATAATTTCCCTCAGTGTTACAGTCACTGCTAAGGTGACACACAGGTAAGAAACTAGTTAAGTTCACTTAGTTATAAAAAATTATATAAAAGGAGAGGGAGACTATTTGGGGAAAGGAAGGTGTGGAGGTTTAAACAAGAATGGCTCCCATAGACTCATATCTTTGAATGCTCGATCCTGGGTTGGTGGAACTGTTTGGGAAGGATTAGGAGGCGTGGCCTTGGTAGAGCAGGTGTGTCCCAGGGCCTTGAGGTTTTAAGAGCCAGTGCCCATGCCCACTCTGCCCAACTTTCAGAGCAGGGTATAAGCTCTCAGCTCCTGCTCCAGCATCATGCTTGCCTGCCTGTGGCCATTCTCCCCACCTTGATGGCCACAGTCTCCCCTCTTCTGCAACTGTACGCAAGCCAACAGTTAAATGCTTTCCACTGTAAGCTGCCTCGGTCATAGTGTCTCTTCACAGCAAGAGAACAGTAACTAAGAGAAAAGGGGATCAGCAGGAGTTGGTGGGGGGAAGAGAGGGAGTCATGGAGGGAGAAAAATGGGATGGAAATACACGATATTTGCATATGCAAATGTACTAACGGAACCTGGTACATGTAACTAATACATATTAATATTTTAAAAGATAAACTAACAAGTGACCTTGCCATTCAGAAGCAACAATGATCAACTGAATGGTTATTGAGTGTGGCTTCCTCCATGCACATATTTCTATCATCAAAATGTAAAGACCATGGAAAACATTAGTGTACACGCATGTACAGACAGGGTCCACACAGCTTCACATCTTAACAGACTTCCTTCAACTCATTTCCTCTCTTTTCTAGTTTTTTGAGTCTCACATAGCCAAGGCTGCCCTTGAGTCTTACATAGCCTAGGCTACCCCAAAATCTGCTATGGATCCAAAGCTGACATTCAACTTCTGATCCTTCTGCCCCTGCTAAGGTTACAGACACATGCTGCCACACCTGCTGTCTCTTTCCTTTTAAAGTAAAAACTGTCAGAAATGGTTGAAGCCCCTGGGTAGCCCCTTACAGCCCCTCCTCTGACCCCTTCCCAGAATGGACCAGTCTTAGGTTCAGTTAGAGGTTTCTCCATCACATAGTTTGCACGCTAAGCTCCATTCAAGTTTTTGTTTGTCTCTGATACAGGGTTTCAGCGTGTAGCCATGGCGGTGTTGGAACTCACTATGTAGAGCAGGCTGGCCTGGAATTCAGAGATCTACCTGCCTCCTGAGAGTCATTCAGGTTTAAATGATGGTGTCCTATGGCATGCATCCTGTCACCTTGTTTTTAGAGTGTGGCATGCCACTGTAGGTGTGTGCTCATGTTGGCCCACATCACCCAAGTCTGTTCGTCTGTATGCCACTCACAAGACTGTGTGACAAAGAGTCCCCTGAAGAGGGGCTTGTGAGTCACTCCCATTGACTGTGCACCGTGACTTGGGCTTTGTGCTAGGAGTCTTCCACATGTCTGGAAGATGCACTTTTCTGGGGTAAAGAGATAAAATAAATTGCTCAGTGGTAGGGCTCATAAGTGTTTCTCAACTTCAATAAATATACCACATCGAAATATTTATCATGGCTCTAGAGGCTCTGCCAAAAAAATTCTCAACACAGCTGCAATAGGCAGAATTAGTGTCTTTTTTTCTCTATTACAATCTTTGTGAAGGAATATTCTGTATCTACATATACACACATGCACACACAACGAATGTGAACATGCACACATACTCACACATACATGCATTTGCACACACATGCACATGCGCACACCTGCACACTCACACACATACACACACATGTACACGCACACGCAAACTGTTTTGTGAAGCAAATTATCTTGGTTTCTTTTCGTGAAGCTATGATAAATCACCCTAACCAAAGGAAAACAAACAAACAAACAAAAAAAAACAGCTGAAGGAAGAAAGGGTTCATTTTAGCTGAAGTTCAAGGTACAGTTCGTGGTGGAGGGGTAGTCAAGGCAACTAGAATGTGAAGCATCCGGTCACAGCGCATCCATGATCAGGGAACTGAGAAGGGTGAACATTTGTTGCTGCTCACCTCGCTTTCTCCAAGTACACAGTCCAGGATCCCAATGATGCCACCCATAGATGGGATGGGTCTTCCCACATCGATTTTCATAATCACTACAATCCCTCACAGCTATGCTCAGAGGCCCAGGGTCGAGTGTGAGCCAAGCTGGCCTCAGATTCACTATGTAGTCAAACCTCACCCGGCATTGACATTTGCAGCATCCACAATAAAGTACTACTAGGAAACAAAGATCACTGGAAAAAAAAACTTTTGAAAAATGTATGTGTGTCCCCAGATTTTGGAACTTTTTTTTCTTTTCTTTTTTTTTTTCAGAGCTGGGGACCAAACCCAGGGCCTTGAGCTTGCTAGGCAAGCGCTCTACCACTGAGCTAAATCCCCAATCCCCCCCAGATTTTGCTCTAGTGGCATAAATCCTGTTGTGTACACAAGCAATAAAATCACCTTGAGTGAATTTTTTTTTCTTTTCTTTTTTTCAGAGCTGGGGACCGAACCCAGGGCCTTGCGCTCGATAGGCAAGCGCTCTACCGCTGAGCTAAATCCCCAACCCTGAGTAAATTTTTAAAAAACGTATCTGTGGGGTTGGGGATTTAGCTCAGTGGTAGAGCGCTTGCCTAGGAAGCGCAAGGCCCTGGGTTCGGTCCCCAGCTCCGAAAAAAAGAAAAAAAAAACCCCAAAAAACGTATCTGTATGTGTGTGGACCTGCCTGTGTTGTACGTGTCCCACATGGTACACATAAGTTAGTACCCGTGGAGGCCAGCAGGGGGCAGTGTGTTCCCTGTATCTGGGGTTACAGGCTATTGAAGGCTGCCTGACCCGGAGACCTCTGAAAGAGCAGCAAGCTCAGCCAACTGCCTAATCAATTCTTTAGCCCTTGGTGGTGGTGGTGGTGGGGGGAACATTTTATAAACTATTCTAAGCTGAGAATGTTACATCTCCATTCCGCCCACCCTAAGTCCGCTGAGCAGGATCTTTGGCTTGGAGGTCGGCAGCCTCGACTCCAGTCTCCAGAAGTTTCTAGTCCTCTGAAATCTGCTCTAACACCTTCTCAGGCAAAGCAGCGAGGGGGATATAATGAATTGTCCCTGGACTCACAATGAAAGGACAAGAGGCCATTTCATTTGGGAAACGCCCCCTTTCATTTTTTTCCAGTGCTAAGGCACAGGAAGAATAGTCCACACAGGTGACTCTGTGTGGACAGTCTCTGACACGTCTTTTTTTCTCTTCTCTTCTTTTCTTTTTTTTGGAGCTGGGGACCGAACCTAGGGCCTTGCGCTTCCTAGGCAAGCGCTCTACCACTGAGCTAAATCCCCAACCCCCCCCCTTTTTTAAAAAGATTTATTTATTATATATAAGTACACTGTAGCTGTCTTCAGACACACCAGAAGAGGGCATCGGATCTCTTTACAGATGGTTGTGAGCCACCATGTGGTTGCTGGGAATTGAACTCAGGACCTCTGGAAGAGCAGTCAGTGCTCTTAACCACTGAGCCATCTCTCCAGCCCGGCTGACATGTCTTTTAAATAAGTCACCCATGTCCCATTCCACTTGGGGTAAATGCTTCACCGTCTTCCAGGAGGGCACCATACTGGAGCACATATTACTATATTTCAGTAAGGGCAGGGCAGACCTGATTTGATTTGGATATGAAATGCTCCTGCCCCAGACACATAGGTGGAAGGTTTGGTCTCCAAGGCAGCACACACAGGGGAAGCTGTGGCAGAGATGTTTGGATCCCAATAGCTGTGGCTCAGATCAGCCGATCTGTCCAATCATCTGACAGCCCCTTCAGAAGGTGGTAGAGCCTGGGAGGTAGAGCCTTGGTGGGAAAAGGGAACCAGCAGGAATGTACCCTTGAAGGGTACATCTGTCCCCAGCCCCTTCCTCCCTCTCTACCCCCCCCCCCATTGCCATGACATAAGCAGTCTCTGCCACCGTGCTACCCTCCTTAACTGTAGGCCTGGAAGAACAGAGCAAAGACCCTAGAGTAAAGCCTGGAAAATCATGAGCCAAAAAGAATCATTCCTTCCCTGAACTGTTAACCCGGAGCAGCTAACACGGAGTCCTTAGGGGTGAGCCATCCATCATCACAGCCTTGGAATGAGGCAAGTGTTCTGATGGCTTAATGTCATGGCCCCAGGGGACAGGGGCTTCCCTGTATGACATGGAGTTTCTTAAGTGCTGTGGCCAGCAGGCTCAGAGAAAGGGCTCACTGCTGTCCTGTTCCCCCAGCTCCTACCGACTCTCTGTGCTGAGCACTAACGGTCTCCTGGGTCTCAGCCCGAATCCTGGGAAGTTTGGTAGATCACAGATGTGGTACCGCCTCATTCACTGCTTGGAGTAGCTGCTGTGACAAAGAAGCCACCTTGGAGGACAGTTTAGAGTTTCCCAAGACATCAAGCACACATGTCGAGTGCCGCCAGCAAACCACTCCTGGTATCCATTGAAATGGAACTCTCTGTCCCCACGAGGGCCAAACTTAGCTGTGACATAGCACTCCTCCGCAGACAAAAGCCAGAAGTTAGGGAGACGCTCAGCAGGTAAAGGGACTTGCTACAAAACCTTGATGATCCGAGTTCGATTCCCGGACCCACTCGGTAGAAGAAAAGGGCCATCTCCTCCAAGTTATCTCCTGACATCCCCCATGGGCTGTGTGGCACACTCCCCACCCCAAAAGTGTAAAGGCAGAAATGGAAACAGCTGACACCCGCAGCTCAAGAGAGCAATAGGAAACAACCGTGACTGTGGCAGACTACCTCTGCACTATACAGGGAGACCACTGGCCCCAGGATGGCCTGGACAGGAGTCAAGACCAACACACCAAGGGGAAGAAGATGAGGTGGGGTGGCTGCAAACTGTCAGAGTCCATTTCTGAGAAGCTTCTAGAAAAGGGACAACCGTGGAGACAGAAAGTGGATGTGTGTGTATGTGTGTGTGTGTGTGTGTGTGTGTGTGTGTGCGTGCGCATGTGTGTGCATGTGTGCATGCTTGCACTTGTGTCTGTGTCCCAGACCCTGGTGACAGCAAGAAAGCAAGCAGGAAAGTTCCCGGGAGATATCAACACTCCCCACACAGATTGTTCTGACTGTTACACAGCTCTGGGAATTTACTCAAAAAATCATTGAGTCGTATACTTAAAATCTGTGATCAAGGCAGGCTATGTACTGTGTGTGCTAAGGTGGTGGGTGAGGTGGGAGAATGATGAGTTTGAGGCCAGCCTGGGCTACATACAGAGATTCTGTCTGGGAAAAAAAAAAAGAAGAAAAGAAAATCCAGCGCAGTGGTACACACCTATAATCTCAGCACTTGGGAGATGGGGCAGGAGGATCAGGCTTCTAAGGTCATCCTAGGCTCCATAGCAAGTTCAAGGCCAGCCAGGGATACTTAAGACCCTGTCTCAAAAACAAAATAACAACTAAGTGTGAACTCTGGTAAGCGCAGTAAAGACATGAGGTCAGGTGGCTGGAGGAAGGGGACCCTCCCCAGGTCACACAAGGACCTTTTTGAAGTAATACCTTGTGGACTAAGACCTAATAGAGCAGGAAGTGAGGCAGCTCGGGTGAGGGCTGGCCTCTCTGGGCTTGCCCGGTGGGAACCCAGTCTTGCTGGACCCATGAACTCTACTTTTTGTCCTTTTGGTTTTGAGACAGGGTTTTTACTAGGTAACTCAGGCTGAAATAGAACTCACTCTGTGGCTTAGGCTGGCTTCAAACTCTTGATCCCGTCGCCTATGCCTCTCAGGTATTAAGCGGTAGGCATGTGTCACCACACTTGGCTGTGAGCCCTTTTCCACACACACCACCTGTAGGGCTCATGGAAAGCTGAGGGTTTGTCCCTAGACCGCACACAAATGAGGGGTGAGTACTGGACGTGGGGTCTGTCCATGTCTGGTGTCGGTTTCCCCAGGGTTGTGCTTTGCACTGCTCCACCGCAGCCCAGGATTCCATACTCACTGACTACATGTCTTTTGTGGCCTGCCACAACTGGGCTTGGACCTCAGTGGGCAGCGGAGGTGTTCGGGCACGTGCTGGGCTAGGAAGTGGCTGAGATACAATGACCTCATGGTGTTTCCACAGACAGCAGCAACCCGAGCAAGGGTGAGTCATGCCGTTGGAGAACTTCGGGGCCGTGGGATCTCAGCACAGTTGACAGGACACAGGGGCATTAGCCAACCCGGAAGGTAGAACTCCAGGCTGAGAGGAGACCTGTCTGCCTACTCCTGTACCTGCCCAGGACCTTCCCTCAAGGGCCTGCAGCTTCTAGCAACAGAACTGGATGAAAGCCCACAAGGCCATCCTCCAGCTGTGTGACCTACAACACACTGAACGAGGCCATCCACTCCAGGCTTGGGAAAGGAAGGGGTAGGTCAAGACCAGAATCCTCTACACAGCTCTATGTCCTGGTCTTTTGCATCCTGCCAGGAAGAGTGACTTCCTACCTAGAGCTAGCTCTGTGCTCTCTATCCATGAAAGCCCCCCAGAGGTCTTCTGTGGTTTGGGACCTCTTCCCTAGAGATTAGGAGTCATTTGGCCAGGATGGATCAGCCATCAGGCACTTCTCACAGCTCTCCAGGTGGTGCAAAGGGACCAGTGGGGTCCCAAAACTGGAGGCCCAGCCTTTCATTTCACAGCCAATAGACCGAGTGAGGCTTGGAGATCCTTCATAGCTTTCTCCCTACCCCAGGGCCACGCCTTATGGAGCTGTGGTATGCATCTACCCATCTGGCCCCCCAGGGTGTTTTCTGGTAAATGGGGGTCCTATGAAGCATAAGGCAATAGTCCCTGCAGAGAAGAGTTTGATTGACATTTCTGGAGCACTGTGTGCCAGGCCTGTAAATGGGCTGCAGCATTGGGGTCAGGCAGAGGAACCCCCAGAGGAAGCCATCTTGGCAAGGTAGGGCACACGGAGGAGAGCTGAGGTGGGTAAGGACCCGACCTGCTCCCTGTTAGATCTACTTGGTCAGGAAGGGCTCGTGGGGGCTGTCTTGACTCAGGCAGCTAGCAGCTGAGAGAAGGGGCTTTCTAGAGGAGGGGACAGCTTCAACAAAGGCTCTGAGGCTTGATGCAGGCTTGAAGACCATCTGGCCACGCCCTGCTGTTTCTGTAGCTTAAGCTGCAGGCTTAAACTAATCCAGAGGGGTCAGCAGCAGGAATGGCTGTATCCAGGGTCTCTTTCTCAGATACAAGGAATGAACTTTGGTTGATGGCTTTATGGTGCGTCTTTCCCATTTTTTTTTTTTTTTGGTTCTTTTTTTTCGGAGCTGGGGACTGAACCCAGGGCCTTGCGCTTCCTAGGCAAGCGCTCTACCACTGAACTAAATCCCCAACCCCGTCTTTCCCATTTTTAAAGATTTATTCCTTTATTATATATAAGTACACTGTAGCTGTCCTCAGATACATCAGAAGAGGGCATCGGATCTCTTTACAGATGGTTGTGAGCCACCATGTGGTTGCTGGGAATTGAACTCAGGACCTCTGGAAGAGTAGTCGGGTGCTCTTAACCGCTGAGCCATCTCTCCAGCCCCGTCTTTCCCATTTTTAAAGTCAACCTCATCTTCCAAGCGCTCTTCTGGAGTGCAGATAACCACTCTTAACTTAGAGCCCAAATCCTGAGAGTAAAGCAACTTCCCTGGGTCAGTTCAGTGAGTGGGAGCAAGGAGTCTGATTTAACTTGTATTGTGGTGCTCACCTCTAATTCTAGTACCCGGGGGAGCTGAGGCAGGGGGATCCTGAGAATTCCAGGCTACAGAGTGAGACCCTGTCTCAAAGAGGAGGTGTCTGGGCACCTGAGAAGAAGAAGAAGAGGAGGAAGAGGAGGAGGAAGAGGAGGAGGAGTAGGAAGAGGAGGTGGAGGAAGAGGAGGAAGAAGTGGAGGAGAAGGAAGAAAGAGGAAAGAGGAAGAGAAGGAAGGAAAAGAAACAAGGGGAGGGGTCTGGAGCTCAACATCGAGGGACAAGACAGAGATGGGGAAATGGAGGGAGGCTGCAAGATTCAGAGGCCTAGATATAGGAAAGCTCAAAACAAACAAACAAGCAAACAAAGAAACAAACAAACAAAGCCAGTCTGCCTCAAGCTCTAGGGACTCTGGCCAAGATGACAGTCCTGCCAGAAGCCCTGAGCCCTCACCCTGGGCTGGGACTGGCAGGGTGGCCTTGACCTTTCCCATGCTCTGGACTCAGCAGGCAGAAAAACCTGGTTCTGTTTCAAGGGCGCAGAGCTTGGTGCCTCTCTCCAAACGCCTCCTCAGCCCAAGGTCTGGAGCCATAGCCACAGCAGCAGCCAATGGCTTCCCAGTGGAGCCCCTGCCCGGCCCTGGGACTGCCAGGCTTCACCTTGCCTCTGAGGCTCCTTTTCCACGAAAGCTCTAACCACAGTCGTCCATGGATGGCCCAGGGTGAACTCTCCAGCCCTCCCTGACGCTCAGCTGCTGGCATTTTCTTTGCCCCAGCTTCGAAGGCCTGGCACTTCCTCCCACTGAAATAAACACATAAAGATTTAAAGAAGTGGTGGTGGGCCCACACACCTGTGGTCCTAGCACCAGGGAGGCAAACGCAAGAGGTTTAGGAGTTCGAGGCCAGTCTGGGCTACGTGAAACAAACAAATCAATAAAGACTGAATTAGTTACTGAGATCAAAAGGGACAACTAGTCTAAGAACTTCCTAGCAGCCGAGACAAAAAGGCTGATACACGGGATTCTGCTAGACTGTTTCTAGGACGACTTGGCTCCTTGGAACAGCATCCTTAGACCCTCAACCAGGCAGGGTCCTATTTAAAGGCTGCTGTCCTCAGTCTTGGAGGGCACGAGAGGAGGTGATGTTCCAAGCCACCCCTTCTGGTCCCCCCTGCCTGCTAACTCTACTCTCCCACATCACCCCCACGGGCCTGATACTCCCTGGTCTGCTTGCTTTCTCAGCCTTCTCGGTTACTTAGTGGCTCTGGGCTGTTTGCAACACAGTAAGGGTCTCACCAATGACTCCTCCAGCAAACTGAACTCAATTCTCCCGGCGGAATGACAAACCCATAGCTCCCAGCTGCAACTAGCTGCTCAATGCAGAGAATGGAGACGATGCAGAAGAGGGCTGTGAAGGTGGCCACATGGTGGCACAGGCCTGCCTTCCCCTACTATGAATCCCCACCCAGGCAAAAAGAGGACATGAAGCATCTCACGCAAAAAGGTAGGAAAATACATTTATCAGATTAAAAATAATACACAAGTCGTTTCGTGCCAGCTTTCCCATGTGTGGCCTTAAAGATGTGGTTTTACCTTTCCAGCCTCGATTTCTCATCTGTGAAATGGGGACATCCATATTCATTGAGCTACTGTAGATGTGAATGGATTCTCACAGAAAAGTACCTGGCGTGGTTGGGGATTTAGCTCAGTGGTAGAGCGCTTGCCTAGCAAGTGCAAGGCCCTGGGTTTGGTCCCCAGCTCCGGAAAAAAAGAAAAGAAAAAAAAAAGAAAAGTAAAGAAAAGTACCTGGCCCAGTGCTGGGTGCATAGTAAGGAAGTCACGCATTTCAGCAGTTAGGGGGATGGAGTCTCTGCTATTTTAAAAGAAAAAAATGCAAGCTAAGTTCTCTCTATTATGTAGCCCTGGCTGTCCTGGAACTTAGTGTGCAGACCAGGCTGGCCTTGAACTCATAGAGATCCTCCTGCCTCGGTCTCCCCAGTGCCGATCACCATCCAACTTAATTTTGTTTTGTTGGTACTGACGAAGGCCAGAAGAGGGCGCCAGAGTTACAGTTGTGAGCCATCAGAGAGTGCTGGGAATAGAACCGGGCTCCTCCGGAAAAGCAGCCACTTAACCGCTGAGCCACCTCTCAGAGCCGGAGCTTGAAATTCTGATCCCCATGCCTCTGTTTCCCAAGTGCCCGGCTCCAGGCGTGTGCTGGTGTGGAGGCACACTGGCTGCTTTCTTTTATTCTCTCACCAGCGACGATGTGGAAGCGTTGAATCACAGTCTCTCCACTTCAGAGCTGACAGAGTTGTTTAGCCGACCCCACAGAGCACCAGCCCACCGATATGTGTCCGGCTCACGGTAAAACACTCGGCATCCCTGAGTTCTCAGAAAGCCTTCTGGAGGAGAGGACCTCAAGATCCCCGGGTGATGCTCGGGGTGCCAGAAGCTCTTCACAGTGACACTCCCTCCCGCCACCGGCCGCTGCAGTTGAGCTCTGTAAGGACCAGAGTGGCCTCCCCTAGATCAGCAGGGTGTTACAGGACAGGCCTTAGTCATGGCATCAGGAAATCTCCATGGTCTACTCCTGGTCTCAGTGCTGGCCCAACTGTAGCTTTGTCAGGCGACACATCCTGTCCCATCCACATGCTCTGTAAGCACGGGGCAGACACAGTCCCTCTCCTTTGCCTTCTTTTTTTTGGGGGGGTTCTTTTTTTCGGAGCTGGGGACCGAACCCAGGGCCTTGCGATTCCTAGGTAAGCGCTCTACCACTGAGCTAAATCCCCAGCCCCTCTCCTTTGCCTTCTTATGTACGTATGTGTTTACTGTGTCTGTGTGTTTGTGTGTGTGC
Organism: Rattus norvegicus; assembly: GCF_021556685.1. NCBI lineage: Eukaryota > Metazoa > Chordata > Mammalia > Rodentia > Muridae > Rattus > Rattus norvegicus. The sequence goes on from NC_141538.1 coordinate 156,083,357, forward strand.
ATGTGTGCACGTGTGCGCATGTGTGGTGTGAGAGTATGTGAGTGCCCGTGTGTGTACACGTGTCTCTGTGTGTCTGTGGTGTGAAAGTGTGTATGTGAGTGTATGTGTGTGCAAATGGGAGTCTCTGTGTGTATGTATGTATGTCCGTGTCTCTGTGTGTGTACACAAGTGTGTGTCACAGTGCACATGGAAAAAGATCAGAGAATGATTTGATGGCGCGAAAGTATGTGTGTGTGCCTCTCTCTGTGTCTGTATGTCTTTCTGTGTGTGTGAGTGTGTGTATATGTCTCTGTGTATGGTGTGAGATTATGTGTGTCTGTATGTCTGTGTGTGTCCATGTATCTGTGTGTGTGTGTGTGTGTGTGTGTGTGTACATGTATGTCACAGAGAACATGGAAAAAGGTCAGAGAATGCTTTGTGGGAATCCGTTTTCTCTTTCTACCACGTATGTTCCCAGGAATAAACTCAAGTCATTAGACTTGGTGGCCAACACCCTACCCACCGGGCCATCCTGCCAGGCCCTCTCCCCATCTCTGCAGAACTAGAACCACACCTTGCTATGCTGGCCCATGTCTTGCTCCAGTGATAGAACTTTCCGGGATGTCTACAGTATGTGTGGGCAAAAACGTGGTCATGAGACTTAACCATTTCCTTTTTTTTTTTTCTTTTTTGGTTTAAAAATAAGATCTCGTGTAGCCCAGGTTAGCTTACATAGCTTAAGTTAGCCTTCATGCCTCTACCTCCTGTGTGCAGGGCCTGCAGGCTTGTGCCACCGCCACACCCTTTTGAAATTTATTGTTGGATTGTCCTGGAGAACAAAGGACACACACAGAGAGGCTATGAGACTGCGCAAGGTCATTTTCCTACCTGAGCACATTCATTCTGCGTCTGTCCCTAAGCCATGACGTCACAGAGCAGACCAGAAGCTTCTGCGATACCCGTCAGTTGTTCCCCCCTTTAAAGCAGACACAAACGGGGCTTGGGGATTTAGCTCAGTGGTAGAGCGCTTGCCTAGCAGGCGCAAGGCCCTGGGTTCGGTCCCCAGCTCCTAAAAAAAGAAAAGGAAAAAAAAAAAAAGCAGACACAAATGTGACTCTGACAGCACAGCTTCCTTCTGCTCAGTCCTCAATTCTCTGCCTCTTTTTTATTTAATAAGGGCCTCACCTTGTGGCTCTGGCTAGCCTGGGATTCACGATGTAGACCAGGCTGGCTGTGAACTCACGGAGGTCTGCCTGCCCCTGCCTCTCATGTGCCAGAATAAAAGGCATGTGTCGCCACACACAACCTCTGAATTTTTTAGTAAATAAGTGGACTTCAGGTTTTGTAGCGGGCGACAGAGCATGCTCAGTAGAGCTTTCCCAGTGGTAGAATGAGACAGGCTGGAACCCCTTTTCACAGAGGAGGAAACTAAGGCTCAGAGAGGAGAGAGTCCTTATAGCCATGTACTAACAAGTACAGAGCTGGGGTAACTGGGTAGGCTTTCGCACCTTCCTGGATTTAAGAGATCTCTCCAAGTGGCACACTGAGACTTCTGGGAAGTCACTTGGGGAGGAGCCAAAAAGCTGAAACCAGCCAGCCTGGGACTGAAGCATAGTTGGTAGCATGCTTGCCCAGTATGCACAAAGTCAACACCTTATAAGCAGGGCATGGTGGTGAGTGTCTGTAACCTCTGGGCTTGGGAAGAGGATCAGAAGTCCCAAGACGCCTTCCATGATCTGCTATACAAGGAATGGCTCAAACGCAGCAAAACAAAACAAACAAGCAAACAAAACAAAGCCAAAAAACAAAACAAAACAAAACCAGAAAGAGAAGACATGGGTCAGGGCTGGTGGTATGTATAGGTTGCGTGTTCCATAGATGAGCTCTGACATGTCAGACACAGTCATCTTTGAGGCCCACGCATGTACAACACAGCACAGCCTGCCTCTTGCCCATGAATCCTACCTGCTGCTGCCGATGACCAACTCTGGGGCCTCCTGCCTGCCCCTGTACCTCCACAGTGGAAACTCAGTGCTGCCAAGTGGCGGGGGCTGCGGAGCACTCTGTCCACTCCATGGATCCCCCATTCCACCAAGATTCCACAGACACACAGGAAGAGCAGACAGTCCCCTTGGCTTCCAAACCCTCGGCTTGGCCTTCCTTTCTGTGGTGTGTCAAGGGACACTCAGGGACAGGCCCTGAAAGGTGGTTTCATCCAGCTTTTCCCACTCTTCCCAAACCCACCACTATCTTCAGCCACTCTGCCCTCTCCTCCTCATTCCCTCTTTGTGGATGGTAGGCAAGACTTCCCAAGTCTTCCCTTCCCTTCCCTCCCTCCCTCCCTCCTTCCTTCCCTCCAAATACCATCTCAAATCCTCCAGGATGTCTTTGTCTCTGAACACAAATCTTACATCCCTTATACTTTAGTTTCTTTCCTTGGTATCATACAAACATAAGGAATGACCAGAGTCAATTAGGTGGGGCATGGTGGGCACACCTGTAACCTTAAGCACTCCAGGTAGTGGTAGGATTGGGCTAGCCTGGGCTAGGTTACTGAGACCCATCTCTGTTTCTTTTGCTGGTTGGTTTTTTGAGACAGAGACAGGGTTTCTCTATGAGGCTCTGGCTGTCCTAGAACTTGCTCTGTAGACCAGGCTGTCCTTGAACTCAGGGATCCACCTGCCTCTGTGATGGGATTAAAGGCAAAGGCCACCGCCACTGTCTGGCAATTTGTTTGTTTTTAATTACGTGTATGTATTTGCCTGGGGTGGAGTATGTGCACATGTGAATGCCGGTGTTTGTAGATGCCAGGATAGGACATTGGATTCCTTGCAGCTGAAGTTACAGGCAGTTATGAGCCTTACCATACTGGTGCTGGGACCCTCCACTCCCCCTACCCGTGTAAGAGCGATACATGTTCTTAACCATTTGGCCATCTCTCCAACCCTGAGGCCTATCTTAAAAAACAAAAACAAACCAGCCACACAACAAAGTCACACAAACAAAAACACATATTTGCCACACTGACCTCTCTGTACTCAAACTGAGCCATCCACAACGTTTTGGTAAATCTCTGCCGTGTCTCTCAACTGCATGCTCGAATGTACATGTACACCAAACGGAACTAACCGGAACTTACCGTCTGCTCTTTCACAGCAGGGGCACAAAGACTCTTTCTGCCACGCCCACATGTGTGCTCAACAGGTCACAAATGCACGGCTCACCCAGTACATAGTTTCCTGTTCTTCCCTTCTCTGCACTTGGGCAGCAGGCATAAGGAGAAAGTTTCTCTACTGGAGGTGTAAGTGCCCAGCCTTCTGGGCATCCATTCCACTCCACTTCTTTTTCTTTTGCCCCTCTCTGAATCGCGCGCCTGCGCGGGTAAACACACACACACACACACACACACACACACACACACACACACACACACTAATCCCCAAATATAGTCTTCTGTCTTTCCACATAAACACACAGGCATGTGAAATCCATCCCTTCCCCCTTTTCTGTCTCCTCCTCTCTGCCCTTCTTCCTTCTTGCACACAAACACACCCACAGCTGCAGCGCCCAGGGTCATACTACAGTTGCAGGCGCCAGGCAGGAGACAAAGGTCGCTTAGGCTCCCAGAGCCCGAAATGGGCACAGGTGGGCCTGACACAGGCTCCGTCTGTCCCTAGCGAGGGTCCCAGCAAGATCTAGATTAAGCTGGAGGTTCGAGCCCTCACCACTGGACCCACCGGTATTCGGGGCAGCTAGAGTATCCAGCGCTCCAGCATACCAAGGGTTAAGGAGCCCGCGGGGTGGGGGGAGTCCAACCTACGCGCCTGATTGGTTGTTTCTTTGGGGCCCGCAGCCCCCTCGCTTCAGTATTGGTTCGCGGCGGGCCCCGCCCTCTGGCCTGGGCGCCCCAGCCGCGCGCGCCGCCCCGGCAGCTAGCCGTGCGGTCGGAGCGTAGAGCTCAGCGCAGAGCACCGGGAGCCGGAGCCTTAGCGGGAGGTGCATCCAAAGCCCGGCCGTTCGGAGCCCGCGAGCGATGGTGAGTACGTCCTGCGGCTCCACGCAGCCCCGACAGCCCCGGCAGCCGCGCGGCGGTGGCATCCTGGCTGGTTCGTGGCGAGCTGGGCGTCCCCTGCTGCTGAGGCCCGCGTCCCGCTGTTCGCTAGCTTGGACCCGGGCGAGAGTTGGGGGGTGTCCGGTCTGCGAGGACCTTAGTTCTGGGCTGCTGGTCGGCTCCTGGCATGGAAGACTCGGGATCGCGTGCTGGATTTGGGGGGACAGTTGGTGAGATAGGTTTGGGGTGTGCAAATCCCTGAGCTTGGTTTGGCTTGGCGTGGAGACCGTGGGCAGCTAGGCCGGGTCGATTCAGAGACGTCGGGGTTCAGTTGGACTTGAGCTCACGCCCCGCATAGTTCAAGTGAGTTTGGGATTCGAGAACGCTTTAGACATCGTGGGCACTTTTCTCCTACGACTGACCCTGCAGTGGCTGCCAGGCTTACGGGAAGAGGAGGGATTGCTCAGAGAGGAGGGGATAGCATGAGGTTCCGAGGGTTATCTGGTGTTCCCAGCATCTCCCAATAATGAATCCTCAGAGGAGGGCCCGAGTGCTGCCTCTTGTGGGCAAAAGCACCAGGGTAAAGGGGTCCTTGAGGAAGAGGATTTTTTGGGGGGCTCAAGCCTCAAGCCTGACATCCATCCAATCCAGACCTGGCTGCTTTTGGGAGCTTTGGGGTGGCCAGTTGACTTTGGCCCAGAGCCAAGGCCTCAGGTCACCTCTCCATCACACCCATTTGCTTCTCTCCCTGCGGACCTGATTGCCTCCCCTAGAGCTGGGCTCTTGCCGTGTGCACTGAATCCAGGACACCCTGTGTGACCTGAGGAGAGCGATCCGCCTGGGTTCTCTGCTTTTGGGTCTCAGGGATTTGCCTATATCTGTGATGTCCCTTCCAAGCCTGAGGGGTTCACTGAGGAATGGAGGGGCACCATGTTGAGAGCTGGAGATGCTCCAGCGCCAGCCCCAGGACCAACCCTTGTCTGATCAGAAATTAAGTCCCCCCCCACCCCTTTTCTCTCTTACCCACTGGCATTTTTCCCGTGAGACATGATTTGTCTCTCTAGAGCCAGATGACTTAATTCTCGCCCCCCACCCCCACAATGTGCCCAGAGATCATCTTGGACCTGACTTACTTCCCTCATTAAGAATCTCCCAGGCATGTGTTGCCTGCCTGGGTAGTTTCACAGCGAGGGAATGGTCACCTCTTGTTTGAAAGCTTGAGGATGTGGGAGAGCTATAAAATAGGGAGAGACTTCGAAGTCAAACATCCTCTTTCTGTACCCCACCCTGGCCTGAGCTGCTCACAGAGAGGACGTTTTCCTTCTTACAAAGCAGCAGAAAGTCTGATGTGGTCTTGAATGCTCTGATCGAAGTGTTTGGGAGGCCGAGGCAGGCAGATTTTGGGTCCAAGGGCAGCCTGAGATTGAACAAACCAACTGACAACCCCTCTGCCCTGGGAACATTTAAAAGCATTTTTAAAAAAAAAAATTTGTTTGTATGAGTGTTTGGCTTGCATGTGTGCCCAGTCCCTGTGCAGGGCTGAAGAGAGGGTTGGGTCTCCTGTAACTGGAGTAATGGGAGCCATGACCTAGGTGCCTGGGACTGACCCTGGGGCTTGTCTGTAAGAGCAACAACTGCTTTTAACTAGCTGAACCGTCTCTGACCTGAAAAGCTTCCCAGCCCTCCAGAAAGACCTTAGACTTTGGCCTCGAACAGATTTGAGTTCTAATCCCAGCTCCTTCACTTCCCCACAGGGACTTTGGTCAGATTGTATATCCCCAACTGTGCGCTCTCCCCATCAAGAGATAGATAATGGTTCCTATCTCTCGGGTTGGTGTGGGGATCAGGTTGAGATAAATCCAAGTGAGAGTATTTGGCTCGAACACCATTTGCTTTCTTTTACAACCTTGGGAAGTTCTGCTAACCATCCAACTTATTTGCTAGTCTGAAAGAACCATTCATGTTCATACTTACCCTGTTTAGGAGATGGTGATTTAAACAGAGTGTTCTATTTCTTGTCTAACGGAGACTTATAGGAAGTCTTGTTCTCTGCCAGACTTTGTACAAGGCAAGAAGAAGAGACCCAAACTGTGTGATCGGGGCTTCTACCTGTCCCTAAATGTCCTCAGACCAAGGGACATGTCCTTTAGGGAGTCAGTTATGCCATGCCCAGCAAGTGTTCCCTTCTGGCGGAGAGGTGGGAGAGTCATTTAGCTGATGTAATCTGAATAAGAAAACATGTTCTACGTAGGGGGAACCTGGGTGATATCAGACCAGAGGTGTGAGGCCACTATTCTGTGCAGGACCAGAAAAGGGCTGGTTCACCACAAGTATGTGGGAACAGGCAAGAGGGGACAAGGCAGGCATGGGAAACAGCGGGGTACCTAGAATAGAGGCCTCTACTGGCCTGCCTGGGGAGGGAGGCGGCAGCCCAATGTAGTCTGCTGACGCACAGTGTTGATGCACTGTGAGTGGGTGAGGTGAGGGCTGACGTCAGGCCTCCTTGGGCTCCCCTAATGCTGGTTCTCTTGCCATTGTTCCCAAGAGGGGCCAGCATTCAGGGCTTCTTCCACTCTGAATGGTAAATCCAGTTTCCTTCCCACCCCACCAGCAGAGATCCCAAGTTTTCCTCTGTCCCCCAGGTTCCTGATGGGTTCCTTTACCCTGTCCAGGCTGTTTCCTGTTGTTGGCGCTGGATCTCCCTGGTACTCCCAGCTCTCCACCCAGGTCCCTAACCTCTTGGCAGAAAATCAGCAATATTCTTAATGACCTCCTGTCGGAAGCCCCCCCCCCACCCCCCCACCTCTGCATACTCCTCCCTCTGTCCGCCCTCAGCACAAGCTGTAGGATGAAGGCTCCCGAGAGACTTTTTATATCTCCTACCTCCAGTGTCCTCAAACCACCCAGCAGCAGGGACAGAGATGGGGAGGAGGAGGTCCAGGGGCACAGAGCTAGGCAGTGTGGAGAAGGCGCGAGCCTGCCAGGTGCTAAGAGGACTAACCAGGCAGCGGGGCTGAGGGGGAGACAGCTCAAACTCCCACACTGTTCTGGTTACCGCATTTCGGGGAGCTAGTCCTCCACATTCCACACAGGGGAGGGTGACTGTGTTTGGGCCTCTGCTGAATGGATGGGGATTGAAGACCAGATTCAGGGCCCAAATTTAAATCCCAGTGTCCCGTGAGTTTGCTGTGTGGCCTTAGGTCAGGCATCCACCCTCTCTGTGCTTCCTTTCTCGTGTGGGACAGACAGACGTTTTCTGGTTTTGAGGATGTTATCGTGAGGGTACTGACATAGAAACATGTGGACATTATTAAAAAAGTACAAGGGCGGCGTTATTATTTGAACATAGGAGGTGAGGTGTTCTGAGAGTATGGTCACAACCACCTTGCCCTAGGCAGCAGGCCTGTCCTGGAAATTGGGTTATACTGGATTTTTCATGTTTTCTACTCTTGTTCATGGCTGAGTAGCCACTCAGTAATGGTTTGCTTGTGTTGCCCCAGTTTTTAGTAAAGAACGATCCTTTAGCCTTCTGGGAAAGAATGAGCCCAGTTTCTAGGAATCACGGAGACTTCCACCTTTTCAGGAGTGGAGGGCTTGGAGAACAGGAGGTGCCCACAAGGAGGGAAACCATCAGCCAATAGATAGTTTTTGAATGTCTGCTCCGTAGGGTCCACTTCAGTGACCGTGTGCTCCTGGCCACCCATCGTCAGTGCACGCATCCAAGAAGTCAGTTCGGGACAGCACGAGCCTCTGGACTGTGGTCAGTGTGACTGAGATTGACAGGTCTCTGCCACAGTCTGATAGGCAAGCCGATGGGCAGGAAGTGACAGGCGCATTTCCTGTTGCTATGGAGACGTGGGGGTGGGGAGGGGATGAGGAACCTGGCCGGGGTTATCCTCAGAGGCTCGGTGAGACCTGCAGTCTTCGAGCTTCAAGCCACAGCGGGAGGGATGAATGAGTGGAGCCCGGATTTGTAATACAAACCTGTACTCCCACCTTGAAGAGGCAGAGGCGAGAGGATTGCCAGAAGTACATGGTGAAAACCAAAAACTCGGTCTGAGCACCGCCGCCACCGACACAGAAGCTTGAGTGGGACCGGGGCGGGGCTTCAGGCATAGGAGCTGCGCAGGCAAGGCAAGCAGGACCGGCGGTTGGCCTCTGGGCTCGCTCTCGCTCTCACAGTGTGCCCAGGCTGGTGTCTGGCAGCTGGCCAGAGCAGACGCCCTCAGGGAGAACCACGTGACGGTTTGAGTCTCCCTTCCATCTGAAAGCAGATGTTCAGAGTTTGCTTTGGGAGTTGAGGGCTTGAGCTGGACACCAAAAGACTCTGGCCCCTAGCTGCTACTCCATTTAGCCTTCCCGGAGAAAGCCCTTGGAGATAGAGAGCAACAAGACTTGTTGGGGGCTTCTAGGACAGGGTGCTGGCCAGGCTGAAAGACTGGTGGCCTGGTGTTTGTTTCGTTTTTGTTTTGTTGACAAAACCACCTTTGCTCTGTATTCCCGGGTCCTACCGCTGATGAGCGCTGAGCTAGAAAGGGACCCCAATCTGAACTCCCATCTCTCTGGCTCTAGTGACAATCACTCCAAGTCTGGCACTGCCTAGGACCCTGACTGGAGGTGCCCTTGGATTTCTGACCCAATGCCTCCTGTGTGTAGGTGGCATAGCCCCCGGCCCAGAAGAGGCTTCTCCAAGCCCACCTCCTGGCCCGCTCCTTAGCCTTCTTGGCTCGGGTGCAAAGGCTGTGCGGGTGTGGGTGTGGGTGTGGGCGGCAGCCAGGAGGACTCGGATTACAGTGTAAACACAGCCGTCAATATTTACTTCTGCCTGGAGCCAGAGCCTCCCCCTCCCACCTGCTGCCCCTGCAGGTGCCCCAGACAAGGCTGATGAGGAGAAGCAAGGCCAAGTGCAAAGACCCCACTAAGACGCTCTCCCTTCCCAGGTCTCAGTTTCCCCATCTGCAAAATGACACGACTGGAACAGTCAGCGGCCGTTTTTCGTGCACCTCCTGCAGAGCAGTGAGCACGTTGGGCCCAGCCTTGACCATGTGTGGGTCTGTCAGGTGACAGTGGCCTATTTCATGTGATCCTTGAGTACTGGCCTTGTGCCCTGTGGAGGGGGCTGCACAGCCCCTGTTTTGGGTGGTCAGTGAGGGCCTGCTCTGCAGAGAGCTGGCTCTGGAAAAGATGGAGACACGGCTGTGGCAGCCCTTGTTATTCCAAAGAAATGTTTTATGATTCTCCGAATCCCGATGCTGGCTTGTGCCAAGGGTGGGGACTCTAACCTCAAGGCCTCCCAGTGCTCTGGGGCCAGGCGCTGGGCTTGGAAAGCCAGGGTTTGAGGAGGACACCCCACCCCCACCCCAGTCAGAAGCTAGAGTTCCTGATGAATGGGGCTGAGGTCCAGGACTGAAGTGACCCCATTGATGTGTGGTTGGGAGGGGGTGCAGAGGGTAGGGGCGTCTCGTGGGGGAGGGAGAAAGGACTCATTTCCTAAGCAATTATTTTGCAGAATGGAGTCCATTGAGCACATGAGTTGTCCAGTCCTGTCTGCCCACAGAAGAAGGGACTGCAGGTGGCTCCGGCGGGCTCTAAGGCAAAAAGCCTCTGAGGGTAGGACAGGGCAAACAGGGCCCTGGGGACTGGAGTCTCAGGAGTGGGTCTTGGAGTCTAGGAAACCCAGGACCTAATTTTTTTTTTTTGAGACAGGGTTTCTCTGTGTAGCCCTGGCTGTTCTGGAACTCACTCTGTAGACCAGGCTAGCCTCAAATTCAGAGATCTGCCTGCCTCTGTCTCCCAAGTGCCAGGCCTAAAGGCATGTGTCACCACCTCCCAGTCTGGTTTCATCTCTTTATAAAAATTAATTATTTAATTAACAATCGAGATTTGGTCTCATGTAGCCCAGGCTGCCCTAGATCATTCTGATGTAGCCTGATCACTCTGTATAGCTGAAGTGGGCCTTGGGTATCTACTTCTCCTACTTTTACCTCATAAGTGTTGGGATTGGAAGTCTCACATTAAGTTTATGCAGGGATGGGGATTGAACCCAGGGCTTCGTGCATGCTAGGCAAGCGCTCTACCCACTGAGCTATGGCTCCGACCCTCTTTGCTATGTCAACGTTTTACTCTGTGCCTTCTCTCTGAGCTTGGCTTCCTCTTTAATGTGGAACCGTTGGGACTCATTTTGGACAATAGTTTCAAGAGTCAGAACAGATCCTGTTTCAGAAGCCCAGTTCAGTGCTGGGGAATCTAGGGGCTCCATAGAGCCCACCTGTCTATGCCCAACTGTGATTAGATGACGTTAGGACAGAGATCTTGTGCTACCATAAGTGTGAGCAGTGGTCCCAGGGCACATGCGGCCTGCTTTCAACAGTCCATAACGTTTGGACCCAGGTAGGTGCCGATTCTGCAGCTCACGCAGGCCCACCGATCATTCCCCACCACAGGCAGGCTGCCCCTTTGCCTGGTGTGAACTTTACCAGTGTCAAATCTTTTTTTAAGAGTTATTTATTTATTTTATGAGTACACTGTCGCTGTCTTCAGACACACCAGAAGAGGGCATCAAATCTCATTACAGATGGTTGTGAGCCACCATGTGGTTGCTGGGACTTGAACTCAGGACCTCAGTGCTCTTAACCATTGAGCCATCTTTCCAGCCCTACCCGTGTCAAATCTTATTTTTTTAATTTAATTAATTTTTTTTACTTATTCACTTTACATCCCCCTCACTGCCCCCTCCCAGTCACCCCCTCCCCAGTCCTTTCCCCCTCCCCTACTCCACTGAGTATTCTCCCCACCCTGGCACTTCAAGTTTCTGTGAGGCTAGGCACATCCTCTCCCACCGAGGCCAGACAAGGCAGCCCAGCTTGTAGACCATATCCCCTGTGCAGGCCACAGCTTTTGGGATAGCCCCTCACACATGAACGTCATGCTGCACATCTGCTACATATATGTGAGGAGGCCTAGGTCCCGCCCGTGTATGTTCTTTGGTCGTTGGTTCAGACTCCAGGTTAGTTGACTCTGTTGGTCTTCCTGTGGAGTTCCTGTCCCCTTTGGGGACACACAATCCTTCCTCCTATTCTTCCGTAAGAATCCCCGAGCTCCATCCACTGTTTGGTTGTGGGTGTCTGTACAGCGTCAACTCTTAACACCCGACAGCTCTTCGGGGCCTGGTTCCCATCAGCTTTGGTCACCACCAAGTGTCTCTGAGGGACCTCTCCTGGTGCCTGTTCTAGAATCTGCTCTTTGTTAAGCTGAGTTGTGTCCTGTTGGGTAGATAAACGTGTAAATATCTGTGACTAATGTTTGGGCTGCTCTCAGTTTGGGGCCAGCATGACATTCTTGATCGTGTCCATACGTGTCTGACTTGTGTATCTGCCACACCGTCCTCTGACGTGGGTGTTCCGTTTCAGAGCATACCATTCCCCTCCCTGTCACCAGCCCAGTGCTTGGCTTAGAACCTGCTTCCAGGGCCTGTTTGTCTCAGGCCCTGGCTCCTCCTCCACAGCCCCGCCCCTACCCTCCAGGCCTGGCCAACCCTGAGCTGCATTCTATCAGATTTAGATTCCACTCTACCTGGTGTTCCTCAGGTTAGGGAAGGGGTCCTGGGCCTGGAGGGGACCCCTCACCCTTGGGCATATCCTGCTACTGGCCGTATGGCTTAGCCTCATACCTTCCCCTCCCTGACCCTGGGTTTCCACTCTCTGCCAAGCATCACGTTGAAGGTCTCCATCATTGGTCTCCCTCATTCAGGGATCTATTTGCTTCCATCCATAGGGCTTTCCTACCTCCAGGGCTGGGCCAAGATAACCTCAATCCCAGCTGCCCTAAACTTCAACAGAAGGCCCTAGGAGAGAAGATGGGCTCTTCTCCCTTGATCCCCTTCCTGATGGCCTCCTCCTGCATCTGCCCCACCCGAGCAGATTTAGAAGAGACAGCCTTGGCATCAGGCCAGCCTGGGTGTGTGTTCTACAACTCCCTGGCTCCGGCCTTGGGCAGTCCAGTCGGTCTTCACCTACAGAGTTATAAGACCTCATCCAAAGATCTCTGTGGTCATCAACGCCCAGCCTGCCAGGAGCTCAGGTCCAGTGAGGGGGAAATCTGACACCATGTGCAAAGCCAGCAGCCAGAGACGTCACGTCAGAGGGAAGAAAGCAAAATGGGGGACTTGGGAGAGTGGCCGAGATGTAGAGGCTCTAGTTGGTGGCCAGAGGAGGACGGTTGGGAGGAGGGCATCAGGGTAAAGACGTGGAGGAGAAATAGGCGCACAGAATCTGCCGGGGCCAGAGACTTGGCATGGTACAGTGGAGTTGCAGTGGAGGGAGGCTAACATGGTTGAGTGTCAGCATTGAGGGCGGGAATAGGAAGAGATGGACAGGAAGGGGGCTGGTCAGGGGAGCCCTTATCTGGACAGGAAGTGAAGAATTGGCATTTCATTCTAAGAGTGATACCAGGTCCCCAGAGATCTTTAGTGTAGTGACTCCTTTGGGTTTGTTTCAGAAAAGCCCTGGCTGTTATGTGTCAGATAGATTGTAGGGGGCAGGAGAGAGGCAGAGGAACCCCATCCAGTAAGAGACGTGTCCTGACCTAAGGGTGTGGCTGTGCTCGTGCCCCTCTGAGGCTGGGTTTTAGCTGCTGTAGGGGTGGAGAAGGGTAGAGGTGGCCATACAGAATGCTCCTAGACCACCATTCCTGGTAGGAAGGCTTGGTGTCGTCACTGGCTGGACAAACCCACCTCAAACCAACCCTTGAGCTCAGCCTTGCCATTCTCCCAGTGACCCAGTTCTCACCACCCAGCTCCCAGGAACCCAGAGGACCCGAGCCTACGTCCCCTGTCTACTGAGAAATGAGGTCAAGGGACACCAGCTGTGTGCCCTCGACTACAGCCCTACTGGAGGCAGTTCTGTGGCTTTGTGGTTCCTGGCTGGCACTTCTTCCTCCAGGCTTCTAGGAACAGTGGGCAGGCTGAGGGAAACTAAGAGGGCAAGAGAGTTCAACAGAAGTCTCTGGAAATGGAATGTAGGCGCCCTCTTGCCTTACTTCCTCTTGGGGAGACAAAGAATAGAAAGGGAGTTGGGGGAAATAACTCGGTAGATAAGAGTGCTTGCTGCTCAAGCATGTGGGACTGACTGCAGATCCTCAACACCATGTAAAAAAGATGGGCGTGGCCACACTCCTAACTGTGAGGGTCAGAGATAAGAGGGTCACAGGGGTTTGCTGGCTACCAGCCTAGCTCCAGGTACAGTGAGAGATCCTGCCCCAAGGGGGAAGTTGGAGCCTGATAAAGTAGGACACTCGATGTCCTTCTCTGACCTCCACACATACATGGGAGCATGTACGTATATTGCACACATACCACACACGTGTGCACCATCAATATCACACAGGTGTACACCAAACTTTTAAACAATCCCTGATCCTGTGTTATTTCTATTCAGAGTGTCGCTTCTGGGGCCCACAGGCAAGGGTTTCACCTCTGTCACAGAGTCCCAGCCAGGGTCCTTTGGTGAATGGGAATCTCTGGCCTAGGATGAGTGCTAGCACCTTCCACTGTGTGGCATGACTGCAGACGGATGACAGGTTCCCAGGCCTGGAGGTGGTGCACAGGATGAGTCTTTAATAATGGGAACTATTGGGGTTGGGGATTTAGCTCAGTGGTAGAGCACTTGCCTAGCAAGCGCAAGGCCCTGGGTTCGGTCCCCAGCTCCGAAAAAAAAAGAAAAAAAAATAATAATGGGAACTATTTGCTGCTGCGGTGGTTCTGTCCTAAGTATTGTACATGTGTGATACATGTGAGTGTGTACGTGTGTGCACATCAGCTAGTACCCCTGGTCATCCAGTCCAAGGGATCTGCCTGTCTCTGACTTCCTGGTTTGGGCATTACATGTATGCATCACCATGCCCAGTTTTTCTTTAACTAAAGACAGGTCTGTCTGTCTGTCTGTCTGTCTGTCTGTCTGTCTGTCTGTCTGTCTTCTATGTGCCTACCATAGTCTGTGTATTCCATTGCATGCAGTGCCCACAGAAGCCAGAAGAGGGCGCTGAATCCCCTAGCGCTGCAGTTCCAAGTGGTCCTAAGCCGCCTGGTAGGGGTGCCAGAAGCCAAACCCCAGTCCTCTGCAAGAGTCTTCAGTCAACCCCGCCCACAGCTTTTCTTGTGTGGGTTCTGAGGTAGAACCCAGTTCTTCTGGCTCGTAAGGCAAACTCTATTCCCAAGGCCCTGTCTTAAGTCTTTTGAAGAGCCAGAAGGGGCTGCAGTCGCTCTCGTGCCGTTCTCCAGTCCTGAGGGATTGTGGGTAGGTGGGGTGGGGAGATTCCTGAGGTCGGCCCGTCTTAGAGAGTCTAAGTTTCTATATTCTAGGTAGGCCCTACGAATGACATAAAAGTCTGGCATTTTATTCATACGCTGTCAGCCTAGGCTGGACAGAGTTTAGAGCTATTCTAACCTACATCCCAGCCAAGTGTCCCTTGCTGTTTCTCCTGGCCACGCGCCCATGGTCCATCTCCTCTTATGGCCGCTCCTCCTCCCTTCCCCTCCTTTCTCCTTCTTGCTCAGTCTCCTCTGAGTGGAAACAAACCCTTCTCTCCTAGATTGCTTTTCATCAGGATGTTTTATCACAACGACAGAAAGGATATGAGGACAGCCAGGCCGAGTCACTCCAGAGAAGGCTTGGGGCTTGGTTGGAGGCACTGAGAGGTTGCCCAGTGACTCTCCCTCAGGGCCCTGTTCTTTCTGTGGGGGTCACCCACCTTCACAGTTCTGGGATAATATGGATTCTGTTGAGGGGTTGCAGGGTGCCAGGCACAGGACTAAGCATGCTGTGGTAGACATTCCTGGCTCCTCCCATCAGCCTATAGAAGACACTTATTATCGTTTCGATTTTGTAGTTGGGGAAACTGAGACACAGAGGGCTACTGGTCTCTCATAGCCAGAAGGCGATCAAACTGGATTTAAAATATTTTATCTATTTTTATCTTATGTATATGAATGTTTAGCCTGCATGTAGGTATGTATATAATATGTATATATGCACATATATGTGTATATATAAGTAGGTATATACACCAGGTATGTGCAGTGTCCAAGAAGGCCAGAAAAGGGCATTGAATCCCCTGGGACTGGAGCTACAGACAGTTGGGAGCTGCCATGTGGGTGCTGGGAGCTGAACCTGGATCCTCTGCAAGAGCAGTCGGTGCTCTTAACCACTGAGCCATCTCTCTAGTTCCGGGAACTGGATTTGAACTTGGGTGTTTTGGTTCCAGAGTCCAAGTGCTTTGTGCGTGTGCCTGTGTGTGGAGGCTGAGCCTTCTCATGGTCTCCAGTTGAAGTTCTTAAGCACCATGTGTTTTAGTTATTACTCTCCTTCAGTTCACACACACACACACACACACACACACACTACACACCACACACACACACACACACACTATACAACATACACACCATACACACCATGCACACACACACATACCATACACACCATACACACCATACACACACACACACCCCACATACCATACACACCGTATACACACACACTCACACACACACACACACACACACACACACACACTCATCCTCCTGAGGCAACTCTGTGCTTCATCTGCCCCGGGAGAAAAGTCACAGTAGGTCCCCCGAAGTCTTTCTTCAGCACAGCTCTGGGATGAGCAAACTGAGACCCTCAGGAAAACAAATCCAAAAGTTTGAACCCTTACAGATTCGGGGGCAGCATCAGAGGGAGGAATGGGAATTGGGACCGATGTAGTTAGGAGGGGGAGGAAGGGGACTCAGAAGGCAGACAATGGTGGGATTCTAACAGAACTAACATCTGGTGCCGGGCATCTGAGCTCTCCAGGAAGCACAAGCGAGGCCTGTGGGAGAGCTAGACACTCCAGCAGAGAAGATGGTGCATAGTCTTGTGTGGGCGTGTGGGCAGGAACCTTTAAAGAACCAGAGGAATGGGGCAGCTAACTGGACCCGGGGACTTGCTGTTGGAGCTGCTCCTGAAGTGTACCAGTCGGGCAGAGCTGGGAGTGGCAGAGCCGGAAGTGAACCCGGACAGCCTGGCTGCAGAGTCTGAGCTGTCACCCACATGGCATGTCAGCTCCACTGCCCTGCACCTCTGCTCCTGGAGATGTGACAGCTTATGTCCTGGCCTCTCCACAGAGCCGTAGACAGTTGCTTTCTCTTGGTAAACTTCTGCCCTCCACCAGGGAGTGTCTCTGCCTCTGTAGATGCCTAGAACTTGGGATGTCTCCAGGACGCATGACTCCATCCTCAGGGTGCCTGTTGCTACTGAGGTGATGCAGGGAGGCCTGCAGAGAAGCATTTCCTGTTCTGTTTTCTGGGGGACCATCTGCCCCACAACCAGGGCCTCCTCTGCGCATAGCAACAACTCTGAGGTCATTAGCTGCCATGAGACCCAGGGAAGGCTGCTCTTAGTGGATGTTTAACCTCACAGGCTAAGCGAGTGGAAGGACTGGAATCTGCACACGGACAGGTCCAACTCTGAAGATTGTGTCCTGCCTTTAAGCTGGTAGGAACAGCCTGGGATGTGACAAGCCCTACACACCTTTCTAGTGACAGTGTGTCAGCCTATGCCACCCCACCCTGAGATTTTAGGGCCATGGAAACAGACTGTATTGCATTGCTCTCCAGGTTCTCGGGTGTGTGGGAGAGCCACCAAGAGGGATACTGGCTACCAGGGCAATCCTTACTTGCTTTCCAGAGATCCTGACTCATTAGGTTTTGAGTGGGGTTCAGAAACCTGCATTTCCAGCTGACTCCTTGAGTTTCACCTTGCGAGGGTGGCAGATATTCACTTGGGAAATTCCACCTGGTACAGCTGTTTGTGGGTGACCCAGCACTGTCCCCTGGCATTCCGTTTTGTCATTTCCACCATCAGAATATCATTCCGTTGGGGAAATCAATGTAAAGAGGTTGGGGAATCTTGAGATTCTCTTTCAAACAGTCACGGCAGCCTTGGGAATCCTCAATCAGAGGAGGAAATGGTGTCTCTGGGAGTTTGGGCAGCGTGCCCAAAGCCAGCTTAAAGTGTCTGCAATACTTAATACTGACTGTCAACGTGAGAAGACGTAGAATTACCTAGCAGGCTAACCTCTGGGCACATCTGTTAGAGAGTTTCTACCCTGGATTAGCTGAGGTGAGAAGGCCTGACCTGACCGTGGACAGCATTATTCATTCCAAGGCCTGGAGGTTCCAGACTGAACCAGAAAGAGAAAGCTGAGCCAGTCTTCAGACCCTGAATACAGTGTGACTAGACGCCATGTGTCCCTCGACACCTGCCTCCTGCCTTCCCCACCATGGTGTGTGTGTGTGTGTGTGTGACTGCATCAGGTACCCACAGAGGCCAGAGATGTTGATTCACCCTGGAGCTGGAGTTACAGATGTCTGCCTGACATGGGTGCTAGGAACAGAACTCGGGTCCTTTGCAAGATCAATGCATGCTCTTAACCACTGAGCCTTCTGAGTCCTGTATCCCATCCTGAACTGTAAGCCTCCCTTATGTTGCTTCCCCTGCACCCCCGGCAGTTGATCTCAACATCAGGAAATGTACCTAGTAGAGTGGCTGACGTGAGATTAGAACCTGCATCCCTGAGCTGCAGAGGCTACGTTCTTCCCAGCACCGTATTGCCTCCTTGCATTAGAAGCTCTGGATGAGAGGCTCCAAGTTGCCAACTGCTGTTAGGGAGACCAGTGGTGTCAGACAAGGGCAGGCAAGATGGCTCAGTGGGCAAAGGCGCTTGTCACCACACCAGTGTGAGCTCTATGCCTGGGATACAGGCGGTATAAGGAGAGAACTGAGTCCTTTACACAGACATACAAACGCATGCAGATAAATAATAAATAAATAAATCACGACAGCGATGGTGCCTACCGTTTATTGAGCACACATTACGAGCTAGACATATGCTGTCT
The DNA here is from genome assembly GCF_021556685.1 of Rattus norvegicus. Lineage (NCBI taxonomy): Eukaryota > Metazoa > Chordata > Mammalia > Rodentia > Muridae > Rattus > Rattus norvegicus. The sequence continues at coordinate 156,101,323 of NC_141538.1, forward strand.
GATTAAGAGCAGCGTGTGCTATAAGTCTAAAGGCTGAGGAGCCATGCTGTCCCCAGGTGGAAGAGTTGTTCCCAGAGGGGAGAAGCCTGCTTGGAGAAGTAGGGTGAATGAGGTAAGTGTCAACAAGAGATGGCTCACAGAGAAGTCTTGGCCAAGAGAATACATGTGTGTAAAAGCCGTGAGGTTGGATGACCTGCGTAGTATCGTTGTATGGAATCAACAGCAAGGGTGAGAAAACAGGAGGTGGCCAGGGGTTGGGGCCCTGCGGAGCCACCAAATCCAGGTGAGAGCTTTGACCCTAATCCCCCAGAGCAATGAATGTGGAGCCGCAGGACTGTGTGTGTACATTCAAGCCGAACTTTATTTCTTTCATGCCAAAAGTCGTACGTAAGCCCTGAAAGGATGAGGCAACATTGGTAGCTGACAGAGTGGAGTTGCCCTTGAGTTAGTGCCAAGATCTCTCTTACCTTCTGTCAGGCCCATTCAGGCCCTTGGGTGGAGATGGCTTGGGGGGGGGGGTCATGCCTGGGGTTGGCAAGGGAGAGGAGGGAGAGGCAACAGGTATGGAGGGATGGAGTTGTCGGGGTGTCGTGATTGATGGAGACAGGCTGAGAACCAGCCCACTGCTTTGACAGGTGACAGACAGTACAGAGCCCGCAAGGGTCGTGTGAGACACTGGTGCCAGAGCCAAAGCAGCAGAGCCCAGATGCTGGGTGAAGTTGCTCCCTCCCCAAGCCCTTCCAGCCAAACCTTGACTGGGCTCCTCATTGCTGGCAGCTGCGTTTCTGGAGTTCTCTTCCAGGCCTCTGGCGGCTGTCCCCCCACCCCAACCCCACCCCCTGCATGCCTGCGGCGCCTGGAACTTCAAGGCTGCTTTGCTGAGGTTCTGTCTTTGAAGCATCCAGTGGGGGCGGGGCAGCACTCTGACCTCCAAATTCTTTCCCGTGACCTCTGTGACCCTGGAGAGACACAGGCTTTTGGGACCCGGGAGGTCCACAAGAGGTGGGGGTGGCTACTAGATCCACAGTGCTCAAAAAGCCCTTCCCTGGGGCATGGGAAGGGGTCCTAGGGGTCTGTAAGGATATCTCTGTCACAGAAGGGGGCTGCAGGGCTAAAGTCTGGGTCCCTGATTTATGGGGTCTCCTCAGAAGCCAAGACAGTCCCCCATCTGATGAATCTGAGCTGGAAGCTCCCGGCAGCTACTTTTGTGTTCCCGTTTTTTTGTCTTCTGGGTTGCCTCTTTTTGGTCAGTGTTATCTCTGGGCCCATTTATCAGAATGTTCACCTGGGACTCTGCCTCTACCTGCTTCCCGCAGTAGCCAAACCGTTGGAAATCCCCTGCATCAGCTCTCTCTGCACCTACCACCCCCATCCCCCCACACACCCCCGCTTTTAACTCACCAGGTCTCTAGGCCGCTGTCCCTTAGCCACTGGAATTGTCCCAGTCCCTGGACACAGCTCCCATGCTCTGGGAACCACCTTCCCTACTTGCTTAAACATCTGGAGCCCATCACCGCTCTTCCCTCAGTCTCCCAGGTCCTGTATTCCTAATGCTTAGTAAGTGCTCAGAAAACAACCCCCAATCCCTCTTCTGCCTTACCCCCCACTCCGAAGACTCGCCTCCTCACCACGGGAGTGTTTCTGCTCAGGGAACTGTACCTGGCAACTGGCTTGGGAAGTAGCTATTGTTGGCTATTGAGGACTGGGGGGAGGGGGCGGGGGGCGGGGAGATGAGGCTGAGGGGCAAGAAGAACACCAAAGGCTCAGTGTCCCCTAGCTTTATGTCCCCATACCCTGGGGGGCCAGGGGACACAAATTTAAATGGCTCTGTTGTGGGAATCACTGCGTCGGGGCAAAGGATGTCAAGTTTGCAAAGAGGGTGGACAGAGATGGCTCCACGGAGAAGCCAAGGTGTCCTTGAACCTCACCAGGCACCAGGAAGGCAGGAGCCAGGACCCTTAATGCCACTTGTCCTTACCAGCCTCCCTGTCTTGTTCTCTGTCTGCTCCAATGGAAACGTGATTTATTAGGCATTATCTCTGAGCCAAGCCCGAGCTGAGTAGCAAATACATTGGTTCGTTCCATATAGAGATAGCCCAAAAGAAATGGCTCCCACTGTACCCCCTCCCAATAAAAAGCTCTTGCTGTAATGCATGGCATGGTCTTGAACTCCTGGGCTCAAGCAAATCCTGCCTCGGCTTCCTGAGTAAACGGAGACCGCCTGGCTTGTGTTCATACTTACGCGAGGAAACCGAGGCCGGGGGAGGTGAAGGAACTGGCCAAAGTGCCACAGCCAAGAGGTGGCAGGATTCTCAATGATTCTCTGCTTTGTCAAGCCCTGGGAGCATCCCATGATGTTTTGCTTGGTCTCAGAAAGGCCACAGCTGAGAGGGCAGTGGGAGGAGAAGGCTGCCTGGTAGCCAATGGGGGTGGGGAGTGTGGGGATGGGGGCGTGGCAAGGAGGGTGGGGGTGTGTCCTAAGTTCAGCGCTGAGGGAGAAGGTAGCCAAGCTCTTAGGGCACACCTGCTCTTCCACAGTGACTGTTAACTTTTCTCCTTCAGAATGACAGGGACTTCCCAAAGGACACAGCCTATGTCCTGGCTACATACTTGCGTTCAGGAAGGAGAAAGGGAGGAAGGGAGCCCCTGGTAGGGCTGTGCCATTTGCAAGTGGGCAATCCTGTGCTTACTCATATTCACATGGTGGGTCACCAGAGAGATCTTTCGAAAGGTTCAGTATTAGCTAATGAGTAGGAAGAACTTACAAAATGCCCTTGGCTGTCTTTTCTTTCTTTCTCTCTTTCTTTCTTCCTTTCTTTCTTTCTTCCTTTCTTTCTTCCTTCCTTTCTTTCTTTCTTTCTTTCTTTCTTCCTTCCCTTCCTTTCTTCCTTCCTTCTTTCCTTTCTTCCTTTCTTTAAAGATTTATCTATTTATTTGGTATTTCAAGGGTTTCAAGCAGCCCTGGCTATCCTGGAACTCACTCTGAAGACCAGGCTGGCCTCGAACTCACAGAGCTCCGCCAGCCTCTGTCTCCTGAGACTAAAGGCATGCGGCACCACCACCTGGCTTAAAAGATGTATCTATCTTATATTACTTTGTGTGTGAATGTTTTCCCTGCATGTATATTCATGCATCCCATACGTTCAAACATATCAGAACCCCTGAAAGTGGAGTTCCACATGGTCGCGGGCAGCTATGTAGGTGCTGGGAATTGAACTCAGGTGCTCTGTAAGAAGCAACCAGCGCACTTAACCGGTGAGCCAATGCCACAGCTCCCTGACCACTGCATTTTAAAAGGCTTTAAAGATTATGTGTTGTTTGTGTGGTGGAAACAGTTCTCTTCTGTCTATACGTGGGTTCCAGGCCTTGAACTCAGGGCATCAGGCTTGCTTAACAAGCACCTTTACCACTGGGCCATTAGCTGCCCGTAATGTGCATTTTCAGAAAGCAGATTCCCAAACACAGCACTTCTTGGGCCTGGGATCTCCTGGGACCGTGGGCCCTCCACCAAGGAACTTGCAAACCGTGGAAGACTCTTCCCTCTTTGGTGCTTTGTGAATGCCGGGCAGTCTCCGGCTCTCTCTGTGAGTCAGCCACAGAACTCACTCGGGAAAGTCCTGAGGAGTTTTTCTTCAGTCAGTTCTAATCGAGCAGTTTGAGCATCACCCAGTGTCACAGGTGATGTTGGTGGGGGCGGAAGAGTCGAGGCAGCTCTCTCTCTCTCTCTCTCTCTCTCTCTCTCTCTCTCTCTCTCTCTCTCTCTGTACCTTCCTTCTTTTCGGTCTTCCTGAGGCCCAGAGCCAGCTCAGCTTGAGGTGGGTGGAGAATGGATTTAGTCCCTTTAGCCTGACTTAGCCCTCTGAGGAAAATGAGTCATTTTTCTAACGAGGAGATGTTTCCCTTTATATGGCAAGAGGGGAGGGGAAAGGGTAGGGTAGGGACAGTCCCCTTTGGTTTCCTTTCAAACTTGATTCTCAGTTCTGAGGAACACTTCAGCCACCCACGGAAGGACAGTAGGGCCACTGTTGCCAGAACTGATAGTGCCAGTGGCTGCCAGCTCTGAGGGCATCCGGTTGCCTGTACAGGACTGGGTAGGGCTGAGTAGATAAGGATTCTCCTTGGTCCTCCATGGATGGTATCTGTCTTGTGGGCTTGCTGATGGGCATAGATCCTTCCCCCTTCCTCTGACCACCTAAGATCCTTAGGATAGGGGCATGTAGAACTCCCATCCTTGTACTCTCTTAAACCTGAGTGAGCTAACAGTACGCCTGACCATGCCTTCCCCAGCCCCCTCCTCCTCCTGGTCCTTCCATACCCTCTTACCCATGATTATTGTGGGACTTTAGAAATCTGGCTTTTGTGAGGGAGAGAAGCAAGGTGGATGTCAGGCAGTCAAGGATGGCTGCGTCAGTGTCCCTAGCGACAGGCTCCAGGCCTGGGTACAGCCTAGTACCTGTCCATGGTCCCCGGCATTTCCGAGGTAACTTGAAACAAGCCATTTTATTTCAGACCTCCCCACTTCTCATCTGTAAGGCAGGAGAAGTGAGCGCCAGTCACAGCTGTGAAAACATCTGCACAGCAGCTATTTCCTTTGAGCTTATACTCAGAGGGGTCACCTCAGAGAGGCTTTCTCTGGGCATGGATTCAAACTTGGCCCTCACCTCCCAGGTTCTGTTCCCTTCATGCTGTGTGTTTGTGTGAGTGTGCATGTGTGTGTTTGCATATATGTGAGTATGTGAGTATGTGTGTTTGTGTATGGATGTGTGAGTGTGCATGTGTGTTTGCATGTATGTGAGTATGTGTATTTGTGTGTGTTTGTGTATGGATGTGTGTGTTTGTGTATGGATGTATGTGAGTGTGTGTGTGTTTCTTTGTGTTTGAGTATGTGTGCTTGTGTGTGTGTGTTTGTGTTAGTGTTTGTGTGAGAGCGTGTTTATGTGAGTGCATGTTTGTATGTTTATGTGTATTTGTGTTTGCATGTTTGTGTGTATATGTATGTATGGTGAGTATGTGTGTTTGTGTGAGACTATGGTGTATGTGTGAGTATGTATGTGTTTGTGTAAGTGTGTATGTTTGCATGAGTCTGTTTGTGTATATGTGTATATAAGTGTGTTTGTGTGACTGAGTGTTGTGTATGAGAGAGAGAGAGAGCGCAAGAGCTGAGACCAAGGCTCTCATGGGTGCTGTGTAAGCACTCTACCATTGAGCTCCCGCCCCAGCCCTCTTTTACTTTGTGTTATGAGTCAGAGTCTCACTAAGTGGCCTGGGCTGGCCTGGAACTCACTCTAGTTCAAGCAGACCTCACACTGCCATGCTCCTGCCTCCACCTCTGAGGAAATGAGATTAGAGGCCTGTGCCACTGGGCTCCTGTCTGGCGCCCTCCCGTTTAGTTCTTCTTGGTGTTCACCACAACTGACTGTATTATTTCTCTTCTCTGCCACCTCCTCCCAGCATGGAAGTCCCATGAAGGCAAGGGCTGTATCTGCTTTGTCCCCTGTGGAGCCCACTCAGGACAGTGCTGGCACATAGTAGGCATGCGGGTATCTGCAAAATCAGTAACTAGGGGACCAGCAAGATGGCTCAGCAGGCAAAGGCGCTTGTCAACCAGCTTGACAGCCTGAGTTTTATCCCTGGAAGCTGCTGTGAAAGACGAGAAGCGCCTCTGGCTAGCTGTCCTCCAGCTCCCATATACACACCGTGGTACACAATGTATACAGACACAATGTGCAGACACAATGAATAAACAGTGTAAGAGGAGGAAGTGCGTCATTGGAGGGAGGAGCTGGAGAAGTGGCTGACACTTGTTGCTCCTGCAGAGGATTGGAGTTTAATTCCCAGAAACCACATGGTAGCCCTCGAAGATCCAGGGCACCGTTCCAGGGGATCTGATGCCTCCTGTCTCTGAGGGCCACCCCATACATACCTGTGTAAATAAAAAGAAAGAGCAATTCTTGCGGGGCTTGGAGAGATGCCACAGTGGTTCAGCGTACTTGTGGTTCTTGCAGAGGACCTGGGTTCGATTCCCAGCACCTGCACGGTGGCTTACAACCATCTGTAACTCCAGTTACGGGGGATCCAATGCTCTCTTCTGACCTCTGTGGACACCAGACACATACAAATGTGGTACACATACATACATAAGGGCAAGACATTCATAAAATTTATATTTTTTAAATAGAAAAGGAAATCTTGGGGTTGGGGATTTAGCTCAGTGGTAGACTGATTGATTGCCTAGCAAAGGTAAGACCATGAGTTCAGTCCTCAGAGCAGGGGGAATAAAATCTTCAGTCTGGGTATGTACGGTGGCACCACACACCATTAATCCCAGCACTTGGTTGGCAAAGGCAGGCAGATCTCTGCGAGTTCGAGGCCGGCCTGCTCTACATAAAGACTTCTGGGACAACCAAAGCTACATAGAGAGACCCAGTCTCAAACAATTAAAATAATAGAAAGAGGAATCCTTAAAGAGAAGGAGCAGTTGGGAGAAATGAGTGTGTACACGAGCGATGGATGGGTAGGTAGCTGTGAGCAGCCGGCAGTGTCGAACCTGGGTAAGGGCCAGGTACACCTCAGTCCTGCTCCCCCTGCTCAGCACCAGCTGCTCCCCCCCCCCCAGGCTTCAACCTCGATTTTCCTACTTCTGCTTTCACAGCAGGGCACGGGATTGCCCTCGGGCACAGAGCGAGCACTTAGACCGGAAAAAATCTGAAGCCGATGTTGAGAGTGGAATGTCAGTAGGCTTTTTAGACAGAAAGGAGACTCAGCCAAGGCTCTCGCTGTGTCCCCCAGTCCACCAGGCACAGGTCATATCTCTGACCCCAAGGCACCTGGGGAAAGCACAGGAAGCCTTCTTGGTTTTGGAAATGAGCTCAACTCCTGAGTCCCAGAGAAAACCCCAAGCCAGGGGTTTTCGGCCCAATCCCTCTGTGCCGCCTGTAGGACTCAGACCCGCCTCCCTTTCTCTCTGCTGTTAGTTCCTGAGACCAGGAAACCTGCGTTATGCGTTAAGAAATGAACGTTTGGTTTTGGAAGATACACATGTGCACACTCGTCCAGTTTCTTCTCTCCCAGCTCTCCTGATGAGGCTCACCCGCTTTCTCAAGGCGCAGCAGTCAAACCTCAGACACTCCATTTCTGCACCAGACTTAGTGTACACTCGTACAGGCTTTTGCATGCACGGCCTTTCACCACATCCCCCTCTTCTAGAATCCTGTCAGGATATCGTGTGACATTCGCCTGTCACTCTCCTTTCGCCTCCTCTGGCTGTGACAATCTCTCAAACCTGTCTTGTTTTTCACAGCCTTGGTGGTTTGGGGGAATGTCCCTCAACCTGTCCATGATATCTTCCTGGCGAAGGCTCCTCTCTGCCCACCTTTCTGCCCACACCCTGGCCCTGGCAGCAGCTTCGCTGCGTGTAGCCTTGACAATCGTCAATGTGGGATCTGAGGGGTCCACAGAAGCTCCTTTTTCTCCATCTGTGACCCACTCCCACCAGTTCTGTCTCCCCTTCTCTGTACCTGTTTAGTACTTGGCTTAGGCCAGGCCACACGCCTACCTGGATGAAGGAGGAGCCTCAACCTGTTCCCGCCTGCTTTTCTTCCTCATAACCCCCCTGTATCTCTGACACTTACACCTAGACAGGCCACACCGCCCGCTTAAAAACCCCTCTTGCTGCCTTTTACCCTAGGGAGAGCCTCAGTCTTTCCCACAGACAGGAAGTCCTGTAACACAGCTTCAGCTTTCTCGCCCCCCCCCCCCCCCTTTGCCTGGGTCATGCCTTTCTCACTTCTTGCCCTGGAACCCTGGATTCCACATTCCACAGATGTGGGGATGCTATCTAGCTTGCTTTCTCCTGTCCAAAGGCAAAGACAAAGCAAAAACAGTCACTAGGACACAGTGTCACCAGGGCGGGGGCAGCTTGTGAAATGAGGCTGAGCAGGGGGACAGGGTCAGAGCCTGAGATTCTCGTGGACTGAAGACCAGAGTTGAGAGTTTTCCCTTCGTTCTCCGAGCAGTAGGGGACCCCTGAAGAGGGTTTGAAGGAAGATGTAGCTTAGTTGGTAGAGGGCTTGCTGAGCATGCCTAAAGGCGTGGGTCCCATCCCCAGTGTGGTATAAACCAGATGTGACGGTGCACATCTGTAATGCCAGCACATGGGAGGTGAAGGCAGGAGGGTCAGGAGTTCAAGGCCAGCCTGGGGGACATAAGAAACTTCTCAGAAAGGTAAATAAAACACCCGAATATATGGAGTGGCACAGATTGGAGTAGGGAAGAGAAGGGGGAGAGAGAGAGGGGGGGGAGGGGAGAGGAGGGAAGGGAAGGGAAGGGAAGGGAAGGGAAGGGAAGGGAAGGGAAGGGAAGGGAAGGGAAGGGAAGGACGAATTGTGGGTTGTTTTTTCCCACTGTGTGGCCTTGAACACCTAGGACTGAAGCTTCAGCTCCTGTGTTACCCATCTGTAAAATGCAGACAGACCCAGCTGCTTTGTACGGTCACTCTGGGGGAGAACATGAAGTAGAGATGCACACTCCTAGGGCTCCCCGTGAGGATGCCAGAAAAATTCCTTTCTCTCTGACCTCACCCATGGCCCCAGGCTGCTAAGATTCCTTAACAAACCCCTATTCCAGATTAGCCCAGCCTTCTCTCTCATCCCAGGAACTTGGGCTTTAGCCCCACTGTCCACCACTGACTTCTGCCCTAGGACATAGGCATTGTTCTCTGATTGCCCTGCCCCATCTAATCTGTCCCCACCCACTCTGTCTTCTAGTCAGTGATGTGCTAATATCCTCATGATCAGCCCTTCCCAGTCCCACCTGGACCAATGGGCAACAGGAGCAGCCTGTTGGCCTGGCTTCATCATTGGGTGGGATTGAGAGCTGTTCATTCTCATAAACCATCATCAGCTCACCTGACTTCCTCCAAAACAGCATGGTGCCGTGCTCTGGGTGAGTTATGCTCCCCTCTCCCTAAGCATCTGCATCCATAGCCCATAGCTGTGACCTTGCTTAAGCCACCGTGGATCATGTAAGGCACAAATAACCAGTCTTCAGCCTTTGCAGATGAGGAGTGAGCCCAGGGAGGTGCCCTTCTCTTGGTCTTAGAGGTGAAGGACACAGAGAAGGTCCTCTGAAGTTACTGAAGTTTTTGAGGCAGGGTCTCATGTAGTCCAGGCTAGCCTCAAACTTGTCATACAGCCAAGGATAGCTATTTTAGATCTTCCTACTTCCTCCTGCTTTTCAAGTGCTGGATTATTGCCGTGTGTTGCAGCGCCTGGCCTTATCTCTGTGCCCCTCTGTCTGACTCACTTGGGTAGTTGCTTAGTTCAACTCTCAACAACTGGGGCCCAGAACAAATGCTACCTTCTTGCTATTCCATTAGTCCCGGACCAACTGGAGCCTGTTATCCTTGTCACACGTCCCAAGGCTTTGGGATGGGAGATGTGGGATGAAGGGACCTGGCACAGTCCCAGTCTGTGCCCTTGCCTGCTTTATGTGCTGACTAGGTGAGAGGACTTAACTGGTCACTCACCTTGGGAGCATCTTTTGGTATTTCCGTGGCAACTGTGCACAGGGTGGATGCTTTGGCTTCAGCTTGCAAAGGGCTATCAAATCTTCCTTGCTGGGGGGTCCATGACATAGAAAGAGAAGGTCCTGTCGGGAGACAGAGTGTGTGTGTGGGTGGGTGGGGCGTCACTGAGCATCCACAGTTAGCCTGGGACATTCCCCGAGCCCTGGGGTGGCCCATGCTCATCTATGTGCAACACATCCCCTGTACACCTCACGGAAAGTCACCCTGAGACTTTTCTTCAAGCCAGCCTCTGTTTCCTCCTGCGTGCGATGGGGTGTGACAGAATGTAGAGTTACCCAGGAGGCAGGCACACCTGTGAGAGAGTTTCTAGTCTGGGTTCATTGAGATGGGATGCTCCACCCCAAATGTGGGTCCCCTGGGTCCCAATCTGAACCAAAAGGAGAAAGTGAATGGAGCATCATCATCATCATTCTCTCTCTCTATCTCTCTCTCTCTCTCTCTCTCTGTGCCCTGTGACTGGTCACTCACACTCCTATCGCCCCAACTTCCCTGCGACATCAGACCATACCCTCAAGCTGGGAACCAGAATAAACCTCTCCCCCTTAAGTTTATTTTGTCAAGTGTTTGGTCACAATGATGGGAAGGGTAATTAAGACAGGGAGCTAACCCTGACCTCGGATATTGTCCCAGCTGCCCGATAGTCACAGGAGCCACACTCAGGGGTCTCCAGGGAGAGGGGGGAACACGGCCAATGGATATCATTTGGACCTTCTAATCGGCGTGGTCCTAATGAGTACTCCTGGCTCCTGAGTTTCAGTTTCTCTTCTCTAAAATGAAATTCTGAGAAAATGGAGTCAGATGGTAGCTGGCACCTCGAGCCCACGCCTGACCCAAACTGCTGTCAGTATCTTGTCCTTAGGAAGGTTGTCCAGGGAATGGGTCAGAGCTGGCTCCCAGGAGGTTCTGGGTCTATCTCAGAGACTCTCCTCCCGGTGGGGAGACCCCTTTTATGTGCTGTACAGATTCTTTAGGAGCCCGAAGACTGTGTCCTGCCACCATCCGGCATCTTTGTCCTTGTCCTGGGTCTCCTAGGAGACATCTAAGCAGCCTGTTGGCTAAGCTGGGTCCCTGGCCTGACCCTGGGCAAGTGACTGTCTCCTGGGCCCTCATTTTCTTCCCTTGTCAGAGGGTCCAATAACACCTGTGGCCTTGGGTGGCTATGAGGGTTACGTGGATGTATGAGTGATGTGATTGAAGGCGGCCATCCCTCTTCCTCTTTCCAAACCAAGAGACCCAGCAGCGGCAGGCCTCAGGCAGTGGCCTAGGATGGTCTGACAGCTGAGCCCTGGGCTTCAGGAAGCTTCCACTATCCAGATGGGGTAGAATAGTGGTTCTCAGCCTTCCTAATGTTGCACCCATTTAATGCAGTTCCTCATGGTGAGGTGACCCCCAACTGTAAAATCACTTCCATTGCTAACTGTAACTTTGCTGCTGTTGTGAATTGTAATGTAAATATCTGTGTTTTCTGGTGGTCTTAGGCGACCATTATGAGAGGGTCGGTCAACCCCAGCCTGGGATAGTGACCCCCAAGTTGAGAACCGCTGGCTTGGAGGAAGCAGGGCCCCTGTGAGATTTCTCCGAATGAAAAGAGCTATGGAGCAGGAAGCCCCAGAAACAAATCTCTACAGGATCGTGATGTGGTGGGACTGTGTGACCCCCCCACAAGTGACTTGACCTCTCTGAGATAGGCTTCCTTTTTACAGTTGCTGTACGTAGTTGGTGAGCTGTCATCAGGGAAGTGCTTGGCATAGTCTAGCTGTGAGTTTTTACTGCACTTAGGATGTGTTCTCAGTGTCTCCATGACTTCTTGGCCATACTCGCTCTTCTCGAAGCAATAATACATTTTGTTCACTCTTATCTCTCTGGCTCCTTCCTTGGGCCAGGCACTGTTTGGAGTTCTTTTGCCATATTACATCATTTCGGGGTCACCATTCTCTGGGGCTAACTCTGTTGTCACCCCCACTTTATAAATGTGGAAGCAGAACCTCCCAGCCTGTGGCTCGGCAGAGCTCAGCTCTCTCACTTCATCCTTATCTGAGGTGATCGTGGACCTGGTCAGGATATCTTGCAGGGACCAGCAGGACACAGCAGGTGCCTACAGGCAGAGTGTCTGACTGGGCGAGGCGCACCACAAAAATGAGGCCAGCCTGGAGGTGAGTGGTGTGTGCGTGGGAAGCCTATGGCAGGCGCCGTGGGACCACATGTGTTTATACAGCCTGTCCTGGACAGGCAGGGAGCCCTGGACCATCTAGGGTAAACATCCGGACACTTGTCAGCTCAGTGGAGGACAAAGGCAAACCAGGGACCAGCTGCCAGTGTCTTTTTGTACCTTGTTTGACACTGGGGTGTCCTGGTGAATGGATGAGAAGGTGCCATGGAGCTGACATTTACCGTACACTTCATGTGCCTGGCCATTTGCAAACAGTGTACACTGTGTGGCCTGGTTTATTGTTTTACTTAGCTAATGTAGAAACCAAATTACTGTTAGCTGTGCTAACCTAATTCCATTGAAAACCACAAAGTTTGGTTTTCCCGGACTCTATTTTGTTGTTGTTGTTGCTATAACAAAATAAATGAGACCAGATCATTTATAAGGAGTAGAGGTTTATTTGTGTTGGAGGCTGCAGAGCTCAAGAACACAGTGCTTGACTTGTGAGGACATTCCTGCCATTTCATATATGATCCAGGGCATTGATTCCCAGAGGGCAAGAGGACAGAATCACAGGTCTCACCGTGTCACCCAGGCAGGCCTGGAACTTGCTGTGTAGACCAGGCTGGCCTTGAGCTCACAGAGGTCCACCTGCCTCTGCCTTTCAAGTGCTGGGATTCAAAGCGTGCACCACCACACTTGGCCCTCTCTTCCTCTTCTGAGAAAGCTGCTAATGACACCACGAAGCCCCGACCGCCCTCATGGCCACATCCGGTCCCAGTGACTTCCTTCCCAAAGGCCACACACATCCTTACACCAATGTGAGTCTGGAGTATAAGTTTCTAACACACAAACTTTGGGGGGACACATTTAAACCACAGCAGAGGATGAATATAACGTGTAGCTCAGACAGGATCCCCAAGCCTCCCTCCACGGAGCCACTTCCCAGGCAAACTGAATTCCTTCCAACCCTTATTCAGCACCACCCGCCCCCACCTCAGGGATCTCTCCATCTGCCTACTCTGATTCTTGCTGTGGACGCTCTCCCAGGTTCACCAAATTGGTTTTGATCATTTACTCACGTGTTGGGGCTGAAGCACAGAGCTTTGTGTATGACGGGCAAGTGCGTGCTCTGCCACAGGACTTCATGCGAAGTCTTCTCTGTCACAGGGTGAGGGACAGGGTGACTGTCAGATGCAGGCCAGTCTGGTCTCCACAGAGTGATCTGGCAGGGGTGACTGTCTGGAAACAGCTCGTGTCTCTGAAGCTTCCTGTGCCTTCTTTCTTCCCACCAGGAAGAAAGATCTCACCGACTCTGGCAGCCTAGGTGTGTGGACTGGGTCTCAGACAGGCTCAGTAACTTGAAGTTCTCAAAAATTGGGGTTTTAGCTGTAATGCTAACCCCTGGGTCTGAAGCAGGATGGTGGTGAGTTTGAGGCTGCGTTGGGTTACAGTGTGAGACCCTGTCTCAAAAAAAAAAGGAGTGGGTGGACATTAGATCTCATCCCACCCATCATGAGGTGGGCAGAAATTGAAGCCTAGAAAAGGAAAGTCTGCCCGAGAGACTCACGGACTAGTTCAGGTAAAGCTGGAGTTTAGATGAGGGAACATAAGCCCCCCACGTGTGTCCAGCACAGCCTCTAGTGACTCAGGCACTGGGCATTCCATGAGGGCCTTCTGCTCCTCTCTTCCCAGACCTGAGGTTTACTGTGCTCTGCCACATTTCCCCTGGTCACCTTTCAGTTCCACAGAGAGCCCACTAGGGCGGTGGCAGAGCTGAGGGTCACATTTGATCTGTGCACGGACGGGACCCGGACCCAGATGCCATCTGGACATGTCCAGGAAACACCTCAGGCTGAGAGAGGTGACATTGGTGCCAGTTCGGCTGGAGAATATTCGGGTCCCATCCAAGTCTGTCTCTGAGCCAGGACATGGGCCATTGCAGCGCCTGCTTGAATAGTCCTACTCTAGCCGGAGACGTGGACATACCGCCAAGGTGATTGATTTGGGTCCAGACTAGCGGAGTCTCAGGAGGGCAAAGGGAGGCCTGAGTAGAGAGGAAGTCTGTTGAGGGTAAAGGACTGTGTGGTCCGGACGCTCCTCCCCAGGTAAGGGACAGAAGTTGGAGATGTGGAGCAGGGCTGGAGGAGACACTGCAGGCCCATGACGGGGAAGCCAAGACTGCCCAATACCCTGAGGCCTCGCATGTCACCAGCTGAACATCACTGTAATCACTGTAGGCTGGGCCTGGCTTTCATCTGAAGCCTGTGGAACCAGCCCTTGCCCGCTGTGCTTTTTAAGAGACCCCACATGTGTCTCCCTCCAAAGCCATGTGTGTGTGTGTGTGTGTGTGTGTGTGTGTGTGTGTGTGTGTGTGTATAGCAAGGTACCTGAGATCCACCAAAAGTGCAGACCTCAGTGAAACTACGGGATGGCAGAGAAGCCATCAGCCTCTGAAATAGGACTTTCCAGACTGTACAGTGAGATACACCCCTGTGGCCCTGGGGACCCATGGCTCGCCACTCCCTCTGCTGGGGAATCTCCTGTCCTGGGTGTTTGTGGCTTCGTACACTAAACGCAAGGCACATGAGTCACAGACCACAGGCTGTTTACTTCTGTCTCTGGCCTGCCCCTAACTATTGGGTCTGAGTTGTGTCCATTTGCTGTCCTTGGGGTCCATGCAGCCTCTGCTGCTCTGACGTTTCCCTGTTGGCTCCTGGTGACTGTGGCAGCTTCCAAGGGGATGCGTATTGATAGGTATGCGTTAGGGAGAGGAACTGGGGAAGGCTCCGATCTGCCGGTGATGAACGGCACCCAGAAACGGTGTCTGGTCTGTACGGGCATCTGGTCATTGATTGATTTGTATCAGATGTTGGAGAACATTTTCAGGGACTTGCCTAAACTTTTGAAAGGAGAGCCTTTCCTACCTCTGAGAACAGTTAATCCTTACCCTCCCCTCTCCTTCCTCCCCTCCCTCACGTTCTCTTGTATCCCCCAGGTCTGCTGTTTCTCTCCTGAAGCTGCTGTGTAGATGGGTGGGGATGCCGGGGAACCAGATAGGCTTTAGATGCCTGGTGGCCTAGAAGTCAGTGTGCAGGGCTCTCTGAAGTGTTCTGGAAGTTGTTAGATTGAGTGGAGCCAGCTGGCTGGTCACCTTTGACCTAGGAGACTGCGGGGAATTGATTGGGCGTTGGGGAGACTTGTGTCTGGGATTGGTGCAGAGGGAACTGCAGAGGTTCGGACCAGGCCAGCGACTGAAGCTTGATGATGAGAATCCCTTGCTTGCAGTCTGAGCTGCCCTGTTTGCTGGCTGTGTGTGGCCATTTGCTGTGAAGTGAGACTGTGGAGTGACTGAGTGGCCGGTTGATGTAGAATTAGCAAGCATAATGTTAGCTCTCATCATGGTGCCTAAATAGTTAGGAATCACAGTGGGGCAGGCGGGACAGACCAGACGTCACCAACCAGACAGCCCCGATGACACAGCGTCACAGTGTCACAGGAAAGCCATGGGCCAGCCTTGTCAGGATGTCTTCCTAGAGGGGAGATAGGAGGCAGATAAGAAGTCGGGGGAGCACTCTAGTGAGCCCTGATTTTCCAGTTAGGCTAGATCAGGAGAGGGATTCTCCATCTTGGCAGGGACGAGGGGACAAGCTTCCTGGGTCCTCTCTGCTCTGTCCTTGCTGGTCGTCAGGCTGATTGCTCCCTTGGAAGAGAAGAAAGCTTGTTCCTAATTGTCCATTATGCAATTGCAAATTGGCTCTGGAACTGGGCTGAGCAGAGCCAAGCCCTAGAGGGGAGGGGAACCCCAGGCTGAGTGCCTACAGAGCCATCATTTCGGGGACCCAAGAGGGGGTTTGGGAATGTCGTCTGTGTGAGTATCCCAGGCGGAGACACCCTTCCCAGAACACTTCACTTGGCAGTGTCCCATAGTGCCTAACTGTTACAGAGACCCGTGATCTCCTCCTCACACCAGCTGTGTGACCTTGGGCTGGGTGTTTACCCTCTCTGTGCCTCGAAGAGGTTTTGCTGGGGTGGCTGCGTTAGAACCTGCTTGGCTCAGAACTGAGTCACCCCTCGGGCAGTGGCTTTTGTTGCTATTCTAGATGCCATGCTGCAGAGACCAACAGTGTTCTCTGCAGTCCTCAGGTTGAACTCAAGAGTACATTCCAGCTCTCTGTGCTACATCTCTCTGGCCGGGACATTCCTGTGTGGTCACGGTGGCATCCAGCATCACAAGCAAGTGTCCTGGGAGTGCCTCTCTTGGGAGGCAGCACTTGATTCTGGTGTGTCTCTTCCTGGGTCCTCACATTCCTTTCTGCCAGGCCCAGTGTACTCGTAGCAGTGAGCCTACTTGTCCAGAGCCACAGAGCAGTCAATCACAGGGACCCACGGCACGGTTCATATAGCTCTTCCTCCTCAAAGACTGGGGAAGCATTTGGTTCTCAAGGAAGCCCAGCCTGGCGCTCACTCCCAATCTCTTTCTTTGAGCCTAGTACTCGCTCAAACTCCTGTACTTGGGGACCACTCTGAGCCAAGATAAGTCCTCTGAGCCAATACAGCCCTCTTTCCACTGCAGTTAGGAGGACGGAGCCCCTCCAAGGCCTCTCCTTCTGGGCTCTTTCCTACCCAATGTGATCATGTGTCACGGTGGTGGTGGTGGTGGTGGGTGGAGTGTTGGGGACCTGCTGGGATGCGGAGCCTGGGTGGGCTTCCTGAGGCAGACATTCCTGGTCACCAAGGCAACAGCAGTTCAGGAGCCCATTTGACTGAGGATCCACTCTGATTGGCTGGGGCTGACAGTGTGGCTGGAGCCTTGGTGTCTCGAGAGGCCTAGGCATTGTGCGAAGCCGGGACCAGCCCTTCATATTGACGGGGAGGCTCTGCCTCATGGATGGGATGGTCGGGAAGGGAAGCAGATCGAGACACGGGCGTTTGGAGCCACGCAGACTTGGCTCTGAGTCTCTCTTGCCAGAGTAGGTCGGCAAACTTGGGGGTCACTGACAGCACTGATTTCTGGGTGTGTGGGGATCCAATGAACAGCACAAGTACCTAACACGTTGCCTGTTCACAGCAGCCTGTTTTCATCAGAAGATGCGACTGTGGGATTCTTATCTCTGGCCAAGAAAGGTCTCACAGGCTGCAGGCGTAGTTCACTTAGTAGAGTGCTTGCCTTGCATGGGCAAAGCCCATACTCCATCCCCAGCACCACATAAAACAGGCCCAGTGACCCCGCTCCCCGGGCTGGTGATTGGGAGGTAGAAGAAGGAGGACTAGAGGTTCATGATCATCCCGGGCTACCCAGCCTCCAAAAGGAAAAAAAAAAAAAGCCCAAACTGGTGGCTTATGCCTGTCACCAGCACTTGGGAGCCTACAGTAAGAGGAGCAACATGGGTTTGAGGCCAGCCTGGGCTACAGTGAAACCCCCCATCTCCAAACTAGCGAATGAGCACAAACAACGCAAGTCCCACAGGACGGTTGGCTGGGTTAAAAGCACTTGCTGCAAAAGCTGGTGGCCTCCCCAGAACTGCCCATGGGGTAGAAGAGTGACTCCTGGCTCCAGCAAGGTGTCTTCAGCTCTCTCTCTCTCTCTCTCTCTCTCTCTCTCTCTCTCTCTCTCTCACACACACACACACACACCCCAAAATGCCTAAATGAACATCTAAAAAAAACCAAGAGTCAGACCTAGGAAGATGGCATCACTTGCCCAAGTCACGGAGGCAGCAGGTGACAGTCAGGATTTAAATGCAGGCCGTCAGCAGCCTGTGCACATCAATGACACACTCATCTGCTACACAGTCTCGCTTTCTAGTGTCCCGCAAGCTGTGTGCCCATCTCTTGCATCTATGACACACGTCTGTGAGAACACATGAAGCCAGCTCACGGTGTGGCTGGGTAGGCAGCACAGGACGGATATGTTTATTAACGGAGCTGTGGATGGCCCACATGTGTGTGGCACAGGAGGAAGCTGCTGGTGTGAGAATTCAGCAGTGGCCCAGGGACAGAGAGTTCCAACTCCCAGAATGCCCGGGGCTGCAGGGTATCAGTGGAGGAAGCTTGTTTTGAGCCTAGATCCCGTCTTCTGCATGGGACACGGTGGCCGGTCTCCTGTTTCCACATAGCCTTCTTCCTGTCGTGTGGGGTTTCTGGAATGCTCTGGAATGAATGGAGGGAAGAGGCTCCAGGGCTTGGAAGACCCCAAGCTAAGATTTTCTCCTGAATTGGGCACGGGTGGGGGATGAAAGGGTGTCTGAGGTGACCAGAACCTGACCCTTTGAGACTCCCTGCTCTTGGGAGCAAGCAGAAGGGTCTCAGAGTCATCTCGAGCAGCACCATGGTGTCTATGGATGGCTCTGCAGTGGACGGATGACAAGAGGAACTTGATTCTGTCCAACTGTGTGTGGTTCCCTGCCCATCCTCTCCACCAATAGCATCATCTCCCTCCCTTTGGGAACTCACCCCGTGTTAGTAGTTAGGCTGCCAAACACAATATTGGACTCCATCCCCACTGTCACAGAGCAGGGCACACAGATCAGGCCTGGCTGACCCGAGTTCTCCTGGACTCATTCAGCCCAGGCAGGGAGAAGGGTCTTAGGGTTGGCACAAGTGAGCTTGGCTGGCCCCCCTACTGGGCAGGGTGTCTGATCTTGGGAGGCGGGTGTTGGGGAGGGTAGCATCCCTGGGTCCCAATCTTCACTTAAAGCTGCTCCTCTTGTCACTCGTTGTGACTCCTCTTTTAGCAAAGCCCTAACTTCCAGCGCTGGCTCTACAGAGTCTCTTCTGCTCCAGAGCCAAGCGGCTTCTGTCACTGAAGCTTCCAAGCCCGACTGACCTGATATCTTAGCTCCAGTCAGTGGGGGACAATGGAAACCTCAGCCCCCATCCTCAGCCTCACAGGCCACTTAAGTATGCATTCCTGGGCTTTTGTGTCCCCCTTCACAAATGTCACCAAGGAAGATCCCTTCTCTGGAAAAGGGTGTTTGAGATTGGGCTGGGAAAACTGAGGGGTCCTACCCCTGTCTGGCATGCCTTCCAGAAACCCTTCAGGTCAGAGACAGGCCAACCAGGCGAGGTCCAGGAGGCCCTACAGAGTCCTGGACATGGAGCCTGGCAGATGGGCTGTGTGACCTCAGGGAAGACTCTTTCTCTGGCTGAGCCTCCACCTCTCCCTTGTAAACAGGCTTTAGCCTTTGAATGAGAGGGAAAAAAAGCATTCGGGAGGTGCCCAGGCACGGAGGGCAGGCCGAGGCCTGGCCGCTGCACAAGGTCCCCGGGGCTCCTGTGTTCTCCCGTTTGCACACACAGCATCGTTCAGTGCACACTCCCCCCTCCCACCTGCTCAGAGCTTCCCTAGCTGGAGCTGCTGAAAACTTTCCAGAGCTGGGCTACCAGCCAGGGCTTCTTAAAGTCACCAGCCTCCCGCAGAGGGCTCAGCGGGGCCTAGCCAAAGCCCATCACTCACCACAGGAGATTATCACATCAGAGCCTGCAGGATGGCAGGGTGCCTGGCAGGAGCCTGGCACCAGCTCCATGTCGGCCTGGACTGGCGAGTGACTAGGACTGCACCCCACTGTCCTGCTCTCCTTCTGAGAGAATTCGTGGGGCCAGCTCTCCGGCTTACTTCCCCATCACATCCCAGCCATGGGCATAGCAGCCTCACCACCACCATCACCCCGCAACCCAGACTAGGAGACATGGACGGAACTCTGGGCTGGATTGGGTCTGCTCACATCCCACTCTTGGTTAAGAACAGAGACTCAGGGGTGGGGGTGAGGGCGGGGGAGCCAAGCTGTGTGGAGTTCAAGTTTAGCTGTGGGACCCCGAGTGAGCAGTTTAAGCATTTCGGGCCTGTTCTCATACCTATGAAGTGCCAAAATAAGTGTCCACTGTCCCGGCTTGCTGGGAGGATAATCAGTTCTTTGTGAACTGTTCGGAAGGCAGCCTGAATGGACGGGTGAGTGGATGAGCGCTCACGTGCTCACGCGCTGCCGCCCAGACATCATCCTCGGCAGGCCCGCTATCACAACAGCTGTCTGCCATTGCTGCATAGGCCAAGAGCTTCCGGCACAGGACCTTGGGAAGCCTCCATAGTTGGGACCCTCGGGTATGAAAAGGGACATAACCTCCACTCTAGCTGGCTCTTTGCAGACTTCTTGATGACATTGTGGGGATGGGACAGAGGATCAGGCATCAGGTAGGACTTGATCCAGGTCTTCTTCAGATGACGCTGTTGGGAAACGCTTCCCCTATGCTGACACATATGCGTAGGCTCCTTCCAGGGAAGGAGACAGTGTCCCAAAGGGGAGGGTGTACCAGTGCCTCATGGGTAAGAGGGCTTGGTCACGGCTCCTTACCAAGAGCAGGCCAGCCAGCTTTCTACAAAGTGGCCTGTTCTGGACTTCCTGAGGACACAAACGGGGACCTGCTGCAGGCTTAAGAAACAGTGAGCAAGGCTGGAGAGATGGCTCAGAGGTTAAGAGCACTGACTGCTCTTCCAGAGGTCCTGAGTTCAATTCCCAGCACCTATTTGACAACTCACAACCGTCTGTCACTCCAATTCCAGAGGATCCATCCCACCAGCACCGGACATGCACGTGCACACAGGCCACATACCCATACACATAAATAAAATACATAAATCGTTTTTTTAAAAAAGAAGAAAACACTGAGCATGCAAGAGAGATACTGGAGGTGGGATCCCACCTCTAGCAGACTGGGTCTCTCCTCTGCCTGATTACCTCCATGCTGCAGGCCTGCCTCTCTCCTTCTATTTCCTGTCTAGAGCCCAGTGCTCAGAGCACCCGTCTGCGTGGGCACATGCGGTTCACTCTCTTGGCTGTTGGGTCCCAGCTCCCCACTTCCTGCCGTGGGTTATTTTGCTGAGGTATGAAGAATCCATGACCTCAAACCTGGTGGGGGTAGGTAACCAGGATGGCTTTTGCAGTTCATGGTAAGGTCTCCCCAGGGTTCTCGTGTGGCTGAAGTCCTTAGACTACGCCAGTGATGTTTAAACTTTGATTTCCCAAAGCCCTCAGAGGCAGCCACTGTGCTTGCACCTTACCCACAGGGTCCTTTCTCCCTCAGAAGCCCTGTGAGGAAGGAGCTGCTGACCTCCTGTGTAGAGGGAGAAACTGAGGTTCTGAAAATGGAAGTGCTCTGGGTTTAGCATTCACCTCCTTGCCCTATCACAATTTCCAGGTGGCCCAACCTCGAAGAGGGTGCTGACCTGACATAGGAATGCTAAAGCCGGTGGCTGGCATCACATAGCCACAACTGGACAGGGTTGAGGGAGACACATACTGCACTCTGCAGAAAGGCAGAGCCTAGGTTGAAGGAGCAAAGACCACCTGGCTGGGCTGTCACCCTGCACCCAAAGTTGGCTCAGCTTTGAGCTCTTAGCACTGAGGAAGCTGACACGAGGGCATTGTGGGAGGCGCAGGCAGCTTGACAGGGAAGTCTGTTCCTGACTGTATCTCTGGCTGGGCTGCCCCACAGGGTTGGGCTTTCTCTCAGGGTCTCCCCACCCCACCGTACTGACACTGACCCGCCTCCTGAAACTCTCTTTCTCTTGCCTCAGGAGCCTTGCCTTTCAGAGGGCCTGGAGTAAGCTTCTCCTGACTCATCCTGGTCTTTCTGGTCTCAGACAATGTGTCCATATGTGTTGCCATTTTCTCCCTACACCCGCCTGACCCCCCTCCCTGCTGTCCTTTCTTTCATGAGGCCACCAGCACACTGTTAGTTCGGGAACTCAAACTGGGGTCCTGTTGCCTGGCTTTAGATCCCAACCCCACCCCTGAGGGCTGGATCATTCAGGTCCCCTCCGCTCCCAAAGAGAATCAGTAAGGATATGTACCGCTGTTTTGCTGAGGATTAATGGGAGCATTTAAAGCACTTGGCAAGGAGCGTTTGGCTGGTAGCCAGCAAGCACTGAATAAATGGTCCGATGTGTTTGTCTCAGCCACGTTGTTTATTTTTCTCCCACACCATTCCTGTGCCTGGAGTGAGGACTGTGTCTCGTTCGATGACTCACTTTCAGTAAAAGGTTCCTTTCCTGGGTCTTGGCAGGGGCAGGACGACTGACTGACTGACTGACTGACTGAATGAATGAATGAATGAATGAGTGATCGAGCAGTTGAATACCAGCCTCTTGTGCTTTGAGGAGGTTCCGAGGAGGTTTGAGTGGAGTCGGCGAGACAGATCCATCTGACTGTAAGGAGCTCCGAGCTCTGCCAGGTCTCTATTCCCAGCAGCCTCTATGGCGGGCTCATTTCCGCCTGTCCCGATGGGGGTACCGTAGCCCTCCAGGCAGAGAAACCTCTCTAAAGATGGACGCAGCTTCCGGTTGCCCCGGTGTGACCACGGCAGTGTCTGGTGCTGTTCAGCGCTGCTCCCAGATCCTATTCCAACCACCGGGCACGGGGGCTGGTGCGAGCTTCCCCTGTGCTCAGCAACTGGGTTTTTTGTTTTCCACCACCCACTCATTTTCCACACCCTCAGTAATAGAAACGTCCCCACTGGCCCTCACACTGCTCCTGTGCCTCCCCGCTCTACAAGTTTGGGGTGGGCTGCTGACGTAGCACTTCTCCTACAAGCTTTTCTTAGCCCCTGTGCACCCTAGAAACATGAGTGGCTGTGCACAGTCTTAGGAGGGAGGGGGAGGTATAACGTTACCCCTAGATGGAGGTCATCGACGCCTGAGGGACAAGTCTGTTGGATACCCCACAGTGGTGAGGGCCAGAAGTGGCTTTACCCTCCGGTGTAATAGAGCGGCTCACAACTGCCTGTAACTCCCGGGATCTGATGCCTTTTCTGACCTCCCTGGCCATGCCCAAGAATGGGAGCCGGCACATGGGCATACACACAAAAATGAAAGAAAAATGCATCGTTTTTAGAAATTAAAAAAAAAATAGCAAAAATAGTCAGGCAGTGGTGGTGGTACACGCCTTGGAGGCAGAGGCAGGAGGATCTGTGTGAGTTTGAAGCCAAACTGGTTTACAGAGCAAGTTCCAGAACAGCTAGGGCTACATAGAAGAGAAACCCTGTCTTGAAAACAAAATAAAACAAACAAAACAATTTATTTTTAAAATTTTAGGGGGTGGGGTAGGGCTGGAGAGATGGCTTAGTGGTTAAGAGCACTGACTGCTCTTCCAGAGGTCCTGAGTTCAAATCCCAGCAACCACATGGTGGCTCACAGCCATCTGTAATGGGATCCGATGCCCTTTTCTGGTGTGTCTGAGGACAGCTACAGTGTTCTCATATAAATAAAGTAAATAAATCTTTAAAAAGATTTTTTTTTTTTTTTTTTTTTTTTTGGAGCTGGGGACCGAACCCAGGGCCTTGCGCTTGCTAGGCAAGCACTCTACCACTGAGCCAAATCCCCAACCCCTAAAAAGATTTTTTTGAGACAGGGTCTCAGGTTGGCCTTGAACTCACTATCTCTGAGGATGGTCCTTCTGCCTCTACTTTCTGAGTGTACCCCACTTCCACCAGTTTACATGGTCCTGGGGACGGGATGCACAGCACCCTGGAGTCGAGACAAAGCACTTTACCAACCGGGTGACATCCCTAGCCCCATTTTAACACACTTAACTTGCCACATGCAGTTGATGGCTTCTGCTATGGACACCTTGGGTCTGTAGAGTTCTTCAAAGATCAACCATTCACAGCCTTACACTCTGGGTCTCAATCTCTGCCGTGTGGCCTGCCCTGGGCAAGGAGAGCCAACTGATTGCCGGGGAAACAGCTCACCCGTCTGTGTCGCACTTAACAGGCTGAATCCTCACACCCAAAGGACTCAGGCCCTGCTGGGACCTCCAGCCCCTCCCCACCAGGCTTCCCTACCCGTTTCTTTTCTACGGAGGCGCCTGTCATTTGCACAGGGTAAAACTTGCAGGTGACAGCGGGATGTATTTCGACAAGCACACACATATGTTCAAAACACCGCAGTGAAGTCAAGATGGGACACTTCCGGAATGTTCCAGTTCTCAATCTTGCTCCATTCTAGGAAGTCTGATGTTACCACTTTCCAGAGCATCAGTCACCATTGATTAGCTGGCCTGGCTTCAAGCCTCACGTGAATCATTTTCCCACATTTGACAGAGAGGCTCCTAGCAGGAGGCGGCTTTTCTCTTTGGATTGTGTCATGGCGCCAACATGGTGAAAAGGAGCCACCAGGCCTGGACCTCAGAACTGGGAGGAGTGAGGCCAGGCCGTGATGCCCTGGGGACCTGTGGCCTGACACTGAAGGCATCTGTCCTTCAGCTCCGTGAGAATGGGGACCTAGCAGTGTTCCTGTGTTTCTGTTTTCTTTTTAACAGAGAAAAAAATTTAAAATATTGATTTCTAATGTAAAACCCTTTCTGTGCTGGTATTTTAAAAAGGTTGACACGTCCGAAGGCCAGATTTGACCAGCTGGCAGTGAATGGGAGCCTGTATTCGGCACTGACAGGAACAGCTGATACTTGGTCCAGCCCTTCCTTCCTTTGTCTCAGGTCCTTGTCCTGTGAACTCATTTAATCCTTGTAATGACTTCTAATAAATCCTTCTTACAGTTGAGCTGGCTTAGCCACGGGCAGGGATTGAGAGCCTGGCCCGGGCTATAGACCAAGTCCCAGGATGACCAATGTTTTGAACCCTGAAGGTTCTAGGGACTGACTTCCTGTCCATTACCCATACTCCTTTGAAGATTCAGGGAAGATGATGCTTCTTTGTGTGGTGATGCCCCCTGAGGGGCAGCTCTGCCAGCCAGTGAGGTGCTGTGTCCCTGGAGAGGCCTGAGAGGGCCTGAACCCTGCCCACTGAGACGCCCCTGGCATGGACCCATTTCTCATGTGGGTGCTTTCCTAGCAGGCAGGTGATGGGACCCCGACTTTAGCAGTGCAGGAATGGCAGTGGGGTGAGGCGAGGAGGTTGGGAGCCTGGTAGATGCCTGATGAGAGGTTGCGGGAGGTATGAAGTGGGGCCCAGCCCAGGAAGGCAAGGGTGGAATCAGACAGGGCCAGGATGTGCTGCTGCCTCAGGGGTGCTAGGGGCCGGGCACCCACACTTCCCGGGGATGTGTTGAGACAAGCCTGCTACCTGGAGAAGCAGAGGATAAGGATCGCTGGCAGGGTAACCATCTGCGTCCCAGAGGAGTGCTAAAAATGGAGTCCCATCCCGACTCTCACTCCAGAGTCCTTGTTGCAGGGTCTGTGGGTCCTCCAGGGAGAAAAACATCTGTAGTCTCTAGCTTTTGGAAGATGATGGAAGAGCTAGCAGATGTGTCCCCGTGGCCCTAGCCTGCCTTCGAGTCCCTGAGTGGGTGGGTATCCAGTGGGTGCTGAATAAGCGCTTGCTGTTTGTTTTGTTTAAACTGAATTTCCCAGTTTGCATCTCACTTTTGAGATGTGCAATGTTATCACTATCCAGAACTGTTCTTGTTAACTATTGGTTTTTCAAGACAGGGCTTCTTCTCTAGGTAGGCATGGCTGTCCTGGAATTCGCTCTGCAGACCAGGCTGGCCTTGAACTCAGAAGTCCACCCGCCTCTACTTCCCGGGTGCTGGGATCAAAGGTGTGCACCACCATGCCTGGCTTCTCTACCCAGAGTTCTGAGAGGCACAGGGTCACACGGCTAGAGGTGGTAGCTGGTGGGAAGGAAGTATACAGGGTAGTCAGTGCCAGCCTGGGGCATGGGCCAGAGGCTAGGCCCAGGGCTCTACCTCTCAGAAAACTGTGATGCAATGCTGGGTGCCAATGCTGTGGTCTGGGAAAGACCTCACGCTGGCTGTGTCCCCTCACTCTGAAGTTTTTGGAGCCTCGGTTTCTCAATCTGTGAAATGGAAAGAGCCCTGCCTATCCTGACAGGTTGCAAGGAAGGCCCAGCTTAAAGTGCATATTCACAGAACCTCTGTGAGGTGGCTGTGAAATGGCAGTGGTCTCTTAAGGACGGGGACAGACAGGTCCCCAGTCTAGCTCAGTGGAGCTTAATCTGCATTCCAGAATTCCCCATAAAAGAGACACCGGGCCTCATCGGACCTTTTTGTTCATTTCAGACAGGGTATTATATTGCTAGTCCAGGCTATCTTCCAGTTCTATGTAGCTGAGGATACCCTTGAACTTCTCATCCTCCTGGGCCACCTTTCCTAGGCCTTTATATTTTGGATGCTGGCTGAATTTTGTGTTAAATTACTTTATTTTAAGCCTACAACCGTTTTGTCTGTATGTATGTCTGTGTACCACGTGTGTATCTGGTGTCTGCAGATGCCAGAGGAGGGTTTCTATCCCCTGGAACTGGAGGATGGTAATGAGTCACCATGCGGGTGCTGGGAATCAAACCTCTACAATAGCAGGCAGTGCTCTTAACCACTTAACCACTGAACTATTACTCCAGCCCCGAACTGACTCTCTCTCTCTCTCTCTCTCTCTCTCTCTCTCTCTCTCTCTCTCTCTCTCTCTTTTCTTTAAGATAGTCCCTTATATCCTCTGGCCTCCAGCTTAGTATGGTGCTGTAGATGGCCTTAAACTTCTACTCCTGTTGCCTATCCCCTCACTCGCGTGTAGGCTCACAGGGGTGCACTACAGTATCTGTTGTCCTGTTCTGGGAGTCGAACCAGAGCTTCTTAAGCCTGTATCAACTGAGCCACACCCTCAGTCACTCCAGCACCTCTGTTTGTGTTAAAGGGCAAGTTGATGTGAGATCTGTCATGTCACCATGTCACCTTCTGGTCCCCCAGCCATCACCTTAGTCATCACTTGCTGCCTGAGGACTAAGAAACGTTTGTCTTTCGCTGGCTGTGTGTCCTTGGGCAAGGGAATGGGCCTCTCTGAGCTTCCTTCTCAACCTTGAGAAGGACTTGTACCCACCTCTGACCTCAGTCGGGGTTGACAGGAACGACCACAGAAGTTGGTTGTCTCAGGGTTCAGAAACCTGGGTGTGCATAAGTTCCCGTCCCATCGGTTTCTTCCTCTTCCCAGCCGCAGCCTGCCCACCAGGGTAACACAAATACTAATTACCACCACTTCCACAGACTGCTTCCTGGTTGAACCTAATTATGGAGCAGGTCAGTCACGTTGTAAATATCATTAAACCAGACAGATTAGCTTTGTCCTGAGTTTTACATGATTAGATCAGCAAATTGTTCCAGCACCCTCGGCCTCTTCAGCCTGTGACACAGCCTGGCTGTCCCTCACAAGGGTGCTGGAGCACCAAGGTGCAGGTGTCTGTCTGTGACTCTGGACTCAGGGCTAGCTCCCTGCTCTGCCTTGTGCACAGTGCTCGGAGAAGGCTGGGAGATGATGCCTGAGGTGGACAGGAACAAACAGGTGGGAAGAGGGAAGGCGGGAGGTGCTGGCTGCTCTTGTGGTAGAAATGTCTGCTGTGTGATAGAACCCCCAGGGATGGCACCCAGACTCAGTGGTTTTTCCAGATGTGTGGCTGTTGGGCATGTGTGAGCACTCCTGTGCAAACACCCTCTGTGTGAGCACCCCCTGTGTGAACACCCTCTGTGTGAACACCTCTGTGTGAGCACCCCGTGTGTGAGCACCCCCTGTGTGAGCACCCCCTGTGTGAGCACCTCTGTGTGAGCACCCCCTGTGTGAGCACCTCTGTGTGAGCACCCCTATGTGAGCACCCTCTGTGTGAGCACCCCCTGTATGAGCACCCCCTGTGTGAGCACCCTCTATTTGAACACCCACTGTGTGGACACCCTTTTAGTTTTACCCATAGTCTTCCTTTTACCCTCCTGAAGAGCTGACCCTTTCCCAGCATGCCACCTGCAAGGGGACAGTGACTGAATGCCACTTTCCTGCTAGGCTCTGAACTGAGCGCCTTCCTTAGCCCAGCACACATAACGACCCTGCGTGCTAGGTCCTTCTCCCATCCCCATGAAATGATGAAACCCAAAGTACAGGAAGTGACTGAGATACCAAAGCCACGCTGTGTTTAGATTGAGACACTGAAGGCAGGTTTGTGAGGAGCGGAAAGGGGGCCTGGTGAAGCCCTGGAAGGCTGCCTGGAGGAAGAGTTTTGAGCTGAGGAGTTAGCTGGTTGTGGACATGCAAAGGCTTGGAACCTGTGTGTTAGACGGCTGGACCCTGTGTTTTTCTGTTTCCTGTGTGCATGGGTGTGGATCTGTGAGGAGTGAAGCAGGAGAGATGCTAAGAGTCTGGTACAACACATGCCCAGTTGGTCCATGTTGACTTGCACACCTAAACCCAGGAGACCCTGAGGGGAGCCACTGTCAGCTGCTTTGGTGCCCATGGTAAAGGTGGCCCAGGCCTGGCCGTCCTCTGTGAAGGTGCCAGTCGGCAGTTTGCATTCTGTACCCCCAGGAAGTTAGTCTGTTATCAGGAGACGGGCTGGATCTTGTCGGTAAATTTACATCTTTGTACCCAGAGTTCAGTAGGAGATGAGCCTCAGGGACTAGAAGGCTAGTAGAAATGGCTTTCTGGGGGAGCTGAGCCGCTGGGGCTGTGACTGGAAACCAGAGGTGACTGATGGGGACCTCCTGCTGGGCCTCCGGAGAGGGTGGTTTCCTGGTTGAGGTCCGAAAGTCAACAGGGGCCAAGGGGGCATGCGTAGTCACTGTCATACTGTACACGAACACAGTGACCCACTCTCCAGCAGGGCTGCCGTGTGTCTCAGAGGGAGCCAACCTCCCCTGTGTATTCTAACCTTGGGTGGTTCCCTAGACCTAGGCTTTAGTACCCCACCCCACCCCACCCCACACCCCTCTTCCGCCTCTTGCACAACATCCCCATTCCCTTCGCATGCTGGCGCCGTGAGAACTTTTGGTGGCTCAAAGCCAACTCTTCTTCCCCAACCTACTGGGTTCTAGCCCTCTATCCCATAGCTCAGATGGAGTGCCCTGTGACCTCCAAAGAGCCTGGCTCAGAGCTAGTCCCTGGTGAGGAGCCACAAGAAAAGGAGGAACGAAGGAAGAGAGAGGCCTCAAGAAGATGAGGAGAATTCGAGGTCCAGTCTTAATTGTGTTCGTTGGCAGGCCTCCATCTCCAAACCTGTGAAATGGGTGTCCCAGGACTGGCCCCGCAAAGGGATCATATAGACATGAGTAAGATTAAGCCATAAAGGAACCTTGGACCTAGGTGCTGTTAGAGTCAGTGACTTGGGGGGTGGCTTATCACTTATAATAATAATAATGATTATTGTTGTTATTATCATCATCATCATCGTCATCATCATCATCCAAAGCCTTGGACATGCAAGGCAGGTACTCTATGACTGAGCGCTATCGCTAGCCTTGGTCAGTTATATTTGCTTATTGTTTTGGTTAAGACAGTGTATGTGCCTTCTCACATAGGCTCAATGCACACACACACACACACACACACTCACACACATGCACACACACGCACATGCACACACATGCACATGTGCACGCATGAATGCGCCCACACATGTGCACACATGCTGTGGGACAACAATACAAATAACACAGACACCTGCCGTGGAGCCAGCCCTGATCTAAGCACTCATTTATCTCTGTTACCTCATTATGTATCGCAACACTCGTGTGTGTGCGTGCGTGCATGCGTGTGTGTGTGTGTGTGTGTGTGTGTGTGTGTGTGTGTGTGTGTGTAGCATGTTAATAACCCAGTTTTCCAAATGATACAACTGAAGCACAGAGACAGTCTCTGGACCAAGCTCACACAGCCAGAAGGTGGCCGAGGTTTGAAGTGAGCGCTTTGGCAGGCTCCATCTTCACGCCTGTTGAATGAGCGTGTACTGGGTGACACGTAACATCTCACGTATCCCAGCCTGTTGCTGGCAGAGATAAATGATGGGCGCTCGGCCACGAGGGGGGCCCCGCCCCCGGAGAAATGGAGACTTAGAATGTGAAAACAGCTCAGGGTGTGGCTTCCCAGCCCTGGCTGGGAACTCCACTCTCTTTGTTGCCCCCGACACGCTCCAAGATTCCCCACAGATCCCTGCCTTGGGCAAACCAACCACAAGAGCCATGTGAGTGACTCAAGCTGTTGGGGCCCGTGGGATTTCTGGGTACCACCAGGCCTTTGTCATCAGAAACATGAGAGCATCTTTGTCTTGCCTGTGCTCTACCCAGACCCATGATGGCCACCGCAGAGTTTCTAGGTCTGCCACCATCTCATCTGGTTCTTGTCACTTTCCCTGTACAGCTGGGCATTGGAGACCCAGGACCCACATTCCATAGGGAGCAGCCATTCCCACTTCACCGCTCTTGATCTCAGCCAAGCCCTTCTTGTGAGTTCCAGGCCCAGATGCAGCCCAGATTGGGGAGGGGGGGCTCCCCATAAAGCAGTTCTGCTTTCCTGAGGCTCTGGCAGGGTGTGGCACCCGTATGACCACAAATGAGGCCATTAAAGCAAGCCCTGGCCGTTCCACCAGCCCAGGGCCTAGTCTTCCCAGGGCATCCAGACTCCATGAAGTGCCCAGCGGAAGTAGTTGTGCCTGCCACAGAGAACACAGACCCTGGTATCCAGGAGGCAGGCTTGTGATCTGACTCTGATCCTGACTGACTTGCTATGTGGCCTGGCCTCCTGGGGGACAGCTTAAGGAAGCCAGAATGGGTTGGTTTGCAGGTAGGTAGGAAAGCTAATATTCCAGCTACCTCAGAGTCCAGCCAGGGCACTGGAGGGGTGAATCTTCCCTGACCCTCGGTCATCTATTTGAGTAGAGATAAAAATGTTGGCTGAGAGGGCCAAAGGGCTCTGAAACAAGAGAGACACATCTTAAGTGACACCCAGTAGGTGAAGGGGCTGCTTACCACCGCCCCTTTCTCTGTGGATGGAAGACTCACCTGCTGGGCTAGCTTGGGTGGCAGGAATGGGGCGTGGCTTTCGTGGGCTGAAAAATCGTTCTGCAATGTTTATTTCGCTTGAGAGGTACTTGGTCCTCTTATGTCACTTAGCCACTAATAGCCAAGGTGGGGTGGATGGGATGTGGTTGTCCATTTGCACCTTTGCTCAAGCACCTAGAGGCCACGGCCCCAGACTGGGCGCTTGAGGGAGTAGAGCAGGCTCTGTTTTCAGCACGCCCCTATCTGAAGAGATGCCTGGTTTAGAGAGGCAGCATGGGGAGGAGACTGGAGGGACACATGGGGGTGGGGGATGGGGGTGGGAGTGGGAGGTAGATGCTGTCAGTGGTCAGGAGGTTTCCCAGAAGGAGAAGTCTCTGAAATGAACTGGAAGTGAGGGAGGAGCCATTGTTTAACCTGACCGCCAGCTGTTTCCCATAGTTCCGGTTTTGTTCTGCGTGAGAGGGGCCAAGAAAACCTATAAAAGAGAAAGGGTACCAGGCTGAGAGGACAAAATAGGGGGCAGTGGTCTTCACTTCCCTGGTCCTCCTAGGTCCCAGGGGAGGTGCTGGGGGAAACCAGAACTCTTTTCCTTGGTGATTGATTAGCACCTGTCAATGTAACCAAATCTCTGGTTTTGGAAAACCCTTAGATGGTTCTCTCCCCTGGAGTGAACTCCTCCACCCACTGGGGAGAGGGCCATAAGATTCAAGAGTTTGGTTAAGTTTGGTGGTTAAGAGCACTGGCTGCTCTCAGAGACCCAGGTTCCGCTCCCAGCACCCACCATGAAGTGCACCACATGTGTGCAGTGCCTGTTGTGGCCAGAAGAGGGCATCTGAACCTCTGGAACTGAAGTTACAGAGCTGAACCCGGATCCTCTGCAAGGGAGCAGCAAACGCTTTTAAACACCAGATTTTTTTTTCCACGGGAATTTGAAGGCACTTCAAGGCCTCGACACTACTGGCTCCACCATTCAGCTTAGGAAGTGTTGTTAAGCCCCTACTCCATGCTTGGAGATGGGGAGGCTTTCACAAGGGCCCAGGAGCTGTAGGAAGAGCTTGTGATTCTCAGAGAGAGCACCAAGCAATAAACACCCAAAATATTAACTGAGTGCTGGCAGATGTAATGTAGAGGTGCACACTTGCCCTCCCAGACCTTGGAGAGTGGAGGCAGGAGGATTGTGAGTTCCAGGCTCACGTAGGCTACATGATTAGACCCTCCTCCCAAACCAAGCCAAACCAAACCTAACAGATGATAAGAACTATAAGGAAGTAAAAGGCTGCTGTAAGAGAATTCGGGGAGCTACTTGGGGTGATTTGAACATTTAAGCAGGTGGCCTTTAATCTGAGTGTCTGAAACTGGCTGTGGGAGGAGCAAAGATTAGGAAAGAATGTTCCAGATGGAGGGAGGGAGCAGCTACAAAGGACTTGGCTAAGAATGAGCAACTTAGTTGTCTGCAGATCTAAATGAAAGCCATAGGGGAGATCTGGGGCCTTGGTGGGTCACATCTGAAGGGGGAGGTCAGAAATGGGCAGCCCAGAGCCTGGCAAAAGGTTAGGGAACACAGAAGCCTTTGAAGCAGGGGTAGTGTGATGAGAATTTCATTTAGAATGGCTGGTTGACTATGGCGGTGGTCGAGTGGGCTGTCAGAGGGAGAGTCCTGGGGATAACTCAATGGTTCTTCAAGCTCGGCTGAGCTGTCCAAGCATAGGAATCCTCTGGAGCCACTTTCCTCACTGGCCCCTCCCCCTGCCTGGGACAACCACCTCACCCCTCCACACTGGCTCTCTTGCATATATGCCCAACAGTGAGAGCCAAGTTGGGACAGAGCAGGAATGGTGCTTTGGAGGGATTGCTCAGTGGTTAAAGCACTGCCTGCTCCTCTGGGTTAAGTTTCCACCCCCACCTCCACTACCAAGGGATCCAGTCCCCTATTGTAACCTCCATGGGCACCAGGCATGCATGTGATACCTAGACAGACAGACAGACATGCATGTGTGTGATACCTAGACAGACAGACAGTCATGCATGCGTGTGATACCTAGATAGACAGACATGCATACATGTGATACCTAGACAGACAGATAGGCAGGCATATGATGCTTAGACAGACATGCATGCATGTGATACCTAGACAGACAGACATGCATGCATGTGATACCTAGACAGACAGATAGGCATGCATATGATGCTTAGACAGACATGCATGCATGTGATACCTAGACAGACAGACATGCATGCATGTGATACCTAGACAGACAGACATGCATGTGATACCTAGACAAACACACACAGACACACACACACACACACACACACACACACACACACACACACACACACTTTTTTTTTAAAGCCTAAAAAAGAGAAAAGAAATGTCTCTTTAGAAAACTGAAAGTGTTTGAGTGACTTAATACAAGTGACTGGTACCTTTTGGGAAACTAGGTTAGACCTTTGGGACCCTAGGTGGGAGAGGAGATATCTGGTGCATCGTCCCTGTCAGAGACCACTGGATGGTGGTCACGGGAGATACCCCTGACAAGGGAGGAGACACTTAAAAGAGTTCTCTACTCCTGAAACCTGGCTTTACCTACCTGGGTTTCTTTAAAGTATGTTTAAAGTAACATGACTTTTGCTCTGCTCCAAAGCTATGAGGTTTTATTTGCTTTTGCTATATTGGGGATGAAACTGAGGGAGTGGGCCACCACTGAGCCACATCTCCCAACACAGTCCAAAGCAATGATTCCCACCCCACCCCCACTTCGTTTTTTTTTTTTTTTTTTAAGAGTTCACTATGTAGACCAGACTGGCCTTGAACTCAGAGATCTGCATGTCTGTCTTCCACGTACTGGGATGAAAAGATGTGCACAGCCATGCCCTCCCCCCTTTTCGCTAGAACTTAGATCATTATTTGTGTGTGTGTGTGTGTGTGTGTGTGTGTGTGTGTGCGCGCGCGCGCGCACATATCCATGAGTGTATGTTTAAAACACATGTAGAGGGCAAAGGTCAACCTGTGGGAGAGACTTGGTCTCTCCTTGCATCTTATGGATCCTGGAGATGCACTCAGATGCCCGGATTTAAATGCAAGCACTTTACTGGCTAAGCCATCTGGCTGGCCCATGAAGCAAAGATTCTGGATGTGTATGGGAGGGCTATGTCCTTTGAGGGAGGGTGGCAGACTTCCAAATTCACTCAGCAGTTTTCATCCTGTCAGAGGACTTTCTTAGAATCGTGTGAACTTCATTCAGAACTCAGGCTTTAAAACTCCCAAATTAAGAGGGAAAAGGAACCGAGATGAGCGGAGGGGGCGGGGGTGTTTCCTGGCTTTACCTTTCCGTGCTAGCCTTCCATTGGGGACCTCATTGTGAAAGAAACCTCTATGAGGCTCTGCCCTGCCAGCTAGTCTACCCCACCCCAACTCTCGCGGAAGGCCTGGGAGAGGCACGTGCCTAGCAGGCCACGCCCACCTCCCAGCGGGAACCGCCCCCAGCAGTCCGGCGCGTGGAGACAGGAGCTCGAGGGGACCCGACCCAGATTGGGCGTCGCGGGGTGCAACATGCGGACCGTGTGGCCGCCTCTGGCCGCCGCGCTGGCCGCTCTGGGGGTGAGGCGGGCGTGGCGCGAGGGGAGGGCCATCCATCCGTGGGCTGATCTCGGGTGGCCGGGGCGGGGCGCCGGGGCCCGCTTCCCCATTTGGGCAATGGAGACGCTGAGGGAGTCCGTACTGCACTTGGCATTGCAGATGTCATCCTACAAGCGGGCCACGCTGGACGAAGAGGATCTGGTGGACTCACTCTCCGAGGGCGATGTGTACCCCAATGGCCTACAGGTAGGAACTCTGACCCTTGTTGGTTCAGCAGTGTCCCGGTTCGGGCATGCGCAGTCTTGCGTCTCCTCCCCGCATCAGTCCATAGGGGAAGGAGATGATGGGGTCGTGCACCCAGCAGCTGTGTCCCAGAGGACCCCTTCCTGTGCAGCGGTGCTCTGAGGCTGGCTTCCATCCCACTTTCAGCCCCATCCATCCCAAGACCTGGGCCACAACTCAGATGCAGAGTTGAAGCCCTGAACTCTCCTGCCCTGAACTTTTCACGGAACAGCCTAAGGTGGTGGGAATGGTGATGGGGAGGAACTCACTCGGGGTTATAGGGACCCCCAGCACCCACAATCTAAAGCTATCCCAGCTTCAGTTTGGCGGGGTCCGGCCTCCCTAGTGTCCTAACTCTGAAACATTACCCCTTTTTTCTCTCTCTTCTCTCTGACTACCTCAGTTAACGGGGAGGGGGGGTGGGGTGAGGTGGGGAGTAGGGTGGCCTTCTGTCCTCTCTGTCATTTATCAGCTTACTCCAGAGGAAGCCTGGTTTCTTCCCTTTAGGGTCTGCCCCTCTGGGAATCTCCAGAAACTGACGTGACATCAAATCTCTGGCTTGACGGGGGTGTGGGTGGGGTGGGGTGTGCCCAGACTTTCTCCTCTCCTCTGCCTGGAGCAGAGCTTTCTGGCCAAGCCAGAACTTGGGTAAGGTTTATACATGGGTGGGTAAGCTAGGTTTTGAATAGGAACACCCAGGGCAGTTGTGTGACCCAGCTCCTGAGAAACCATTCCTGGGTGAGCTAGAACCAAGGGGATTTCTGCTGTCTCGGCCAAAGGTGGGATAGAGAAGAGTCTTGGGAACCTTGTGAAGGTCACTTACTCAAAACTTATCTCACGGCTGTGCACAGGAGGGGAGCCTCAGCATACCAGGCTCAGCTCCTGTCAAGCACAGGTGTAGGATGGTGGAAATTCCAATCTTGGGTCCTCTGGTTAGTGCCTTACATAAGAGTACAGGGGCTCTCAGCCAGCTTCTTCTCCCAAATGTCCCCGAGTCACTCACTGGAATGTGGCCCCCTCCCTGCAACATCCCCAGAGCACAGATGTATTTCTCTCTCTCCCTCTACCCCTCCCCCTCCCTCTTCCCCCCTCCTCTCCCTCTCTCTTTCTCTCTGTCTCTCTCTCTTCAGGCCTCATCTGTAAGGTAGGATAAGGGAAATGGAGTGACGGTGGCGTCACTGTTTTGTGACCCATGAGGTAAGGGCCAGTAGCCATGTGGTACCCATACCACAGGTGCCAAAGCTGAGGCACTGGAAGGGGATGAAGCATCCTTGTTGTGTGGGATGAACCTCATTCAGTCTTGGTGTCCCCACAGCAAGCTGCCTGTCTATGCAGAAAATGCAGGAAGGTTGATGAGAATTTGGGGGTGTTTCTGTGGATGCCCTGCAGGTCTTGTTCCAAGCCTCCATGAGTTCCCCAGAGTAAATACCAGCTAGCTGGTGGCTCACTCTGCTAAGAGCCACCGTCTCCTGCTCTCCCCTCCTTTTCCTTCCCCTTCCCTCCCCTCCCTTCCCCTACTCTCTCCTCTCCCATCTCCCCCTCTCCATTATAACCCAAGCTTCCTCCTAATTCCAGACCTTTAACCTCCTAGTGCCAGGATTACAGATGTGTACACCAGACCTGGCTGTATTATGAGGCAGAGTTCTCTCATAGTTTAACGCTTTAAGTCTTTTGGGTTTTTAATTCAGTATAAATGTTTTATATCTTTATTGGCCAATTAAGACCAATGTAAAAAAAGGGTTTAAGGAGTTGGGGATATGACTCATTGGTAAGGAAGCTTGACTTGCATGCTTAAGACCCTGGAAATGGTTCTCTAACAACATCTACACACACAGGTGCATGCACACTGTACACACACACACGCGCGCACCCCCCCACATACACACTCACATGCACACACATACACAGAGGCTTTTTTTTTAAGATATATTTATTTGTTCGATGTATGTGAGTACACTGTTACTGTCCTCAGACACACCAGAAGAGGGCATTGGATCCTATTACAGATGGTTGTGAGCCACCATGTGGTTGCTGGGAATTGAACTCAGGACCTCTGGAAGAGCAGTCAGTGCTCTTAACCGCTGAGCCATCTCTCCAGCCCCCAGAGGCTTTTTTTGTTTTTGTTTTTGTTTTTTTTTTTGGTTTTTTTTTTTTTTGGTTCTTTTTTTCGGAGCTGGGGACCGAACCCAGGGCCTTGCGCTTCCTAGGTAAGCGCTCTACCACTGAGCTAAATCCCCAGCCCCACACAGAGGCTTTAAAAAGAAACTAATCCACTTATAAATAATGAGTTCTAGTATTTTATATATTTAAGTGTGTGTGTGTGTGTGTGTGTGTGTGTGTGTGTGTGTGTGTGTGTGTATTTTGGGGGGATGTATCTAACTTAGGACCCTTTGCTAACATGAGCTCTGCCAGCTTCTGCCTTGAATACACACACATACAAACACACACACATTCTTTTTTTTTTTTTTTTCTTTTTTTCGGAGCTGGGGACCAAACCCAGGGCCTTGTGCTTGCTAGGCAAGCGCTCTACCACTGAGCTAAATCCCCAACCCCCACATTCTTTTTTTGAGAAGACTCTCAACTCTATAAACCAGCCCAGCCTTCGACTTGAAATCCCCCCACTGTTCTCCCCGTCACACCACCACACCTGGCCTGTGTGTTTGCATTTTGTTACATTTTTGTTGATTGTCATCGTTTTGTTTGTTTTGTTTTGTTTGAGACAGGGTCTCCTATAGCTGAGGCAAGCCATGAACTTACTGTGTAGCCAAAGATGGTCTTGAACTTATGATCCCTCTTCTGCCTCCCACACCCTGGGGATCCTGGCATGCACTTCCACACTCTGTTGTATGCAGGCCTGAGGACCAAATCCAGGGCTCACTGTTTGCTGAGCTCTTTGCTCCAACCCTCTGAGCACACAGTTTAAAGCTATGTGGCCCTGTCAGTCGGTCAGGAGCTTTTGAGACCCAAAAGCACCTCACCCATACGGCCTTCTTTACAAGATGCATTGTTGCTGTTAAGCCGCCTCTCAGAGCTGCTGCTAAGATTCAGATGAGGCAATAATGATTTAAAAATAAAAAAAAGAAAAGGTCTATCTAGTGCTCTGAAAATGGAATTAGCTGTTACAGATGCTTACTGTGCCTAATACCTCAGTGATGCCCCAGGTAAAATAGTATTTTCCCTCCTAAGCTCTTCTTTATAAATACCAGAGAGAGACAGAGACAGACAGACAGTCAGACACACATAAAGGCGCACAGACACACAGACACAGACAAATACACATAGACACACTAGACAGAAACACACACCGATTGCAGTAGCTTGAGGAAAATACTGGCGATCACACCTGCAGCCAGCCTGGGAAACTACATCTGTCTACTGAACACATCTGGTTACTTCCGGGGTGGGGGGGGGGAATTAAGCAGCAGGAAAAACTGAGATACAAAAATCTGAGACCCTCACCTTCCTACTGTCTGCAGAGCACTGTCTTTGGGGAGTGCTTTGAAGGACAGACCCTCTTAAGACTTTCAAACAACTTCCCCTTGCAGGATGGGACCTTCAGCTCTGTACACCAGTCATGGCGTAAGACTCTTGGGCAGAGGGTTCTAGAATCTGAAGTGGTCACGGACACCTGGGGACTTCACCCCAGCTTCCTAGCATTTAGAGTTGGGAGACAGGCTTGGGGTTGCCTCTGTGCACCCT
Organism: Rattus norvegicus; assembly: GCF_021556685.1. Taxonomy (NCBI): domain Eukaryota; kingdom Metazoa; phylum Chordata; class Mammalia; order Rodentia; family Muridae; genus Rattus; species Rattus norvegicus. Next base: position 156,139,391 of record NC_141538.1, read on the forward strand.
TCAGCGTCCTGGCTGGTCTCCTCTCCTCCATGCTGGAGAGCTGGCTATTCCTTTGGGAAGACAAATATTTCCCAAGACTGATTCCTCTTAAAGGTTGTCACCGTTCCTTCAGGGTCAGGCATGGATGGGCAGGTGTCAGGTGGGACATTTGGGGAGACATCATAGTTCTGCTCAGGGTTCACCCTATGGTCTCAGCCAAAAGTCTACCTCATGGAAACTTTACTGGAAGGAACTTGCCCAAAATGGCACCCCCCACGGAGGCAGGGGCCCCCTGCGAGGCTGAGCTGTCACGCTCTGCCTCCTCTGAAAGGCTGAGTCTGAGGCACAGAACCCTCTGGACTGTAAGGGGTGGCATCTCAGCCAGCGCTTTGGCAGACAACCCCTGTTTGCTGGCCCATGAAGCCAGGTTGTCGGGGGCCCTTAGACTCTGAAAGCTTACTTAGCCTGGTTCCCACCCCTGTGCTGCTGGCTCTTCTCCTGGGCCCTGGGGCAGGCACCCCTCCTCACCTGCAGAACTCGTTTTTTGGTGTAAGCCTAGGTGAGCCAGGCACTCACTTCTGTAACTGAATATTTATCCTCTCTTGTAATGGGCTTTGTTCCGCAGCTCTGCAAACCCTGGGAACGCCAGGGCTGGATACCTCTGCATTTTCCCTCCCACTCTTGTCTCCCCCTTTCTGCTGCTGTCTCTAGTTCCATCCCTCTTCCTGTTCCTCATCCCTCCCCTCTGAGGGCATCGCTCTCCTATCACCACCCCTTACTTTCTGACTCCACCTGACAGCGTTAAATAACTCTAAGCCTGCCAATGGACTGAGGGTCCAAAGTGGCTCTAACTCCACCTTTGGGTTATCAGCTCTGTACCTTGGCCAACAGCCACTTCCCAGTCAGCTCTCTCAAGATGAATTGGGATGTCCACCTCTAAGCTACTGCCCTCTAAGCCACCACAGCCTCGTCTCCGACGGTTAGCCTGCCCTCGTTTCTAAAAGAAAACATGAAAACACACAATTCCCTGTGACCTCATTTCGTGGGATCCTCCCCAGGGTGCAGGTGTTGGGGGTGGGGCTCAGGGGAAGGGGCAGAATGGTACCCTGATACCACCCAGACCCGTCCACTGGGATTCGCCCAGCTCACTCTGGTGCCAGCCTGAAGCTTTGAGGTAATGGCTGCCCCCAGGAGCTGCTCCTGTTTCCCTTAGCCCCTCAGAGACAAGGCTTGTCCAGAAACCCAGGAGCGCTTGGCCCAGCAACGAAAGTCAAACAGGGAACATGGCAAAGGTTACTGACCCCATTTTCAAATCTCGTTTGCAGTTCTTAGTGGGAACTGAGACTTTTTAATTCCATTCTGACTTCATTCTAAATTAATCCACAGCGGAAGCCATCTGTTTAAATTCAACACTTAGTCTGACATAGAACAGTGATGTCCCTGCCTGCCTGTTTTCTCTCTGGGGTCAGTGGGGCCTCACGGGCAGGACCTGGGCAATCTGGGGAGATGCTTGTCTCATTGTGCTGTCACTTCTGCCCCATAAGCCCCCACTAGCTGTGCCTCCTCTGGAGCTCACACAAGCACGGCGCAAAAAGGAAAAAAGAAAAGTCAGCCGTCAGACACGTGCAGGTCACTAGTCATTTGTTTCCTTCTGGGTTCCTTTTTTTTTTTTTTTTTTTTGGTTCTTTTTTTTCAGAGCTGGGGACCGAACCCAGGGCCTTGCGCTTCCTAGGCAAGCGCTCTACCACTGAGCTAAATCCCCAACCCCTCCGGGTTCCTTTTATCTGCCGCCTCTTCCTTCTCCTTCACCTCCCTGTTGTCTCTGTATCTGCTTGCCTCCTTATCCCACTCACCACAGCACTCCAGTGTCCCTCCAAAGTGGCATTTCCCTCCTTTTCCCCAAAGCTGAAACAGTCTGTCCTAGCTGCTCCCTAGAGCTCCCTCAGGCAAAGGAAGCCTCTTAAACCAGGGTTTCCATGGCTCTGTTAACTGAGCTGTAACCGTCAGCCAGAGAGGTCACAGGTAAAGAGAAAGGCTGGGACAAGTCCTGGAGCAGGACAACCACGAGAAGGGGCACTGATGTCAGTGTCCCTGGCAAGGCTGGACCTGGCTGAAGGCCTTGGGACCTCTCTCTACGCCAGAACCTGAGGTAAACTTGAGTAAGATAAACGATGGCCGAAGGGTGTCAGTCTATGGGAGCATGTGTCCCAGGCTGTCTCTGAACAGGTTAGAAACCTCTACCTCTTCCTGTTTAAGTAAACAGAAGGGATTTCCTCAGGCAGCGCCAGCGCCCTCCCCCACCTCCCAGCTACCACCATGGGGTCCGCACCCCCCTGGCATTCACAGAAGGCCTCAAGTCCTCAGCATCCTTTTCTTGGTTTTAGATCCCAATTTTTCGTCTTGTGTTCCGCTTTCCCTTTTAGCACCCAGGAGGTACCCCAGGATGGCCCTTCCCTAGGTTAACCCATCTCAGATCTCGTGGGCCAGTCGCAAGATGCCTGCTGGGCTCTGACCTGCTCTGGGGGACACCCTCTGCACATCTCTGTGGGATGTGGCGAGACAGAGTTGGGTATCCCTAGGTCCCCCGGTATGCTGGGGACCCCTTAAGGACTCCATTCTGTTCTTGTTCCTTCCTGCTCTTGCTCCTTCCTCCTCATCCACTCTGAAGGGCGGTGCCTCAGTGACGTCTCTTCCAGTCCTTGGGATGGATTTCCTGTTCTTTCTCAGAGCCATGCCTGGCACACATCCCCTTTCATTTGTCCACACCTAACCCAGACATCTACTCCAGGAAACCTTTCCAGTCCACCCATCTGCTCACTATCTGCCTTCCCTCCTGGCTGTGAGCAGTTCAGAGCAAAGGACTCCACTTTCTCCCTCTTGAGTTGGTACCCAGATGTTTGGACAGGGTGACGTCACTGAACAGCCTCACCTTTTGGAGTCTCTTCCTGTCCTGTGCCCCTGCTGGCTTTTGCAGGGAGTTCCTCTTGGAACAGAAGAGGCCTCCTGCACCCCCACCTCCGTGCTGGCTCTGGGCGTGAAAAGCATGAGCTGAGGGTCCTGAGTGCAGGGCCTGTCCCCTCCGGTCCCCTGCCCCCAAGGGCCTGCTACACCCTCCATTTCCCCTCATTGTGCTTTCTTTCCTGTTTAGCCAGACTACAGGGGCCTGGCACATTCCGCTACACTTAGAGAACCTTCGTGAATGGAGCTTTTAGTCTTCCCTGACCCTCTCCTAAAGAGCAGCGTCTCACCCTCTGGTGGGCTCTAGAATCCACTTCCTACCTCAGCCCTACCCATTCAGCTATGAGGAAAGTGACCGGGCACCTCCGATTCATCGTATGTACGAAGAGAAGTAGCAAAGCAGCCCTGAGAGGGTTAGAAGGACCAAATGGGCTGAGTTGTCCCCACTTGCAGGGAGAGGGCAAGGCTGTGGTCCTGTCATGCTTGTCTCTGGCTCTGTAGATGCGGGGGCTCTGAGGAGGGCCCAGCTGGCCGCCCTCTGAATGCCTTCAAATCCAAACATCCTGTTTCTTTTTTCTTTTTCTTTTCTTTTTTTTTTTTTTTTTTTGAGCTCCTTACTGGAGAAATAGAAAAGCTGTAGATTTTTTTTTCTTCTTCTACCGGTATCGGATAACACAGAAAACACAAGCCCGCCTGAGTTGAGCTGCTAGCGCTGATGTCCGAGAGTAAATTGAAGCTACTGGCCAGGGCGGTGGTTCCTTTCCTGGATTAGGGCAAATTCTGTGGGAACTGGACCACCCCTGAGACAGATGGGCAGCCTGAGGCCTCCCCAGGGTCTGGGCCTGCAGTGGAGTTCCTTCTTCTTGGGGAAGAAGGGCCCTGGTCTCACGGTCTCGCTGCCCCTCTTGGCTTCTTCCCTGCAGGTGAACTTCCGCAGCCCCCGGAGTGGACAGAGGTGCTGGGCAGCTCGGACCTCGGTGGAGAAGCGGCTGGTGGTTCTGGTGACGCTTCTGGCAGCAGGGCTGGTGGCCTGCCTGGCAGCCCTAGGCATCCAGTACCGGACAAGTAGGTGCATCTGGGAACTGGGATGGATTTAACCATCATTCGTCGTGCTCTGTCACTCCGTGCAAGAGGCAGAGGTCCTTGTTTGAACCGGGATTGGCCTCTAAAGCCGGAGAGAGAGAAGCTTCAGGGTTCAGGGTCCAGACAGATGGGTTGGTAGAGTGAGGGATACAAAGGTTTTGAAATCAGAAGGACAAATTTGGGTGCAGTGGCTCAAGCCTATAATCTTAGTACCCTGGTAGACTGAGGCAGGTGGATGAGGCTTTCAAGGCTAGCCTGGACTACTTCATGAGATCAAAGCTTTCCTAGGCTATGTCAGATGGCACTTAATTTCCAGAACTGACTTCCCTGTTTCTCCTCTGAATGTGGGGGAAGTGCCCAATTGAGGCATGGCTCTAATGACCTGTGTATCTGGTGTCCCCAAAGACCTTTCAGTTAGCTTTGGATCTGTTACTGTGAAGGCATGGGCACCTGCCTTCCCTGGTCTCAAGTACAGCAGTGATGACTTCCGTTTACTTCCCGTGGACCTCTCCTCACACATGCAACTTATTTCTTCCTCCCTGGAGCCCTGTGACTGACTCACCCCAGTCTGCAAGCCAGGGGGATTGAGTGCAGAGGTAGCATTTGCTCACAGGTCCCCAGGTTTCAGAGGAATCCAGAGCCAAGGCCCCGCCTCTCTTTATAATCGGGGTTCACTTCCAGCGCATGTCAGCACCCCGGAAGGCCTGCACTTCATGCCCTAGAGCCTTCGTGTGTTTCTGTTGCATGCATGGCTCTCCTCCACACTGGATCGTCACATACCAGCTGCTTCTGACCTGTTGCGATGGGTCCCTCTGGCCCTGTTGTCATGGCTGGTCCCTCCGACCCTGCTCTCATAATGTGCCCACTAAGCCTGTTGTTGTGGTGGGTCCCTTTGGCCCTGTTGTCAAGGTGGATCCCTCTGGCCCTGTTGTCATGGTGGGTCCCTCTGGCCCTGCTGTCATGGTGGGTCCCTCTAACCTTCCTGCATTTATAGGCCCCTCCGACTCTGTTCTGATGGGTTCCTCTGACCCCACTATCATGATGGGGTCACGAGAAGAATGGATTTGGGAAGAATGGATCCAAGTGTAGATCAAGTCTCCTGCCCACAACTGACTATCTACTTTCTTATCAATCAGAGAAACCCCGAAGGAGGTGGTCCCACCCACTGACTGTGATTCACCCCAGCATAATGGCCGCATTGAGCCTTCTCCACTATGAAGCTGGTTGAGGGCAGCTATCCTGACATGGGATGGGGGACATTTTAGGTAGGGCTAGGGCTTCATTCACATGCCCTTTCTGCGTGGGACACTTAGTCATTTATTCAGACAGTTCGTGCTTCCTATGTGACTGGCTTACGTATCTACAAGGCGCTTGAGAAATAATTGCTTGATAATTTAGCTGGCTGACTAATGGTTTACAGAGATGCTTTTCCAAGTGTGCCTGGCTCAGAGACACTGAACTCATACTTTACTGATTAAGTACTTAGTTCTGGGCCTTCAACCCTGTGACCAGCATTGAATGCCATGGGTGTGTAGAAGCTGAGGAAATGGCTGGGTGGCCAAAGGCGTAGGGAGAACAGTGGAACCAGGAACAGCCTTTCTCTACCAAGCCTGTGCGTCTGTGTGTGCGTGTGAGTGTGGAGGTGTATGTGTGAGCATGTGCACGTGTCCACTTCATCAACAAAGCACAAGTGAGGTATTCCCCATCCTGACTCAGCTTCAGTTCAGAGCATCCAGCCAGGCAGGGTGAGCCCAGAACTGTCTGCCCAGCTCTTGGCCCAAGGATGGAGAACAGGCTGCCCTGGGACTCCCCTTAAGAACCCTAACACGCTCCCCAAGGACTCAAAGAGGGCTCCCAAAGGACGGCCCCCAAATAAAATGCATCGTGGGGCTGACAGGATGGCTCAGTGGTTAAAGCTACTTGTCACCAAGCCTGACAACGTGAGTTTGATCCCCAGATCTCAAACAGCAGTTGTTACTACCAAGTGGGACTCGTGTAGGCAGATTCCAGTGTCTGTCTCTGGCCCATTCCTCTTCCTGCCTCGAGTCCAGACCTAGGAGCAGAATGGCCTTCTTGCCTCAGGGTGGAGCTGGGCTAAGGATCAGGTGACCCGTGCACCACCTGTAAAAGCAGCTGCCGCCTGGGTCTTGGCAGAACCTCATTATGCATCTGCAGGCCCTGACATTGGCCGCATCTGAGTAAACACCAGGCCAGGCAGAGCAGCTCCTCAGACAATTCTGGAAGACCCACCTCTAAGCAGAGTCTGGGCCCTCGAGGACATTCTGACCTGCCTCCCTGCTTAGGCCTCCCCTCCCAGAGGTTTGCAGCCGCTTTCTAAACAGCAGCAAAACTAACACAAAATTCTTCCGGGAAGTCTTCTTTTTTTTTTTTTCTTTTTCTTTTTTTCGGAGCTCTACCACTGAGCTAAATCCCCAACCCCACGGGAAGGCTTCTTTATTATTTGTTTTTAACACTTAAAAAAATCTATTCGTTTTATCCATCCAAGCATCTTGCCTGTGTGTTTGGGAATCTCAGGCATGCTTGGTACCTGCAGAGGTCAGAAGAAGATACTGGAATTTAGGATCTAGAGTTGCAGATGGCTGTGAGCCACCATGTGGATGCTGGGAATTGAACCCAGGTCCTCTGGAAGAGCGGCCAGTGCTCTAACCACTGAGCCATCTTTCTAGCTGGAAGTTGGGTTTTTGTTTTGTTTTGTTTTGTTTTAGTGTGTGTAGGGTCATGTGCGTGTGAGTAGGCCAGAGGACAGCCCTTGGATGTCATCCACCGCAATGCCATTCACCTCCACCTCCATTATGATGGGGTCTCTCGCTGGCCCAGAACTTACCTATTGTGTTCCACCAGCTCACTAGCCAGCCCAGGGGTCCTCCTGTCTCCATCTTCCCAGCATCGGGTTTACAAGTGTGTGCCTGGCATTTATTTGTATATGGGTTCTGGGGTTACTGACTTAATTCCTTTCCCTACCCCTGTTCTACGAATCATTTTAATGCATTGTAAGGCTCGGGTAGAAGGCTAAGTGGGTAAGGGCGCTTGCTGTTAAGCCTGGTGACATGAGTTCTAACCCAGAACCTGCATGGTAGAAGGAAGAAAGCACTGACTCCTATAGATTGTGCAGCACACAATCATCACACAGTACACACTTAGATACAGATACACACTCACACTCACACACACTCACACTCACTCACTCTCACTCACACACACTCACACTCACACTCACACACTCTCTCACTCACACTCACACACTCACACTCACTCACACTCACATACTCTCTCTCACACACTCACACTCACACACTCAACACTCACACTCTCACACACTCATACTCACACTCACTCTCTCACACTCTCACACTCTCTCACTCACACTCACACACTCACACTCACACACACTCTCACTCACACTCACACACTCTCTCACACTCTCTCACACATACTCTCTCACTCACACTCTCACACACTCACACTCACTCACACACTCTCACACACTCACACACACTCACACACTCACACAAACACACGTTCACACACACAGTCACATACACTCCACACACTCACTCACACACATTTACACACAGTCACATACACACACACACACACACACACACACACACCAGCCTCTTGGATGACACTGAGGGCAAATATTGTCGGATGAGTAATTTACATCTGAGCTGGTTGCTGCCTTCTCACCGATCACGTGTGTCTCAGAGCAAAGGGCTATTTACCACCTACCTCTCCAGGAGGTGGCTGGGTCTTAAGACACTTTCATTCAGTCATTCGGCGGGACATGTATGCACTCCACAAACACCCACTGCACAGTGGATGCCAAGCACAGAGCTGGAGAAAGGACGTGTGAAAGCCGTTCACCCTCTAACAGGAAACTAGACAGGGAGATGGCTGTGACACAGCACAGTCCACGATAGGGCTGCAGGTGCCCAAGACAGGAAGGAATACAGAGAGGGCCTAAGGTTTCCAGGGAGCAGGGAACTTAGACAAGGGGGCCACGAACTATCAGTTGGTCAGTTGGGGACCCAAACCACTCACTACTCAATCAAGTAGACATTAAGTTCGTCATGGGCGAGAGATATTTGGCTTGATTTGATGTGGTTTGGCTTGGTTTTTTGTTTTGTTTCTTTGGGAGGGGGGTGCTTTTTGTTGGCTTTTTTTTTCTTGTGGGTGAGGGGGCGTTTCAAGACAGCGTCTCTCTGTGTGACCTTGGCTGTCCTGGAACTCACTCTGTAGACCACAGACTCACCGTAGATCCTCCTGCCTCTGCCTCCCGAGTGCTAGGATTAAAGGTTTGCGCCACCACCTCGTGTTGTTTTCAAGCCCAAGTCCCCTTACTGTCTGTCTGTCTGTCTGTGTGTCTGTCTTGTAGGCATTTCCAGACAAGATTTTGTCAGACTTGACTTCCTGCAGTTTACTGAGTAAAAACAATAGGTATTATTTCTCCTCTCTCCAAATATGGAGTTATATCCTAACAGTGAATGGCCTTTTCAAACGCAGACATTCTCTCTGCCCTCATAAGGTTCTGGCCTTCCCCGGTGGCCAGGAATTGGCAGCCAGGAACCTGGGTGTGCAACTCTGATTAAGGGGATCTGATGTAGTGTTCCTGTAAGTGGCACCGTCACTCCTGCCACAGAAAGGCTCTCTGTGAGCTGTGACTCAGTGGGAGGGCACTTGACTGGCATGTGCAAGGCCTGGGTCCGTTCCCAGCCCTTGGAAAAGATTCTTTTCCATTCAAATGCCAAGAGCACAATAATCTTGTTTCAGGGGTTTTTGTTTCTGATAGGGTCTCACGTACCTTCCTGTAACTCTTTGTGGTCGAGGGTGATTTTGAACTTCTGATCCTCCTGCCTATACCTCCCAAGTGAGGACTTCAGCCCTGAGCCACCGCGCTCTGATTTACGTGGTACTGGGGACTGAATCCAGGGTTCTACTAACTGAGCTGTATTCTCTGCCCTAATTGTGTGTGATTGTGCATGTGTGTGCACGTGTGTATGCATGCGTACATGTGTATGGTGTGTTTATGGCATATGAACACACATGTACATGTAGGCTATGCACATTGTACAATATTTTCTCTCTCTCTCTCGCTCTCTCTCTCTCTCTCTCTCTCGCTCTCTGTCTCTTTCACACACATACACAGAGAGAGAGAGAGACAGACAGACAGACAGACAGGCAGGCAGGCAGGCAGGCAGACAGAACCTGGAAAAGATTCAGTGTTGATTTTATTGAAAATATAAATGTGCGGACTGGAAAATGAACCGTTGACATCAGATCGGAAGTTGTCATGAAGGAAAGATCACTGAGAGAAAATTGGCTTAGTGCTGAGTTCTTTGAGCCATGGAAGGGAGTTTATGCAGTTAACCTAAGTTCTGTGTGCCAAGAGACTCTAAATCTACTGAACTTGTATCCCATGAGGGATCTGGTAGCCACCCGGCTAAGTCAGGGCCAGGTGGGGCGTTGGCCCCTGGACACCTGGGCTTCAGGCCACCTGCACTGCTCACCTCTCATTGGCCTCTTGTCCTTGACCCTCAGGAACGCCTCCGGTATGTCTGACTGAGGCCTGTGTCTCAGTGACCAGCTCCATCCTAAACTCCATGGACCCCACGGTAGACCCCTGCCAGGACTTCTTCAGCTACGCCTGTGGTGGCTGGATCAAGGCCAACCCCGTTCCCGACGGTCACTCACGCTGGGGGACCTTCAGCAACCTCTGGGAGCACAACCAAGCCATCATTAAGCATCTGCTGGGTAAGTGACAAAGGGGTTGGGGAGGGTGGTGTCCCCTACCGTGTGACCCGGAGTGAACTGGTTAACTCGGAGCTTTAGCCTTTTCGTTTGCAACATGAGATCAGAAGAGCATGTGTGGGATGGTTGTCACTGAGAGAGTACACAGCTTCAAACCTCGACTCTCAGGGCACAGCTCACTCCACTCCTGGCTGGCACTGGCTGAGCTTGTAGTATCCTCAGTAAAAAGAATTGAGATCAGACACTCCAGCTCAGACTGTATGTGTTGATCAGTGATGGGGTCACAGAGGGCACGGGTCATAGCTCAGTTGGAAGAATGCTTGCCTGGCATGCACAAGGCCACGAGTTCAGTCCCCAGCTTGAGTGATAACGGGTGTGGTATCAGCACAATCCCAGTACTGGGAGGTAGAGGCAGGAGGATCAAAAGTTCAGTTTAAAGTTAACCTAGGCTTCATGAGATCCTATGTCAAAAAGAAAAAGAAAAAAGGAAAGAGAAATCTGAGAGTCCGTTACTCTATAGGAACTGATCTCCTGGTGATCAGCCATGAAAAAGACTGTACAAAGTTCTTTTGACCGTGGAGTCCATGCTTAGACTCCCGAGTCTGTCCTGCCTGCTGCTATATTCCTGGTTAATATACAAGATCCTACCCACCCAGTGTCTTCTCTCCCAGGAGTCCCAGCATGTGCTGGACCACATGTACTGACCTGCGATTTTGCCTTCCTCTAATCCCTCGCTGGATCCTTACCAGTGATCTCAGAAACCCTTTCCAGCTCCCTCTCCTGGGGCTCCCAAAACTGGGCAAAGGCCAGAGAGTGAAAAATCTATTAATCCATCGGTCACTGATGCCACTTAGATTCATGAATACTTGACTCTGTCTTGGCCGTTGGTTGGATTTTTGAAACAAGGTCTCCCTGTGTAGTCCAGCCTGCCCTCGAACCTGAAGTAATTCTCCTGCCTCCGTTCCCTAGTGCTGGGATTACAGGTATAACATCTAGCTTGTCAGGCTTTTTAAAGCCCTTCATCATACTGAGGAGTAAGTGACACAGAAGTAGCTGCTTAAAAGAGGGCAGATCCTCTCTAAGCGACAACGAAGTCTCAGGAGATAGGAAATGGTTTTAACAGCTGCTTTTCAGGCAGCCAAGTCCTTCAGTTGCAAGTGGGTTAAGGACACCTCGCCTTCCTTTTCCAACCTCAGACCATGGCTGTTGCTAGGCTCCCTACACACCCTTTCCCCCACAGGCCCCAGCAGCTCCTCAGCAGGACCCCTCAGCCCATCCGATGCAGGTTGAGTCTGCTTGCTTTATCTGCCCCCACTACGCTGTCAGGTCCACAGCGAGTGGCCTCCAGTCTTGGACTATGACTTCCTATCTACCCTGTCCCTCTAGGTAAGGATGATGGTAGGATCCACCCTGTGCAGTAACAACCAATCAAGACCTTGACATGGGTAACCAGTAGGGCCTGGTGGCATCAGGTTCACACTACAGGGTTCTCAAACGCCAAATAAGTCCCCTACAAACTGTGGCTGCTTGTCCAGGAGTCTATTGTACGCCACAGTTCTCAGCTCTGTCAAACCCGACTCTCAGTGCCATCCGACACAGAAGGTCACTGTGAGTGGTCACCGTGAGTGTAGACTTCCTTACAGTGGTTTAGGGGTGAACATGGGGCCCAACCTCAGTTCAGAGAAACACAGCTGCCCTTCTGGTGTCTTTGTGTGAATTCTATGTGGTCTTGTCCCTCATAAGCTACCTGATGACAGAGGGGCCTCCGAGCTGCCTGATGACAGAGGTCACTGGCAAGGATGCAGCGAGGCCTCAGAGGAAGGCAAAATCATAGACTATCTTGTGTCTCAGGATGACTTGGGCCAGTTATCTGGGAAGATCAGGAGTTCAAAGCCATTCTTTGCTATACATCAAGTCCAAGGTCAGCCTGGGCTGTATGAAAACCGCTCTCAAAAGCAAAACAAGGATCGATCCTGACGATATTTAACGCAAGCTTATCGTGACCATGGAAGCATCACAGATTCCATAAAGAACAGTTAGCTATCGGGGCTGGGGAGAGAGGTTGGGGAAGAGCGCTCGCCTGGCACGCACAAGCCCCAGGGTCCACCCCCAGAACCAGAGCTGGAGGTGGGAGGTGCTACACAGGGTAGTGTACAGGGGAAGTGGGGGTGGCTAGTTATCTCCCTTCCTTTCTGTATCCCTCATACCAGTCTCTCTGAGAACATGGAACATTCCAGTCTCCTGAGCTGAGCTTCTGTTGGTCACTGGGCATGAACTGTACAGTCCTATGTCTTCTCGTTTCCATTTTGATTATAGTTTCCCGATGTTACCGTCTCGGTTTCCCCTTGCTGCCCTCTGTTTGCCTTACAAAACACTTCCCCCTGGTGCAGTGTCCACAGCAGTGGACCACTTCCATTGAAGAATGGTTTTGGTGAATTTGATGGTTCAGTCAGGGAGGTGGGGCCTGGACCGCTTAGTGGCTGGGGGTGGGGGTGGGTGGACTGTCTTCTGGCCTGGTTTTTCAGCACACTGACTGGCAAGAAGGAACAAGAAACAGAAAGACTAGAGGGCCTGCCCTGGCCCCCGCCACTTTTATGTGACCTTGGACGAGTTACCCAGTCATTTGTCTGTACACTGGGTATGATCCAAGAAAGAGCCGCTTGTGGGGAAATGTTATGACAAGTTGCACACATGGCCACGCCCACGTGCTGAGAGCCAGTCCACTTTCTCAGGGAGGCTTAAGAATGCCTGGGTTTAGATTCCAGCACGCTCATTCATTCATCTGCCTTTGTTAGCAGGTCCCTTCCCTCTCCTGGGCTCCCTTTCCTTCTCTTTGGCCGGTAACACCACATCCATCTTCCTGTATTGTCTGATACAGTGCAGGGCCTGACCCCTGACCTGCACTCGGCACCAGGAAGTGACAATGGTGCTGTCCTAAAGAGCTGGGCGCCTCCCATATCAGCCCCTCTTCCCGCTTCTTGGATGGAGCTCTTGAGGCCTGGAGCAGTCTGTGGTTTATCTAAAACAAACACTGGCCTTGCCTGACGGAGACTCCAGGTCCTACATGCTTCTGCCCAGACAATGCTGTGGCAGCCCAGGAGCCTGAGGATTTCCCAGGCACCCGGTTCCCTGCAGCCCCATCTCAGCAGCCTCTGCTTCCCTGGATGCCTGGGCGTTTGCTTCCTAACACCAGCAGCGATGTGAGAAAGAGATCCAAGAAAAACTCCCAGAGGAAAAAGAGGGCCGATTAAACGTGTGCTGTCTTTCCTCACTGGGGCTTTGGGGAAATGACTGCAGGAGTTTCTGGAACATGGGGTCCTTGGAAGGAAGTAACTAGGCAATTGGAAACTCTGTTGTCTGGTCCCATGTAGCCAAATGATTTCTACACCATTAGAGACCGAGAGGTCTCCTTTCCCACTAGAATGTTCTCCGGGCTTTTACACCCCAGTCAGTAGTAGCAGCTGTCGAAGAAGCCAAGCTCAGAGTTCAGCTTTCTTTCCTTCACTTTCCAAGTGCCTTTCACCCCTTCTCTGCCTGTCTAGCCCAAGACCTGTCTTTGTTCACCTGATCCATTAAAGTACCACTCAGGCAGCCATTTTTTGTGTTCTCCCACAGGTGCGCGCATGTGCATTTTACAAAGGTGTGCATGTGTGCGGGCGTGCGCTTTGTAGGTGTGTGCATTGGGTGCATGTGCATTTCAGAGGTGTACATATGTGTGTGTGCATCTCATAGGTGTGTGTGTGTGCATTTGTGTGTGCGTTCCACAGGTGTGTGCATGTGTGTGCATTTCACAGGTGTATGCATGTGTGTACATGTGCATTTCAGAGGTGTGTACATGTGCACACCCAGAGTTCATTAGTTCAGGGGTCTACCTCCTCCATGCCCCCACCTCTGCCCTCCAGCCTTGTGGTTACAAGCTTGTGTAGTTGTTCCCAGCTCTCACAGCGTGCTGGGGATTTGAACTCTGGGCCTCATGCTTGCATAGCAGGCACTGGACCTACTGAGCCAACTCCCCAGCTCTGTACGGCTAACTTGAGGTCCCTCTGGAGCTTGCAATGTCGTAGCTGCTCCTGAATGAGGAGGAAGCAGGAGGGTGATGTGCCTCAGGCTGTCTCGGAGCTTCTGCCCCAACCAGGGCAACACTAGCACACGGTGAGAGAAGCCTGGCAGAGATATGAATGCCTATGCCACATGGCGCCCATACATCCTGTCTCCCTTCCTCTCCTTATAGATCTCAGCCTGGCACTGGCCTTATTTTAGGGGTTGGGGCCCCTTGAAGACAGTACAGGACACACCCAGATGCCAAATTCTTAACGCAAAGAAGATTTATTTATTACCCAGGAGGGGCGAGCAGCAGGGATGGCTCTGGGTTGAACAAAAGCAAACGGCAAGCAGCAACAGCAGATGTTTTTTGGTTTTTTTTGTTTGTTTTTTTCTGGTTTTTTGTGGGGGAGACTGATGGGGTTTTTTTTGTTTTGTTTTTTTGTTTTTTGTTTTGTTTTGTTTTCTATGAAGAGAAAGGGGAAAGTCTGTGCTAGGATAAGTTGGTAGGTCCTGATTGGACAGGTTAGCCAGGGTGGACAAATACTGAATGTTGATTGTTGGATCTTAGTGTTTAGTCTCAGAAAGGAGTCGGTGGCCAAATAAGGGAATAGACTTCGGGGGCTTGCTTTAGGAATGCAATCTAAGGGTTTAACGAGGGAGAGGAATGGGGGATGGGGGATGGGCAAACCATGCTGGTGCCATGTTTGCCATGTTTAGACCTGCTAGAGCCCTTCATTCATCACTCCCTCTCCCAGACATGACGTTCTGCCTTATTCTACATGAACAGCTCTGCTGTCGTAGCACATGGGACTGAGGACCTACTGTGTGCCCAGGGGACACAAAGATGGCTAAGATACAGAATGTGAGGTGAACAGGCCAGCTACAGCCCCTGCTTGGGGTTCTCATTGCTCTCACCCCTCTGCTGTTGTAGCACATCCCATTGAGGACCTACTGTGTGCCTGGTCCCAGGGAACACAAAGATGGCTAAGATACAGAATGTGAGGTGAGCAGGCCAGCTACAGCCCCTGCTTGGGATTCTCACTGCTTTCACCCCTCTGCTGTTGTAGCACATCCCATTGAGGACCTACTGTGTGCCTGGTCCCAGGAGACACAAAGACTGCTAAGATACAGAACGTGAGGCAGACAGGCCAGCCAGAACCCTATTCTGGATTCTCATTGCTCTCACCCCTCAGCCTGAAGCGAGAGCAAGGGCTTCTTCTGGCTATCCTTGTGGGCTAACCTGAAGCTTCTCCTCCCATTCTATCCCAGCGTGTACCAAGATGCTCTTGTCACTGCCCCTGCATCTCTTACACCCAGCCCAGCAGCTGCCAACCCTGGGAGCTGAACGATTAGCTGTGGAAAAGCCAGGAACATGGCCGCAGAAACTGAGCTTGGTCCGGGAGGCCTCCTAGCATGGGCGAGAGAGCAGCTGTCCCTGAAGCAAGTGCTCTCTCTCCCTCCAGATGCCAGGGAAAGGGAGTCAGTCAGTGGCCTCTAGCTGGAACTCAGAACACACTGTGACCAGCACAGCCAGGCTGTCCTGGGGAGCCTGTCTCGAGGTCTTTTATCTCGGTGGCCTTGAGATGCCAGGCTCATTCGTGAGCTCAGAGTTCCGCCTCTGATGCTGGCCATGGCCCCTTAGGGTCATGGCCAGAGCCAGGTATGGATGGTGAGAGAAAGTTTCTGGGGCCTGACTGTCCCCTGGTGGTTCTGCTTTCCCTTCTAAGAGCCGAGCTCCTAGGAGGCGTGGCCATGGAGATGAGGCCCTGGGTGTGGAGCCCTCTCCCTCCTTCCTATCCCTGCTTCGCAGCTCCAGCCTGAGTCTCGGGCTCTTCTGTTTCCACCGTTGCTCTACAAGAGGCCTCTTCCCCTCACTCCCTTGGGGCCTGCAGGGCTCCCAGGTGTTTCCCCAGGGTCTCCAGGGGTGTGTGCGTGTGCGTGTGTGCATGTGCGTGTGTGAGTGCGTGTGTGTGTGTGTGTGTGTGTGTGCATGTGTCTTTTCCATTCCCACCATCCCACCAGGCCCTGGCTATGCCTACCCCATTTGTAGGCTGTTTCTGTGGCTTTGAGACTCTGATCAGTGACAGCCTTGGAGCCATGTCTGGTGAGGCTGGGGAATGGGACTCTCTGGAGGTGAGCGCTGCAGCAGCTCATTGAGACTTCTCAGGAACCATGCCTTTCACGTCAGCACTTGGGAAGCAGAGGCAGGTGGAACTCTGATACAGAGTTCCAGGACAGCCTGGGCCTCATAGAGAAACCCTGTCTCGGAAAACCACGGGTGCAACACACACACACACACACACACACACACACACACACACACACACACACACACTTTTCCCAGGAAATGACTCATGCCCTTGGCATCACCTGCCTGTGACAAGGACTCTCTCTCTTCTGAAAACTTGTCCCTTTATGTTCCTTTCCTTGGTCCTCGACTGTCCTTTCCCCCCTACCCCTACCCCATCCTGTCTGAGACCCCGCTTGCATGGAATATTCTCTGGAGCTGGGGAAGTGCCTGAGCTGGTAGACTGCTTAGCAGTGCCTAGCCTGTGCAGGGCCCTGGGCTTGACACCAGCAGTGTATAATCAGAGCATGGTGGCACCTCGGGGATCTCATCACTGAAGGCAGAGCCATCACTTTCTTTGACCATGCAGGCTTTTCTGTGCGTATCCCATCCAGAGGGATGTCATGAGCTTTTTTGGACTCAAGAAGCAGGTCCCATGTCTGTCTGTAAAACTTCACGTGCAACCCGGTGTCTGGCCTCCAGGCCATGCCCAGTGTGCTGAAGCCCTGGAATGAAGCCTCCAAGAAGGCCTCGGAGCTGAGCCAGATTCTCACAGGGTCCTGTGCAGAAGCCCCATGGAGCAGGGGCCTTGCCTTTGGTATTCCAACTCTTTTTTTTTTTTAAGATTTATTTATTTATTATATACACTGTAGCTGTCTTCAGACACACCAGAAGAGGGCCTCAGATCTCATTACAGATGGTTGTGAGCCACCATGTGGTTGCTGGGATTTGAACTCAGGACCTCTGGAAGAGCAGTCAGTGCTCTTAACCGCTGAGCCATCTCTCCAGCCCCCGGTATTCCAACTCTTACACAGTATGTGGTACAGAGTCGGCCTCTGATGTCTGCCTGGTGAATGACAGCACAGAGTCCCACCAGAGACTTGTTCACAGAGGACAGTGGTCTGGGGAGATCTTGGAAGGAGACAGAGGAAAAGGCTTCAAGGTCAGAAACTAAAGTAAAAGGAGGAAAAATGGCCACAGCGTTACAGAGTCTACCCTGAAGCTGGACTCTCGTGTGTGTGTGTGTGTGTGTGTGTGTGTGTGTGTGTGTGTGTGTCACACACACACTTTCTCAGACATCAGACAGCAGCTTTAGTGCATAGTAGACTCCTTGGGGGTCTGAGCAGCACAAAGAGGTATGACTACCCTGGGTGCGTCAAGAACCTTCTAGGCCATATGTTCAGGCCTGTGGCCTTAGCAGGTAGTATGTACCTCTGGTGCTGAGGAGGAAGAAGAGAAAGTAGAGGAGAAAGAGGAGGAGGAAGAGGAAGAAGAAGAGGAGGAGGAGGAGGAGGAGGAGGAGGAGGAGGAAGAGGTGGTGGTGGTAGGAGTCAGGAGTCTCGTGAGTACCTGAGCAGCTCTAAGCCCCCATCACAGTAGGATGAGATACAGCCCTAGCCTGAGCCACCAGGGTGGAAAATGGATAACAGCCCTTTGAGCCCTTTGTAAGTCTGGCAAACACATCTAGCCCTCTCAGGAGGAAGCCGGGAAGTCAGTTGGCAATGAATACACTCTTTCAAACCACTTCTGATTCCTGCCTTTACTCCCAGGTGAGGTCATCAGAGAGCTGAAAACCCAGGCGGGGTTCCCACCTTCCAGACAAGGGATTGGGGCCACATGGTGGTTGATTTAGTTAGGGTCACCATTGCTGTGATGAAACTCCATGACCAAAAGCAGTGTGGGGAGGAAAGGGTTCATTCAGCTTTGTATTTGAAGGAACTCAGGGCAGGAAGCTAGAGGCAGGAGCTGATGCAGAGGCCATGGAGAGGTCCTGCTTACTGCCTTGCTCCTCATGGCTTGCTCAGCCTACTTTCTTAAAGAACCCAGGACCACCAGCTCAGGAGTGACCCCACCCACCAAGAAAATGCCCTATATACAGGCTTGCCTACAGCTTGATCTTTTGGAGGCATTCTCTTAAGTGAGGTTCACTCCTCTCAGATCACTTTAGCGTGTGTCAAATTGACACAAAACTATGCAGCACAGCACACATTGCCACATCTGTGAGGTCATCTTACAGAGGGAAGAAACCCAGGACACAGAGGCGCTTGAATACAGCCCCAGGACAAGGCTTCTCCTCCATGGGCAGTAATTTGCCGTGGTACTTTTGTACAGCTGGGAGTGCTGAGAATCCAGGAAGAAATCACCCAGTTGGGACACAACTCTGTTATTTCTTGGCATTCTAGAAAATTCCACGGCCAGCGCGAGCGAGGCAGAGAAAAAGGCGCAAGTGTACTACCGTGCGTGTATGAACGAAACTAGGATCGAGGAGCTTCGGGCCAAGCCCCTGATGGAGCTGATTGAGAAGGTGGGTGTTCCAGTGGATGGCCCCAGTCTCCCTCTGATCAGCTTCCTGCCCTCCCCTCCAGCTTCCTCCCCACCTCATACCTCCAGCCACCATGCCCAGCCAGGACTCAGAGCCTGTCTGTCTGCTGCGGGGGTTGGGATTGCCTGAGCATGTGTGTGCATGGCTCTGTGTGGGCGGATCTGTCTGTGTGGATGGTATAGGGTGTGTGTCTGCATCTGCTGGGGAGACGCATGTGTGTGTCTAGGTGGGGGGCAGGGATTGCATTGACTAGTCCTCCAGTCCTGTGAGTATGTAGAGGGGTGTGTGAGTCTTGAAGCACCCTAGACTCTTGATTGGAATAGTTCTCTGCAAGAGGAGGACCCTGCTGATTATTAACTGATTATTAATAAGTCGCTCATCTGTTTCTTCTTTGTTTTGTGTGTGTTTAGTGTGTGTGTGTGTGTGTTTAGTGTGTGTGTGTGTGTGTGTGTGTGTGTGTGTGTGTGTGTGTGTGTTTGGGCACATGGAGGCCAGAGGAGGGCATCAGGAGTCCTGCTCTGTCAATCTCTTCCTCATGCCCTTGAGATAGGGTCTCCTCACTGAACATGGAGCTAAGCTGATAACCAGGAAGGCCCCACAATCCTCTTTCCCCACAGCACTGGGGTCATAAGGCGTTCTTGAGGCTGCACCCTGCTCTTATTGTGGGTGCTGGGAATTTAGACTCAGGCTTCCGTGGTTGTGGGGCAGGCGCTCATTACCAGTTTGTAGCATAAGACGCCTGTGGCTTCTCAACCTTTTCCCTGTAGACACCTTTGGAGTTCTATGAGACTCAGGAAACTCTGTCCCTGGCAGAGTCTCCGTCCATCTCCCTTCTAGTCACTTGGAATCAGCAACCTTGTGTGTTCTTAGCAAACTTAAGGATATCAAGGCCAGCCTGGTCTACAGAGTGAGTTCCAGAACAACCAGGGCTACACGGAGACTCCCTATCTCAGAAAGAAAAAAAAGAGCTCAGAGGACTGACTGCTCCAGGGTCGACAGCACGTGGCTGTGATTTGCCTGGGGCTCTCACACCAGCTCAGCACAGGCTCACCCCTGAGCAAACACACACACATACACCAGCTACATATACATACACACCACACAGACCCCTGAACACACACACTACCCACACCTGTGTACACACACCCATGTATACACACCACTCACATCCATGCATGTACACCATCCACCACCTACATGCCCACACCTGTGCGCACACACACACACCCATGCATGCAAACACCTCTTTCACATGTCTGCACACACACATGTGCGCATATACGCATGTCCATACACACACACCACACACATCCATGCACACATACACTACCCACACCCCTGAAAACACATACTACTCACACATGTGCACAGACACCATCCACACCTGCATATACACACACATGTACACACTACCCTCACCTGTGTACATATGCCCATGTGTACATACCACCCACATCCATGCATGTGCACCATCCACCAGCTACATGCCTACACCTGTGCACACATGCATGCGCACAAGCACACACACACACATATAGTCATGCGTACAAACACCTCTTGCACATGTCTGCACACACACCACACACACATGTACATACACACACCACACACCCCCATATACACATACACCACCCACATCCCTAAACACACACATCACACACACATGCACTCACACTGTTCACACTTGCATGCACACTCACATGCACGCACGCACCCATGCACACGTGCTCACGAACATACCACGTCTGCTCTCTCCCCACAGCTCGGAGGTTGGAATATCACAGGACCCTGGGCCAAGGACAACTTCCAGGACACGCTGCAGGTGGTCACAGCGCACTACCGCACCTCACCCTTCTTCTCTGTCTATGTCAGTGCCGACTCCAAGAACTCCAACAGCAATGTGATCCAGGTAGGCTGAGTCACGGAGGTGATATGACCTCCCAGACATGACTGGTGACACCCTCTGCTCCCCTGCCGCAGTCCCTGACCTTTGTAGCTCTGGTTGCAATGGATCTGAGTCCATCTCTCCTTGCTTTCACCTCGCCTCACCCATCCATGCTGTGTGACCTTAGGCAAATGGCTCAGCCTCTCTGAACTATAATTTCCTTGTCAACCAAACACAGTATAACACTCTTACCTAAAGTGAGGTATGTCAAGATGGGACCAGAAGGCTTCTGTGCTAGCTCTCTGGAATGTTCTTCCCCTCCCTCACCAACTCTCAGAAGGCTCTTCACCAGCACTGTCTCCACAAGTTCCCCCTGCAGTTCTTCAGGGTAGCTGCCATTTCCCTTACTGGGAAACGTGCCTGTCTCATCCCTGGTCCATGGGTGGACGTACCGTTGTTGGTAGCTCTCAGCTTCTGTTCCTGCTGGCATTTGTCTCAGAGAGAGTAGAGGACAAGCAGGGAACCTCCCCGCTCCCTGCTCACCCATTCCCTCTGCAGGTGGACCAGTCCGGCCTTGGCTTGCCCTCCAGAGACTATTACCTGAACAAGACGGAAAATGAAAAGGTAAGCTTGCCCGGTCTACCCCGCTGTGCACACGCGGAGATCCCAGACGCCTCAAAAACTTGGCTTTTACAGAGGACTCAGTTTCCTGAATGCTGACAGACAACCCTGGGGAGGGAGTGCAGGGGAGGGTGTCCCCAAATGTCCAGCATCACAGTCAGCCACTGCAGGCACAAGGGGCATCATTTCTCCCTTCTCTAAAGACAGTGGCGACACCCGCCACCATTGGTAGGTCCTGGGCCTTTTGTGGGCCTCACCACTGATAAGACTTTACCTTGCCTTGTAAGGCTCAGAGACACTCAGTGACTGCTCCCAACCACACAGCCATTAAGTGTGTCGCACACCCAGAGCCAGCTCCATTATTCCACCTGTGCCCACCCAGTTCCCAATGATGGGGAGATGATCCCCAGGGACCTCTGTTGAGAGGCAAACCTCACTTGACTGATCACCCAGCTAGAGGCTCAGCCTCATGCAGTTAGCAGCTAGTGGAGGGGCAGCTAAAGAGAGTGAACGTGATCGGATCAGGGGACACACACTGGCAGGTGGCTCAGAGCCGACTCTAAGAATAAAAATTGGGCCAGCGATGGCTTAGCAGGCAGATGGTTGCCACAAACCTGGCAACATGAGTTAGATCTCCAGAACCCGCATAAAAGTAGAATGGAAAACTGTGTCCAAAAAACTGTTCTCTGGCCTGTATGGACGCACCATGGAGTGTGTACCTACTAATAGTCAGTGTGTGTGTGTGTGTGTGTGTGTGTGTGTGTGTGTATGCTTGTGCGCACCCGCACACAAAGATCAATTCTGGAATGAGCAGAGATGGAGCCCGAGTAGCAGCGCCACCAATCCCACCCTAGGACCTGTGCAAGCATTTCAGTTTAACCCTGAGGGCTGAAGTGGACAGACTCAGCACCCTACTGGAAGCTGTGCTTCAGAAGCTTGGCTTGACACGAGCCTGTAACCCAGCATTGAGGAAGTGAAGCAGTGTGGCCTTGAGTCCCAGGCCAGCCTAGAGTAAAACCTTGTCTCAGCAAGCCAGGCACGCACCTTTAGGGAAAGAGAGGCAGGCAGATCTGTGAGTTCTAGGCCCATCAGGGCACACAGTGAGACCTGTCGCAGTGAAATGAATAAAATGTGGGTTTTCTGGGTAGAACCTTCAGCTGCGTGTGCTGGGCTGCAGCCTGTTCTGCCCTCCTCTAGCTCAGAGGACCGCAGGCGCCCGCCATTGACAGAGCTGATCCCACAGGTACTGACTGGCTATCTGAACTACATGGTCCAGCTGGGGAAACTGCTGGGTGGTGGGGACGAGGACTCCATCCGGCCCCAGATGCAGCAGATCCTGGATTTTGAGACCGCTCTGGCCAACATCACCATCCCCCAGGAGAAGCGCCGGGATGAAGAGCTCATCTACCACAAAGTCACGGCTGCTGAGCTGCAGGTAAGCTGCCCGTCGAGATGCGTCGGCTGCTGGGCTTCAATGGAAGCTCTGGGGACCCAAGCTGCAGACTCACCTTACCAGACCCTTGAAGCGACCTGATAAGGATTTCCATCCGTGAAGGCCTGGTCATGGATGGAAAGACAGGCTCAGGGAGAGACCTTTGACCCAGTAAAGACCACGAGGGTAGGAAGACTGTGGCGGTGATCACAACTCCCACGGATGTAATATTTCCACCCTCTCCTGTACCGTGTTCCCCATCCTGGTCACGGAGCACTGCACATGGAGCACGACAGAGATGTGGGCCACAGTGCTTCCCTTTTCTTTTTTTTTTATGAAAAACCCTACAGAGTTTATTTCATTTACTTTACTGTTTTGAGAGGGAGGTGTTACATCTCACTGGCCACCTTTGAACTTGCCATATAGCCTTGAGCTTCAGGTCCTCCTGCCTCTCTAATTTTTTTTTTTTTGGTTCTTTTTTTCGGAGCTGGGGACCGAACCCAGGGCCTTGCGCTTCCTAGGTAAGCGCTCTACCACTGAGCTAAATCTCCAGCCCCTAATTTTTTTAAAGACTTAGTACATATAATGTACATTGTAGCTGTCCTCAGATACAACAGAAGAGGGCATTACAGATGGTTGTGAGCCATCATGTGGTTGCTGGGATTTGAACTCAGGACCTCTGGAAGAGCAGCCAGTGCTCTTAACCGCTGAGCCATCTCTCCAGCTTCTGCCTCTATCTCTTAAGTGCTGGGGTTACAGGTGTGCAGCACCACGTCACTTCCTTTTATTCTGTTCTGTTCTGTTCTGTTCTGTTCTGTTCTGTTCTGTTCTGTTCTGTTCTGTTCTGTTCTGTTCTGTTCTATTGAGATGGGGTTTCTGTGTGTGTAGCCCTGGCTGTCCTGGAACTTATGCCATAGACCAAGCTGCCTCTGCCTCCCAAGTGCTGGGATTAAATGCTTGCACCGCCACCTCCCGGCTCACTACTTTTTAATGGGATGAGGATACACCCAGGACTTCCTGCATGCCAGGCTAGTGTTCTACCAGTTGAGCTCCATCTCAGCCTTTTCTGAGCAGGGCAGCCGAGTGCCGTGGTTAGGACCAGAGGCTCCCGAGTAGCAGAGGAGCTGGTTGGCCCTCGGGCTTGGCTCCCCGGACTGTGACATGCCCTTGGGTTGTAACTGCCCCTCAGACCTGATTGGTGTGAGGGAGCTAGAGGTCTACTATCTGCTCTGTACTCAGTCCCCTTCTAGGCCTCCCCCCATCCCTCGTGGCTGCTTGGGGCTCAGGGATCCTCAGTTGATGCCCTGATGGGTTCTCTGTTTCCATCTGCCTTGCTGGCCAGCCTTGTCTTAGACCCCCAGCCTTGTCTTACAGGTTCCTTCCTTCAGTGCACATGGGCTTGCTCTTACACACACACACACACACACACACACACACACACACACACACACCAGCTAGCCTGCCTCATAGGAAGCAGTCAGTGTCTCTCTGCTAAAGGCTTTGAGAAGGAGAAGCCAGGCAAGAAAGGCTAGGGGTGCATTCAGGTTGAATGGTTGGCCCACTTAAGCTCAGAACATGGCACTGCCCTACTCCATCTCAAGCTGATGTGGGTCACATGACCCAACCCCTTAAGCCTCAGTCTCCTTCCTAGGAAAGAAGCCCATCCCCTGAGTCCTACTCTGGGTGGGAGCACAGAGGTTAACGGCGTACACAAGGGACAGTGATTCTTCAACTTTAACTCTCGGAGTCTTTGTAGAGTAGCTCCTAGGGAGTGTTAGCCAAGAGAATTGGGCAGATAGACAGGTACAAGGGGAGAGGGACCTCTGTCAGGTGGCATTGTTGACTGAGCCTTGCTCTCACCCCTGGAGGGACACCATGTCTGTTTCAGAGTTTCACTACCATGTTTCCATAGTCCTCCCATCTGTCTGTCCCTTCTGAAGAAGGGACACTATGTTTTACAGGTTCCTTCCTTCAGTGCACATGGGCTTGCTCTTACACACACACACACACACACACACACACACACACACACACACACACCAGCTAGCCTGCCTCATAGGAAGCAGTCAGTGTCTCTCTGCTAAAGGCTTTGAGAAGGAGAAGCCAGGCAAGAAAGGCTAGGGGTGCATTCAGGTTGAATGGTTGGCCCACTTAAGCTAAGGGTCCCAGGAGGTGCCACACCCCACTCAGGCCTCCCGCAGCTGCCAGCTGCCTGCAGGTTCCCAGGGGAAGTGGTGCCCAACCGGTTGTTATGGAGACAGGTAGTGTGCCGGGCACCATCTGGCACTGTTTTCTGCTCTGAAGCTAAAAGGTTGAGGGGATGCTTGCATGGCATAATTTAGTTTGCTCCAGCCTCTCGGGGCTTACCATGGTGGCTCCACAGTAGTCTGATTCTGCAACTGATGCCCAGGGGGCACGGTAGCCCTTGAGCACATCAGCCAGTGGTCACCAGATTCATCTATCTCCTCTCCCCTGAACTTTTGAGTTATCCTAAGACAGAATAAGGGAGAAGAAAGACAGTTGGTTCTACATACCCATTGCTCCTTGGTACTCGCGTGAGAAGGGTCCTTCAGAGGAGCAGCCTACAAGGGCTAGCCTGGGCTTGGGCTCAGAACATGGCACTGCCCTACTCCATCTCAAGCTGATGTGGGTCACATGACCCAACCCCTTAAGCCTCAGTCTCCTTCCTAGGAAAGAAGCCCATCCCCTGAGTCCTACTCTGGGTGGGAGCACAGAGGTTAACGGCGTACACAAGGGACAGTGATTCTTCAACTTTAACTCTCGGAGTCTTTGTAGAGTAGCTCCTAGGGAGTGTTAGCCAAGAGAATTGGGCAGATAGACAGGTACAAGAAAACATGTCTAACCACAGGGAAGCCCTGAGCCCCACGAGGCTGGACTAAGCCTCTCTCCCCAACCGCCCACCTGACGTGATTAGGCACAGAGGAGTGAGTAGGTAAAATGTTGATGGTTGTTTCTGTGACGAGCAGTGCTACCTGGGTCCCCAGCAGTAAAATAGTAACAATTAATTTTATTTCCAAACCCTGAATAAAGGCACTGCCAGCTTCAGTATAGGGTCCTCGGCTGGCCCAGCTGCCGTAATCAGATGGCTCCAGGTTAGCCCAGAATAGAGGCTGTGTTCAATGAATTATATACATCCAGCATTGCTTCTGCAGACACTGTTCCCTTCCTTCATGGGAACTTCTGGGTCAAAGGTCACTGGGGAGTAAACTTCCTCCTCTGCCTGTTTCCCCATGGTTTAGAGTGTCTTCTTGTTCTCCTTTACTTCCAGTGTTGGGAACTGAACCCAGAGCCTTGTACATCTAGGCAATTGGTCTACCACTGAGCCACAACCCAGTCTCAGTTTTGTTTCTTTTTGTTTGTTTGTTTTAAAGATTTATTTATTTCATGTATGAGCACACTATCACTGTCCTCAGACACACCAGAAGAGGGCATCGGATCTCATTACAGATGGTTGTGAGCCACCATGTGGTTGCTGGGAAGTGAACTCAGGACCTCTGGAAGAGCAGTCAGTGCTCTTTTTTTTTTTAAACATTTATTTATTTATTATGTATACATCATACAGCTTTCTGCCTGCATGTATGCAACTACAGGCCAGAAGAGGGCACTAGACCTGATTATAGGTGATTGTGAGTCACCATGTGGTTGCTGGGAATTGAACTCGGGACCTCTGGAAGAGCAGTCAGTGCTCTTAACCTCTGAGCGATCTCTCCAGCCCCCTCAGTTTGTTTTTTTAAAGATTTATTTTTATTACTTTTAAATTGTGTGCATACATGGGTGTCCCTTTGAATGTGCACACATGCAATTGCCCTCAGGGTCCAGAAGGGGGAGTTGGAGCTCCTTGAGCTGGAGTTATGCACACCTACTAGCCTGACATGGGCACAATGAAACCATACTTGGTTCTTCTACAAAAGCAGCCTGGATTCTGTTTCCCACTGAGACTCCTCTCCAGACCCAGACATTTATACAACTAACACAGGCTGGCCTCAGTCTACACAATATGGAACTTGCTATGTAAACCAGGCTGACCTTAAACTCGCAGACATCCACCTGGTTCTGCCTCCCAAGTGCTGGGCTTATAGTCATGTGCCACCATGACTGACTAGACAACGTGCTTTAATCAAATTCTACCTCTCCTCTCCCTAGTCTCCCTAGCTCCTCCCATATCCACATCTTCGCTCCCTAGCCCCTCCCACATCTTCCTCTCCCCTTCCTAGCCCCTCCCATATCCATCTCTCCCCTCCCTAGCTCCTCCCATATCTACCTCTCCTCTCCCTAGCCCCTCCCACATCCTCTGCTCCCCTCCCTAGCTCCTCCCATATCCAGTTTGCTTCTCCCTAGCTCCTCCCACATCCACCTTTCACTTACACCAACTTCATGCCATCCTTTTTTTTTTTTTTTAAATAACCTATCAAGTCTAGTTTGCGCTGCCCATGTACTCATAGAGGTGGATCGTCCACTGGAGCATGGTCGACCTACTAAGGATCAAAGCCTTAAAGAAAATTGACTCCCTCTTCCCTAAGTCAGTCCTCCCCAGCTAGGGGTGGGGGCTTGGGAGCCCCTCCCTCCATGTTGGAGCGTCGACTGCCTTGATCTTGTGCAGGCAGCCACAGCTGCAGTGCCGCCGAGTCCAGAGCTTTAACGTGTCCCAGAAGACACCGCTTCGGCCCCTGCATGAGCTCAAGCCATAAACGAGATATCACCCTCTCGACCTTGGTAATTTTGAGACAGGGTCTATATACGGGCTCAAACCTCGTGTTCCTCCTGTCTCTGCCTCCCCAGTGCCAGGGATGTGTGCCACACTGCTGCCCTCTCTCACTTCCCAAGGCTCTTTGAGTTAGTTGGTACTCAGTAGGGCTCCTTGGCTTCAAGTGTGGAAAATAGAGCTCACCAGTGCCCTCAGGGGGACTGAGTCACAGCAGAATGGCCCAGTCGACTAAAACAGTCATCTCCGTGGAAGCACGCTAAGTTAGGAATCAGCGAAGGACCTGAGGCTGGAAATTTAAAAACCCTAGCGTTCATCAAACCTCCTTACCTCAGAGCCAGGGCACTTCCGGAGGGGAACATCTGCTCACCCTATAGGAACAGGTTGTGTAGAGACCCTGGTGGTTTTCACCATTGATATTTCTGTCAGAGAGTTCCAGTGACACATGGTTCTCACAAATTATGTGAGCAGTGACATTTGTAAACACATCTGTTTCCCGGGATCTTGGCCACAGGATCCTGTCATCAAGCGACCCTAAGATCTCACGAGTGTATCTTTCAACCTCCTAGTCACCTGGAGACAGAGGATCTGCCAAGAGGAGGGCAGGGAGGGCAAGCCAGAGGGCAAGGATGCTTGGTACAGTGGGCCATTTCCAGAGGACAAAGCAGGCAGCTCTGGGAGGCGAGAGGTTTCCTCCAAGTTAGAGAAAGCTTGTGAGGTGGATCTGAATCCCCAAGCTGATTCCTGCTGGAGACCCCTTCACGTCTGCTCACTCTCAGCTCGCATCTCTCTTACTCCCAGGCAGCTGGGCAGCAGGGATGTACTGTGACACACTAGCTGGCCGCCCACTGTGCTGTTTCCAGCCCAGTACAGTCAGCCTTGGTGGGAAGACTCACCAACCAATGGCTCAAATCAGCCCCTGGCTGAGAACTGGCTGGGAGCTTTAATCAGCTCACCGTGTGCTGTGCTGCTCTGATGTTACAGGGGGACATCATGGTGTCACCTGACTCTTCCAACAGAAAGGACTTTGACAGCTTAGGTGTCACTCACTTTTTTTTTTATCTGCTTGATATTTTCTACTTCTTCAAGGAAAATGAGAACAGACTTCGACATTCCTCAGGGTGGGGGCCACTCGACACAGAACTTGAAAAGCCATGGGAATGGCTGCCATCGATCACTCGGTTGCTAAGAGTCAGGGGCTCATGATGTACTGGGCTCTTCGCTGTAACAGTCTCTGTAGCCCTGAAAGACCTAGAGTTCTGAAAAGTAGCATTCTAAAAATAACAGGGCACGTAGATGAGGCTGGAGCTGACTGTTCCCATGTTGTGCAACCCAGCTCAGGGACTCTGTGCTAAGTGAAGTCAGCCAGTTACAAAAGGGCAAGCCTTGGGGGCTGGGAGGTGGGGGAAGCAGAGGCTCAATGAAAAAGCGTTGGCCTTGTGCGTAAACGCCCCGAGTTCAATCCCAGGCGTCAGGGGAAAAAAAAAAAATCACAGGAACCGAAACTGTCCTTGTGTCC
Source organism: Rattus norvegicus (assembly GCF_021556685.1). Lineage (NCBI taxonomy): Eukaryota > Metazoa > Chordata > Mammalia > Rodentia > Muridae > Rattus > Rattus norvegicus. The sequence continues at coordinate 156,168,014 of NC_141538.1, forward strand.
AATTATCTGAGGTTCTCGGGGCAGTAGAGAACCCGCAGGAGACAGAGCGAGTGCTTACCACCTCCTGGAGACTTGGGAAGTAGGGAATAGAATTCTTCAGCCTGGCAAAACTCTGGAAAGCAGAGGCCGGATGGGGGAGGGGTGGCAGTGCAAAACGGTGAGTGTCTAAAGCCACACAGCTGGACTCAGTCGTGCTTAAGGTGAGCCTGGTGTGGTGGTGCAGTCCCATCAAGAGGACATGGAGGCAGGAGGATCACTTCAAGTTCAAGGCCAACCTGGTCTACATAGTGATACTTTGTTGGGAAACAAAAAATTAAGATCATGGTGGTCCAGATGGTGAGATGACTCAGTGGGTGACGGCACCTGCATCAAGCGGACGACCTTAGATGTAAATTTTAAAATGGGGACAGCGGATGCCTCTAGTCGTCTAGTCATGGAACTACAAGGAAATTACAAGACACAGTGGTAGCCATCATCCGTCAAGCCCGTGTGTGTGTGTGTGTGTGTGTGTGTGTGTGTGTGTGTGTAGCACGTGTATTGGAAAAGATTCATGCATATAATTCCAAACGGTCCTGCCCAAAGAAAAGGTGCAATTACCACCCCCCCTTTTTCATTATTATTTACTTATTTTGAGACAGGGTCTCACTGTGTAGCCCTGGCTGGCCTGGAACTTGCTATGTAGACCAGGCTGGCCCCAGTCTCACAGAGATCTGTCTGCCTCTGCCTCTGCCTCCTAGGGGTTGGCTTCAGCTGCCCCAGCTTTGAAATGAGGTCCTTTTTAAGTTTTTAGTCATTTGGATGTGTGTTTCGGGGTACATGTGTGTGCAGATACCCACTGAGGCCAGAAGAAGGTGTTGGATCTCCCAGGAACTGGAGTTACAGGTGGTTGTAAGCTTCCTGGTGTGGGTGCTGGGAACTGAACTAGGGTCCCCCGCAAGAGCAACAAGTCACCTCTCTAACCCTTTAAATTAGATCTTGTCACCTGACTCCTTAAACTGCCACAGACAGAAACTCTGGCCGGCCAGCTCCGGCTCTCTTTGTCTTGCGCTCTGGCAAGACAATATCATACCTGCTGTTGGTCAGAAAGTGATGAAGCCTTCTGAGGTACGGCCTGGAGACCTGGGCCGAGGTGGAAGTGACCTGGCCACCCTCACACTGCCCTCTCCCCTTGCAGACCTTGGCACCCGCCATCAACTGGTTACCCTTTCTGAATGCCATTTTTTACCCAGTGGAGATCAATGAGTCTGAGCCCATCGTGGTCTACGACAAGGAATACCTCAGACAAGTCTCCACACTCATCAACAGCACCGACAAATGGTAACGGAGGCACATGGGTGCTGAGGGAACAAGTCGGTCTGGGACGGCTCCCTTCATGGCAGCACCCCCTCAGGCAGGGTGGGGACAAGTGACATTCAAACTCAGAAAAAAGGTCCCCGGTGGGCTTCTGTGTGAGGTTCGGGTTCAAATCTCAGCTCCTCCTCTTCACAGCTTTGCAGGCTAAGGATAAGTATCCCATCCTTCCCCTCTCCCACCTCCGTGACACTGTGAGAGGTAGTGAAGAGGAGGTTCTGACATACCAATTTCAATTAAAGATTTATTTATCTATATGAGTAAACTGTAGCTGTCTTCAGACACACCAGAAGAGGGCATCAGATCCCATTACAGATGGTTGTGAGCCACCATGTTGTTTGCTGGGATTTGAACTCAGGACCTCTGGAAGAGCAGTCAGTGCTCTTAACCACTGAGCCATCTCTCCAGCCCCATTTTTTAGATTTTAAAAGCCAGAATATTGGAAGGCGTAAGGTAAAAAGGAGCTCCTAGGAGCCGGAGAGGTGTATGTATAGATAGAACAGTCATATATAAAATAACTCTTTTTAGAAAGGAGTTTCTAGGATGTGTGTATTTATGTTCATACATGTACAGAGGAGAGGTTTCCTGGCCTACGGCATCCCCCTGTCAACAGGACCAATGTTTTGCCCATGGCCTTTGTCATCTTTCCTCGAAGCATCGCAACTCTCTGAAGGCATTTTCCTGGCTTCATAGTATTCCATCGATGATACATGTGTTTGTTTAACCTTTCCCTGGTCAAGGGTTTAGCTTAAATGGACATCTCTGCGCTAAGCCCAGTCTTTGAAAGCCCAGCAGCAGCCACAAATAGGCTTCCTGTGCCCTGAAGTTGGGGCAGAAGGAGCTGCCAATCATGGATCCTTGAGCATGGCTGGCCATGGGCCCCCTCCTCCTAGCTGGGATGGAATAACCAAGCAATGACATTTATTGAGTACCAACGTCATACAAGCGATTACATTAGACACCAAAGGTTTTCTGTGGTAGGAGAGCTGGGCTTGACCCTCAAGAGCTTGTTCGGTGTGATTAGAGAGCAGTAAGCAGCCGTGTGGGCAGGCTAGAGGAGAACCTAGGTCGGAAATGGAGTTTGAAGGCTACCCAGGGGTCTCTGATCTCTCCCTGGTTCTGTCTCTGCAGCCTGCTCAACAACTACATGATGTGGAACCTGGTACGGAAAACAAGCTCCTTTCTCGACCAGCGCTTTCAGGATGCCGATGAGAAGTTCATGGAGGTTATGTACGGGACAAAGAAGGTAAGCGTGCTACTATGCGCACCGCGTATGGGCAGGGGACCAGGGAGTCTGTGATCGGTTGCAGCTGTGGCGGTGGGTCTCCTAAGGGAGGAGATAGGAGAGAAACTCTGAGGGTGGGGGTGGGGGAGGCAGCTGCTGTCCATGGGGGCAAACGAGGGGACCTGAGCCAGCAGAAAGTGGGCAGGAAGTAAGTACACTGGGCCAGAGAGCCAAGAGATATCTTAGCAATGAAACTGATTGGGAGCAAAGGTGGTTTATAGACTCTTTACTCGGCCCCTGCGCTCTATCGATGGCTGCTTCCCTTGTGTGGCATGTGATCCTCACGTGGGGGCCACTATTTTTCTTTCTTATTTACGTGTGTGTGTGTGTGTGTGTGTGTGTGTGTGTGTGTGTGTGTGGTTAGCATATCATGTAGCCCAGGCTGGTCTTGAACTCATAGTGTACCTGAAAAGGATGATCTTGAACTCCTGGTCCTTCTGCCTCTACTTTTCCAATGCTGGGATCACAAGTGTGCATTACCATGCCCAATTGTGTGTGTCTGTGTGTCTGTCTGTGTCTGTGTCTGTGTCTAACTCTTACTCGGTAGCTCTGATTAGCTATGAACATACTATGTGGACCGGGCTGACCTTGAACACACAAAGATCTGTCTGCCTCTGTCTCCAGAGAGCTGGGACTAATAGCGTGAGCCACCGTACCCAGCCCCATACCTAGCGTTTTATGATGCTGGGACATGAATCCAGGGCCCCTTGCATCCCACACTCTAACTGAGCTACATCCCAGACCTTTTGGTACCAGGCTGAAGAGAGAAAGGGGGTCTTACTTTGTAGCCCAGGCTAGTCTCAAACCTCGTCACCAACTCAAGGCCACCATGCCTATCTTTTTTCCCCCTTCAGTACTGGTGACAGAATCACAGCCTCCTACATGCCAGGCAAGCATTCTGTCACTGAGCTATGTCCCTAGCCCTGAGTCTTCTCAGCTCAGTACCTAAAGTAGCCTCCACTGGGCCAGAAAATGTATCTCCAAGGCTCCAGAAGAAAGCACAAGCGCCTGGTGGCACCGTTCTCGGGTGGAAAGGGGCTGGGAGAAGGAAGCTCTTCCCACAAACAGCCATGTGTGTGTCCCACTGGCAGCCATGTGTGTTTTCCAGACCTGTCTTCCCCGCTGGAAGTTTTGCGTGAGTGACACAGAAAACAACCTGGGCTTTGCCCTGGGCCCCATGTTTGTGAAAGCAACCTTTGCGGAGGACAGCAAGAACATAGTAAGTGCCTCTCTGTGTTCAGGGTGCTGGGGATTGAACCCAGGGCCCCACACGTACTAAGGCCCCAGCCCCAGCCCTCGCTGTGGTCACTAACAGTGCTGACTGCGTAGAGCTTATGTCAGTCTGTGGTTAACACAGAGTCCAGCGGGAGTCAAGGGCTCGCCCCCTTCGGTCTGTCACCTCGGCTGCTGTGGAGGGCCTCCCCCCTCTTCTCCAGAATCTTCAACCTGTCTCCGACCTCCAGGTCCGGCCATGATGTAGTTACCTTTCCAGAGCTCCTGTTTGTTTCCGTAGCAACCGCAACCTTTTGGAAACTGTCCCTAGATTTCAAACCTCATTCCATTCAGAATGATTTCTGTGCTCTGGTCAGTCTGGGAATGGCCGAGGATTTTAGCCATCACGGAAGGGCTCACAGTGCACCTGCCCATGTGAGAGGCTCTGAAAAGTCCAGCAACAGAGACTGCGTCAACTTCCTGAAAGTCTGCCTCATCTCACTTGACCCCAGTCCTGTTAGCGGGAGGCCAGCCTTGGCTCGAAGGATCCTATAAGGAGAGGATGGGTAGGAAACATGGATCCTCCCTGACCCAGTCCTGAGTTTAGCCTTTGGCCGGCGGTGTCCTTTAAGCACAGCGCTCCCAGTGATGCAATGTCCTTAGTTAGGCACAGGGCTCCCGGTGATGCAATGTCCTTAGTTGGTGATGCCAGAGCCCAGCCCTCACTGGCGTGGCATCTGTCCCTCAGGCCAGCGAGATCATCCTGGAGATCAAGAAGGCATTCGAGGAGAGCCTGAGCACCCTGAAATGGATGGATGAAGATACTCGGAGGTCAGCCAAGGAGAAGGTGAGGCTACCTGGCAGTTCAGATGTGTGTGGATGCCATTGTGCCCTGTGATTCTAGTGGGACTCAGGACATCCTGAAGGCCCCCGTGGCATAGAGTCAGGGATATCCCATAGCAGAAGGGAAAGGACAAGGGGGGTGCCCACCCTGGAAGGGACTAGGCCAACCCTTTCGTAAGAGCCAGCTCCTGTGTTAAGTAACCCTCGGTCCCTCTCATTCCTGCAACCGTGGCTGTCCTTCATGAGGACCAAGGAAGGCTGTGTGACTCGCTCACCTTCCAGAACCGTTCAGCTCAGAATCAGTTACAATGTGTAAACTTTGGGTGACACATCCAAACCATGATGCTCTCTCGAGGGAAATGACATTTCACAGAATTTACCAGACTCCTTCCAGGAAAAAGATATAGAATCCTTAAGGGGGCAGGAGGCTAGCCCTGCCTCTCCTTGGCACGGACCCTGAGCTGGATCCCACAGAGCTGGGGCAGGCTTGGCCAGCACCATTTGACCCTGTTTTACTCCAATCCCTCCTGTCCAGGCGGACGCCATCTACAACATGATAGGCTACCCCAACTTCATCATGGACCCCAAGGAGCTGGACAAAGTGTTCAATGACGTAAGTGGCTTCCGTCTACCCCTCAAACTCCCTGAAGCCCATGTGAGGCAAGGCCACGGTGGTGGCCATCAACCTATACCAATGTGATGTAGGGCGGGGTTTAGGGATACGGGGCATGAGGAAAGTTTCCCCTGTTCCTCTGTGGTCCTGGGTCAGTGGGGGTCCCTGTCTCCCCAGAGCCACCATCAGCCATTGCTCTGTGGTTATTTCTGGAACACAAGCTCTGGGCCTCACTAGGAATGGCGGCTCCAGGGAGGGAGTGGGAACGGCTAGGGCAGGGTGCCTCCGTGGCACAGCATGTGCTTAGAGTGTGTGAGGCCGTAGGTTCCATCCCCAACAGCATGGGGCAGGAAAAAGGAGGGGAGAACAACCGGACATGCCAATATGTGTCTAACCCTAGGACTCCACAAGCTGGGGCAGGAGGAACAGGGTTCAAGGCCATCTTTGGCTACTTGGCAAGTTCAAGGTCAGCCTGGACTATAAGGTAGACCCTATCTCAGACAGACAGACAGACGGACGGGTCCAGAGCTCGTACTGCTCTTACGGGAGTTGGGTTCTCAGCACCCGCCTTGGGCAGTTCCTGACCTCCTACAACTCAAGCTCCAGTAGATACGACTCCTTCTGGCCACCCCGTCACACACGAGTGTACAGTAAGCATGCATGCATGTGCATGTGTGTACACATACATTTATTAAGTTTATTACTTCAAAGAAAGTGTTTCTTCAAAGGCACAGTGAGAATCAGCAACCCTAAAGCCTCGAGTAAGCAAAGTGAGCCCCTTACCTGCTGCTGCTGCTGCTGCTCCCAGGCATCCTCCTGCCCCTGAGCTCCTCTCTTCCCTCCTCAGAGAATGCCTAGACCTTTAGCTTTGACCTTGAAATGCTAATGGGAAAGAGGAAGCACACTTCCAAAGCCTGGCATCAAGGGGTAATGGAGGAGCTCCTGCCGCCTGGAACGCTAATCAGCTGCCTTGAGTGACTGCAGTTCTGAGCCACAAGATTAGGTCTTCCAAGTTCTCCATTGAAGATTGTCATTTGGGGCACTTTTGACGTTACAGTAGCCTCACCTCCGGGCTATATTTAAAACCCGAATCTATTAAAATTACCTCAGAGGCTGTCAGACTCTGTCTGCAGCTCCAATTCCTTGAGAATCATTTAAAGTGTTCTCGAGTGTCAGGACATAAGATCCAAGGACTCCTGGAGGCCACCAGAAGCTGCCCCAGGACCTGACTTTGCCCTGGGGGCCAGCATCTGACAGCTGTTCCATAGCCAGAAATGCATCTGAGCAAGGGCTGTGCATTTGTCAGGGACAAAGAAGCCAGGCTGGGTGTTAAGGGATGTCAGAGGGTGGAGGTGGGTGTTAAGGGTGTCTGAGGGTGGAGGTGGGTGTTTTAGGGTGTACAAGGCTGCATACCCCAACACTTTCTAAGATAAAGTCCAGGTCCAGGCCCACAGGGAGCTATTTAATTAAATTAACTTTTATTTTATTGCTGGCTCAGGGACAGGGTCTTAACGAAGTCCAGGCTAGCTTTGGACTCTGTAGCCAAGGTTGACCTTGAACTTCTAATCTTCCTTCTGGTCCCTCCCAAGAGCTCAGATTACAGGCATGCACTACCAAGCTTAGCTCTGGGGATGGAACCCAGGGCTTTGTTCATGCTAGACACTCTTCCTGCCCAGCTGTACCCGAAGCCCAACCAAATTAAAATTTAAAAGCCACATAAACATGTTGGAAGTGCTTCAAGTAGTGTTTACCAATTGGCTAGAGGGCTGGAGAGATGGCTCAGTGGTTAAGAGCACTGACTGCTCTTCCAGAGGTCCTGAGTTCATTCCCAGCAACCACATGGTGGCTCACAACCATCTGTAATGGGATCTGATGCCCTCTTCTGGTGTGTCTGAAGACAGCCACAGTGTACTCATATAAGATAAACAAATAAATCTTTTTTTAAAAAAACTGACCATATTGGCTAGGACAGGCATAGGATGTGTCTGTCACTATTGGGCATATTCTTGCTGAAGTCCCAGGTGCCACGTTAGGGCAGGCATCTCATAGCACCGTGACCCTCTCAGGCACCCGTGGGTAATAATTTTAAAGTGTCTTTGAAAGGGAGAGGCTAGGTAAAGGGAGAACCTGAACCCTCCCTTCCAGTCTCTGGCCTTGTGAGGCCTCAGTTCTTGTGGTTCTAGAAGGTTCCCAGCCTGACCGTGCTCTTATCCGAGACTCTGCTCTATTTCCTCAGTACACAGCAGTTCCCGATCTCTACTTTGAGAACGCCATGCGATTTTTCAACTTCTCATGGAGGGTCACAGCCGACCAGCTCAGGAAAGCCCCCAACAGAGATCAGTGAGTTCCCCAAGGTGTGGGCTCCCTGCACACCGAGAGACCCAGAGTGATCTGGCAGGATGGGGGTGGGGCGCTCAGCTTCATTGCTCGCTTGCTGTGAGCCAGCTGTCAGAAGCACCCTCTGAGGGGTGGAGTTGGTTCTCTGACTTGCAAGGCCAAAGGCCAGTGAGGTTCCTGGCTGGGGGCAGATGGGTCAGCATCATCCCATACCTGGCCCGTTGGCAGAGTGGTCGGCAGCCCAGAGCTGAACAGAGCCGCTTCCCATCCCGGCACTGCTGAGTCAGCAGCCCTCAGAGCTTGTTTCTCCTTGACCGTGGGAAGGAAAAGTTTGGTCTTGGATCATTGGGCGGGCCCCCAGTTCCTCATGAACAAAAGTGGTGGCTTTTCCATAGGGGTTTGAAGAAGGTTCCGGATGGGCCCCAACACTGTACCACAGCACCAGCGCCTGAGGGGCTCTTTCACAGCCACAACCTTTCGGGTCAAGGTGTGACCTAGTGATAGAGCGCTTGGCTGGCTTGTGGGAGGATCTAGGCTTGAACCCCAACCGTGCAAACAAACACCAGAACCTCTTAAATCAGAATAACCCAGAGTGCGATACAGTGTCTGTCTTTCATTGTTTTTGAGTTCTTGGCATGTTGTCCAGGATTGCCATGAACTCCAAAGCTCTACTGGTCCTCCTGCCTCAGCGACCCCAGTGCCTCATAACAGGCACATGCGCTGCACACAGCTTTGGGTGTGTTATTTTATTTAGTAAGAAAAAAAAAAAAGGAGTGCTTGCTATAGGAGCGTGGGGACACTGTGATCTGTCACCTCAGTGCAGGCAAAGGAGACAAGATCCCTGGGGGCTTGTCCCACCTGCCAGCTTAGCCAGACTGGAAAACTCCGGGTACCGTGAGAGATCTTGTCTCAAGAAATTGAGATGAGCAGCAATAGAGGAGACACTGAACGATGACCTCTGACCTCTGCTCACACGTGTGCACACGTGCACATGTGCATATATCACACTCACAAATAAATAGCACTCAGGCATACACCACACACAAACACAAATAGATGGGTAGTTGGGTAGGTAGGTAGACAGACAGACTGACTGACTGACTGACTGACTCTAGCTAAGCTTGTATTTTATTATATTCATGGGTAGAGAACTTGCCTGGCATGAATGAAGCCCTGGGTTCTATGCCCTGGTCGCAAAACAGCACAAAGCAAACAAACAAAATCTCTTTTGAAAAGTTAAACGCCCTCTCGGCTCAGTGTCGTTCCTCAGATTAACTTTCTAACTCCAAAAGTATTTTTTGCAGACTTCCTAACCTAGGCAATGACAACTCCCCTTTGCCTCTGGCGCCCTCTTGTGGACAGGAGGTTCAGACACCAGTTTCCTCTAAGCATCCTACCTTCAATGGTACTTCCTCAAGTGGGAGATGGGCTTTTAAAGCTCCGAGGGATATATCGTAGGCAGGGCTGCCAATTCGTCTGAATTTTTTTTTTTTGGTTCTTTTTTTTCGGAGCTGGGGATCGAACCCAGGGCCTTGCGCTTCCTAGGTAAGCGCTCTACCACTGAGCTAAATCCCCAGCCCCTCGTCTGAATTTTTAAATTTAACTTTTTTAGTTGTTCAGCTAAATGTTGATATGCACCCATGAATGTGTTGGTGGTTACTTGGCTGTAGATGTAATGTGGTAAATCTCTCACTATCTTTACACGGCTTCGTGACAGCCAGCAAAATCTTACCACTGTGGTGCTCACCGGGAGGGAACAGAGCCACTGGGCACATGTGGCAGATGCTGTTTTTCTTTTCCCATTCTTCACTGGCTCTCCCTTCTGCACCAGGAAAACACTGAAGTGCTGATTCACGGTGTATGAACAATCTTTAATAATCTTTTCGGTCTTAGGACCCTTCCCTACCCACCCTCAGATGTGCAGTTGTGGATCAGGTCATGGGGTGCTTGCCCAGCATGCTTGGTCCTTGGCACCTCAGAAAAACCAGGCGTGGTGTGCACCCCTGCGGCCTCAGAACGTAGGAGATGGAGTTAGGAACAGAGAAGATAGGTCACCTCCTGCAAAATGGTGAATTCTAGGCCAGCCCTGAAGACGTGAAACATCGTCACCAAAACAAAAACAGACACCCCACAAAAATCTCTTTTTTTTCGGAGCTGGGGACCAAACCCAGGGCCTTGCGCTTGCTAGGCAAGCGCTCTCCCACTGAGCTAAATCCCCAACCCCCACAAAAATCTCTTAAAGCATGCATTCTATTGGTTTTATGAAAAGTTTCTAAAATTAATGTCTTCTCAAAAATATTTTTATGTGCTGGGCATGGTGGTACACACCTTTAACGCAAGCACTCGGAGCTGGGGGAGCAGAGACCGGTGGATCTAGGCCAGCTTGGTCCACTTAGAGTTAAGGGGGCAGCTAGGGCTACACGGTGGACCCCATCTCTCTCTCCCTTCCTCTCTCGTGAGGGCAGGAGAGATCAGGTTGGCTGGGCAGTTAAGATCATAGCCTGCTTTTCTAGCAGACTGAAATACAGTTCTCAGCCCCTCTGGCCTTCGCAGACACCTGCACATACTCACAGGCAGACAAATATGTGCACACACAAATAAAATATGGGGTTTTTTTAATATTTTTAATCACATATATGAGTGTTTTCCCTGATTTTCTGTTTGTATACCATGGGCATGCCTGGTGCCCACAGAGGTCAGAAGAGGGAGGGGTTGGATCCTCTGGAACTGGAGACGCAGATGCTTGTGAGCCATCACACGGTGATGAGAACCAAACCCAGGTCCTCTGCGAGAGCAACAAGTGCAGCCAGCAATGGTGGAGCACGCCTTTAACCCCAGCATTCGGGAGGCAGAGGCAGGCGGACCTCCGTGAGTTCGGGGCCAGCCTGGTCTTCAGAGTGAGCTCCAGAACAGCCAGGGCTATACAAGGTCTCAGAAAAACAAACAAAAATTTACAAAAAAGAAGGGAAGGAAGAAAGAAAGAAAAGAAAAGAAAAGAAACTAAAAGTGCTCTTAACGGCTGAGCCATCTCTCTAGCCCCTACAATACAGATCTTTTATCAGTGGGTAGGTAGATTGTATCTATGATTAAAAACAGAGGTTTGCCTTTTTCCAATTTGTTTTTCCGGACTCACTGGGGGTGGAATCAGTCTTTCTCTCCCGCTGAGCTATATCCCAGCCTCCTCGGTTTTCTTTATTTCTGGTTGAACGGGCAGCTGTGTTCTCATGTGTCCCTCTTTATTCCTCCGCTGTAGCATGCTTTTTTAGAGTATATATAGAAAAGCCAGCCTCACACAGACAGACGGTTAGGAAGGGGGAAGGTTTTTGTTGGTTGTGGTTTTTGGGACAGGGTCTCTCTACATAGCCTTGGCTCTCCTGGAATTCACTATGTAGACCAGGCTGGCGTCAAACTCACAGAGATCCACCCGCCTTGGCCTTCCAAGTGACAGGATTAAAAGTCTTCTCCACCAGACCCAGAAGAGAAGGGGAAGACTTTAATAGTTGCACATTTTCAAAGACTCGTACATGTTCCTATTCCCTTTTTTTTTTTTTTTTTCTTTTTTTCGGAGCTGGGGACCGAACCCAGGGCCTTGCGCTTGCTAGGCAAGCACTCTACCACTGAGCTAAATCCCCAACCCCCATATTCCTTTTATAATTAAAAAAAATTAACTGGGTGGTGATGGTCCATGCCTTTAATCCTGGCACTCTGGAGGCAGAGGCAGGGGAATCTCTGTGAGCTCCAGGCCAGCCTGATCTATAGATGGACTTCTGAGACTCAGGGCAGCACAGAGAAACCTTGTTTCAGGGAGGAAAAAAAAAAGAACGGAAAAAAAAAGTTTTTTACTTATTTTTTTTCTTTTTTTCGGAGCTGGGGACCGAACCCAGGGCCTTGTGCTTGCTAGGCAAGCGCTCTACCACTGAGCTAAATCCCCAACCCCAACTTATTTTATTTATGTATGCATAGCACGTGCATGCAGTTCCTGTGGTGACCAGAAGAGGGCATCAAATCCCTTGAGATTGGATTTACATGCCATTGTGAGCTGCCCTATGGCAGTGGGGAACTGAGCCCAGGTCCTCTGGAAGATCAGGCAGTGCTCTTAGTCACTGAGCCATCTCAGCCCACCCCAAAATTATTTCGAAAGCTCACATTTTTGTCATGGGTAACAGATGACATCAGTTGTTTGCCCAGAGACTATGAACACACTCCACTCATTCGCAAGAAAAATGTTCAGTGTCTGTGTCCAAATGCCTGTGGTTTGCCAGCCCCTCTGGAAACAGGATAAGCACACTGATGTGACACACTGGGTGACACAGATCAAGAGGCTTGTGCTGTGGGGGGCTGGGCCTGATGGGCTCAACAGTTATACTGCCTCTCAGGGACATTCAGGGAGTGAGGGTGGCTTGTTGGCCTGGGTTTGGGGATTGTTTCTACAGTGTGGGCTTTTCTGGCTTTTTTTGTTTGTTTGCACAAGTGTGCTTATTTGCATGTGTGGGTACCATGCACGCCTGAGCTCATTGAGGGGAGATGTGAGCAGTTTCCTCGGTTAGTCTCTACTCTGTGTTAAGACAGTGTTTCCATTTCCTTCTTTTTTTTTATTTTGTATTTATTTATTATATATGAATACACTGTAGCTGTCTTCAGACACAGCAGAAGAGGGCATCAGATCCCATTACAGATGGTTGTGAGCCACCATGTGGTTGCCGGGAATTGAACTCAGGACCTCTGGAAGAGCAGCCGGTGCTCTTAACCGCTGAGCCATCTCTCCAGCCCCTCCATTTACTTCTTGAACCCAGAGTCACTAATCTAGCTAAGCAGGCTTCACACCACCGAACCGTATCCCCAGTCACCTACCCTCTGCCCGTTTTGGGTTTGGCGGTGGTGGTAGTGGTGGGAGGTGGGTTGAGGGAGTTGAAACAGAAGTTCATGTCACCCACGTTGGCCTTGAACTCACTACACAGCTGAGGATGACTTCGAACCTCTGATCCTCCTGCGTCCACATCTCTGCTTTGTTCTGTTTTTTTTTTTTTTTTTTTTTTTTGTTTTTTTTCCAAGATAAGGTTTCTCTGTGTAGCCCTGACTGTTCTAGAACTCGCTCTGTAGACCAGGCTGGCCTTGAACTCAGAGAGCCACCCGCCTCTGCCTCCCAAGTGCTGGGATTAAAGACGTGCGCCACCACCTCCTAACTCTGCATCCACATCATCAGTGCTGGGGTTTCAGGCAGCTTCTGTGGACCTGGCTTTTGGTAGAGCATCTGTGAGGGCGGCCTTAACAGGCCTTAAGGCACATTGAGAGCTGCTGATAGAAGGATCTTGAGCCTGGCACTCAAACGCGTGACGTGACAATGGAGATGACCTTGACCTTTTGGTCCTTCTACTTCCTCTTGAATGCTGGGATTACATCATCCTGTCATCCTGTTTTATACAGCGCTGGGAATTGACCCCAGGGCTTCCCTATGAGGTAGCTCTGGCTGTCCGGGAACTCGCTCTGTAGACTGGGTGGGCCTCAAACTCACAAAGATCCACCTGCCCCCGCCTGTCAGAGTACACCATGCCCAGCTCGGATTCCAGACAGCGGTCACTAAGTCATGCCCCGCTCCCTTTCCACCATGTTTGCCAAAGATCTCACGAGTGCTTGTGGCCTGCAGGTGGAGTATGACCCCGCCCATGGTGAACGCCTACTACTCGCCCACCAAGAACGAGATTGTGTTTCCAGCTGGAATCCTGCAGGCGCCATTTTATACCCGCTCTTCGCCCAAGTAGGTTATGTCTTTTTTTTTTTTTTTTTTTTTTTTTTTTTTTTTTTTGGTTCTTTTTTTTTCGGAGCTGGGGACCGAACCTAGGCAAGCGCTCTACCACTGAGCTAAATCCCCCAACCCCCAAGTAGGTTATGTCTTAACCCAACCACTCCCCAGCCTCAGCAACCCCCAGTCCAGTCTGACCTAGAACCCATAGCTGACTATGTAACCAGCCAGTCTACTTGATCCTTTGGTGCCCAGAGGACCCAGAAGGCCTGGGATTGAGAAGTCGGTTGTGGAAGCAGCGGCCTTTGTAACCCTGGCCTTTCCCTCCTGACTTCTCTTGACTCTGGATGCCCCGGCAGAGTGGGGATGGGAGGAGCGGGTCACAGAGTCAGGGTCCTTCTGGAGCCAGAGAGTAGACATTCTGCCTGTGTCTCATGCAGGCAGGCTTTGAAAGCCATGGCCCTGGATTTGAATCTGAGGCTGGTATTTACAGTTTCGTGTGTCAGTTAGGCAGAAGCTGGCCTGGCCCCACCCCCTGCCCATTCGTGAGACCCAGCTCTGCTGAGTGACTTGGACACGTGCCTGACCCCCTGAGGACAGAGTTGACCGTGGCTAACTCTCACCAGCCTCCTGCTATCTCCAAGGGCACATTCCCAGAAGTCCCTGCAGGTCTCTGCTGTCTCGGGTCACGTACCTGGCTTCACCCTCACTTGTGTGTTCCTTCTCCAGCGCCTTGAACTTTGGTGGTATCGGGGTCGTTGTGGGCCACGAGCTGACTCATGCTTTCGACGATCAAGGTACAGGTTGCTTGGGGCCCCCGTTCTGACAGAACCGGCCTGCTTCCAGCCCCCCCTTCACTTCTAAGGAGATAAGGATCAGTGTTCAAAGCTTGGCCGATGAACTTCGGCCGCTCTTGTCACACATTCACACCTCTCTTATCCATACCGTGAATGTGAGGATCCCATGTACCAGTCTGGGGTTACTCCGAAGCCCCTGCTCACTGAGAGCGCTCTCGCGTAGAGGCTGTCAGTTCTCTGCCATTCTAGAAACTTCTCTGGTCAGAGAAATGGCAGTCAAGCCTCATCATGAGCTAACACTCAGACTCCCATGTATTGCCCCCTGCCTGGGGGATTCCATAGCCCAGAAGGAAAGGCTGGGACCTACCTGTGGTCTTGGTACTTGCAGCCCTGGCTAGGCTAGGAATCTATTCCTCAGGGTCAGGGCCAGTATTAAAAGCCAGCCCTGGTCCTTTGAACTTACCATCAGTCGCTCCTGTCCACATACCCCAGAGGAGTATCCGTGGGTCCCACTGAGTGACCACTCTCACCGTCCCCAGGCCGGGAGTATGACAAGGATGGGAACCTCCGGCCCTGGTGGAAGAACTCGTCGGTGGAGGCATTCAAGCAGCAGACCGAGTGCATGGTACAGCAGTATAACAACTACAGTGTGAACGGAGAGCCCGTGAATGGGCGGCACACCCTCGGGGAGAACATCGCGGACAACGGGGGACTCAAGGCAGCCTACCGGGTATGTCCGCTCTCCACAGGCACTGGGCCAGGACTGAGTCTGTTCAAGTGTCTCGTCGGCCGAGAGGACAGGTGGAGGGGCTGAGCGCTGACTGAGAAAATAGTGAGTTTTGGAGCTCAGCCCACACAAACCTCCCTGCTGGAAACCTGCCTTCCTGAGACACGGGGAAGGATCAGGCCCACTGCACAGCCTGGCCACTCCTTCCAGACAGAAGTAGGGGCCTGGGTGGGAGAAGACCTGTATTGGCTACTTTTTTTCAGTGTGAGAAAATAACTCGGCAACTTAAGGAATAAAGAATTCGTTCTGGTTTGCAGCAGGGAATACAGTCTGTCTGTTGTAGGGGAAAAGGCATGGTGGCAGGAGTCAGGGAGCTGACTGTTCACATCGGCTCTGAGGTCAGGACTTAGAAAGCAAATAGGGGTCTGGAGAGATGGCTCAGTGGTTAAGAGCACTGACTGCTCTTCCAGAGGTCCTGAGTTCAAATCCCAGACACCACATGGTGTCTCACAACGATCTGTAATGGGATCCTTGCCCTCTTTTAGTGTGTCTAAAGATAGTGACAGTGTACTTATATACATATTAAATAAATAAATCTTAAGAAAGCAAATAGGAAGTAGGCTGGGCTGTGAAGCCTGGAGGCCTGCCCTCAGTGACTCACTTCCTCCAATGAGACACCACCTCCTCAAGATGTTCAGCCTTTCCAGACAGCAGCACCATCTAGTAACCCAGTGAGGACATTTCACATTCAAATCATAGCGAGGACACAGAGAGAGTCCTGGGGCTGGCATCATTCACCTGAGTTGTGTGACAGAGAACCGTTAACACCTGGACTGGTAAGCCATTGGGAAGGTGAAACCAGGTGACTTGGACCCACTCCTGACCCAGTGAGGCCCTCGGAGATGTCAGCTGAGTTAGGTAGAAGAGAAACCTGTCTGGGAAAAGGTGTGTATCTGGCAGAGGGCAGTACAGAGGTTCTTCCTAGCCATGACTGTGAGAGTAGAAGTTCAGAAAAGCAATGTTTACTGGAGCCATGCTGCAAGCAAGCTAGGCTCTGGGTCGCCAGCAAGCTCAAGATATGGTGTTGGCATCTCGTCTCCATTTTGCAGACACAGGAACTGAGTTCAGAAGTATGTCATAGTTGTAGTCTATGCTATGCATAGTCTATGCATGGTTGTATAGCCTCTGCTCGTCAAGGGGCATACATCGAGAGCCTTCTGCCCTCCTGTGCTGTGTTTGAGGCCCTAGAGAGAAGCTGGTAAGTGGGAGTGCTCCCACCCAGCCTGCGATGTGCACGGAGGCAGAGGTCAGGCAAGAAAAGCCTGGTGAGAAAAGGGAGAGTCTGTCTGCTATTGATTGTGGGACAGGCACTAAATGGGGCCAGCGATGGATTATGGGAGTCTCTGGCCTTCTGGCAGGAACGACGTTTGAATTACGGCCTACCAGGGATCTCCGTCCAACCTTTTGCCATTACAACAAGATGTTATTGCCAATAAACATCATGCTTGAGAACTGCACAGTTGGGGGCCAGAGGTGCCTTTAACTCAGCCGTTAAAAGCCGTGGCTGATCTTCTAGAGGACCCGGGTTCAAGAGGCTCTGACATCCTCAGACAGACAGACGTGCAGGCAAAACACCAATGCACATGAAATTTAAAAAAAAAAAACAAAAAACCAAAAACCGCACAACTAGGTTACAAAAGCAATCTGGTTGCAGGTAAAGCTCTGGGATGGAGCCCTTGTCTAGCTTGCATGAAGCCTGGGGTTTGATCACTTAGCACACTGTAAAAACCAGGCTGTGGGCCTCAGCCAGTGAGCCACATTCAACCTTCCCGCTGTTTCAAGGAACACTGCCGTGCCCGTTCATGTGTTATCTGTGGCTCCATTTTAACTCTGAACAGTTGAGTGGTTACGGCAGGGACTCGGTCCACAAAACAGTGGAAGGTCTACTCTCCCAGCTCGCACAGAAATCAGCCATGGCCACACAGGAAGGCCCCCTGAAGCCTTCGCTTGGGAAAGGTGTCTTTTCTGGATCATCTTGAGTCAGGGTAACAGTCAGACAGTGGTTGGAGGGTTGTCCAGGCAAGAGGTGTGGGAGCCGGGTGACGTGGTCAGGGATCTGGGAGGCTTGGTTTGATTGAAGGAATCAAAGACTGTTGAACAGCTTGGGGAAGGGGAGGACTGTTGACTATTGATTGGGGAGTTCTATGCACACTTGTGTGTATGCGTGCGTGCGTGCGTGTGTGTGTGTGTGTGTGTGTGTGTGTGTGTGTGTAGGGGGAGTTGGAGAGAGCTGTCATTCCCATCTGCTATGTCTAGTTTGAGGTGCATCTTGGGTATCTGGCTGGGACCATTGAAATACACACCTCTGGGAAGAATCTGGAGCAGGAAGCATACGTTTGACAGCAGGAATGATGTCTTTTAGGCCATAAGGTTGAGGACTGAATTCATCCCCTTCTGATTGAGAACACAGAAGGAAGTTGACTCCCCAGCACCCACCTCTTCCCCTAAACCTCCACAAGGAGCCCCTCCTCACCAGTGTCATGTCTGAACTCTGGTGTTCTCTCCTCCCAGGCGTACCAGAACTGGGTAAAGAAGAACGGAGCTGAGCAGATACTGCCCACCCTGGGTCTCACCAGCAACCAGCTCTTCTTCCTGGGATTCGCACAGGTGAGCTCCCCTAGGGGAGGAAAAGGAGGGTGTTCTGTCCTGGGAGTGGACAAGAAGCTTCAGAGCCAAAGGCAGGGTTCTCAAATGGCACCTTCCAAAGCCATCGGACGGTCTTTGGGACCAGTGTTTTTCTTTTTTTTTTTTTTTTTTTTTTTTTTTTTTTTTTTTTTTGGTTTTTTTTTTTTCGGTTTTTTTTTTTTTCGGAGCTGGGGACCGAACCCAGGGCCTTGCACTTCCTAGGTAAGCGCTCTACCACTGAGCTAAGTCCCCAGCCCCGGGACCAGTGTTTTTCAACCTGTGGGTCACATCTTCTTGTGGGCAGGAGGGTCAAAGAACCCTTTCACAGGGGTCGCCTAAGATCATTGGAAAACACAGATGTTTGCATTATGATTCATAACAGTAGCAAAGCTACAGTTATGAAGTAGCAACGGAACTAATTTTATGGCCGGGGTCACCATGCCATGAGGTGTTAGGGTCTCATCATTAGGAAGGTTGAGAACCACTGCCCTATACTGAGGTGAGTTGTGAGGAAGGACTAAACTTGAAGGATGCTGGAGAGAGATAGCTCAGTGGTTACAGCACTGCCGTGCTTACAGGGGACTTGGTTTGGTTCCCAGCACCCTCATGGTGTCTCACAACCATCCATAACTCTAGTTTCCATTGGGCGGGGGCAGACGCCCTCTTCTGGCCTCCGAGGACACTGCACACATGTGCCACGCAGTCAGGCAAAACACTCGCACGTGTAAAAGAAGACCAAAAATTTAAAAATAAAACAAAATGAATGGTAATGGAGATGCCTTTGGGTAGATGTAGCCCAGCTGAGCACCCCCTGATTGGTGACCCCAGTGTCATCCCAACACTGCTTAGCCATAAAGGACGTGGCAGCACACGGCTAGAATCTCAGCACTCGGGATAAAGAAGCGGGAGGATCAGAAGTTCAAGCTACATAGAAAATTTGAGGCCAGCCTGGGCTACATAAGAACCTGTTTCAAAAAATATATCTTGTGTCCTGTAGATGAGTAAACAAAGTGGACTAAGATCCCTGCTAGGTCTAAGATTCTAGAAATTTCTTTCTTTCTTTTTTTTCTTCTTGTTTCCTCTTGAGACAAAGTCTCACTGTGTAACCCAGGCTGGCTTCAAATTCACCGAGATCTGTCTGCCTTCTGCCTCCCCGGTGCTGGGATTAAAGGCTTGTGCCATCATGCCTGGTTCTAGAAGTTTCCTAAATTTAATTTAGTTTTCCTAAATTGCCCTGGAGTGTGTGTCCAGCCTTCTGTTGGTGCCTGGAATCATCAGGCTGTTAAGCAAAGGGATCAAATCCTCTAAGGCGTCTGAGTAACGTTTGGCAGATTCATGTGTGCGGATGAGCCAGGCACAGAAGAGTCAGAGCCTTCGCTCTGGCTGGAGGGGCAAGGGGCAGAAACCCCTAGCAGAGAGGGGCCACCCGTGGGCGTATCTAACCCCCTGGCCTCCCCACTCCACCTGCTCCTGACTCCCTGGAATCTTGGGGCCAGTCCAGCAGCTTCAGGCCCCCACAGTGACCCAGCTTCCCTTCGTTACTGCCCCACCCCCAGGTCTGGTGCTCGGTCCGCACACCAGAGAGCTCCCACGAAGGCCTCATCACCGATCCGCACAGCCCCTCCCGCTTCCGGGTCATCGGCTCACTCTCCAACTCCAAGGAGTTCTCAGAACACTTCCGCTGCCCGCTCGGCTCCCCCATGAACCCTCGCCACAAATGCGAAGTCTGGTAAGGGCTGAAGCGCAGAGAACACAGGTGGAAGAAGGGAAGGGGCCTGCAGCCAGCTCCCGGGAACAGGGCCGCGCTGTCACCCTCCTTCCAGCCCCTCGGCCGAGGGCCCCTTCCCCACCCTGGAGGGTATGCAGCCATCTTGTCTAAGCCTATGCCAGAGGCTCAGCACTGGAAGCCAACATTTGACCCCCTTCGAAGCTCCGGCATCCCAGACACCCTTGAGTGATGCTATACCGGGCCTTTGGGTGTGTCAAGCTGGTGGCTTGCCAGCCCTGGGCCTCACACTGACAATGGCAGTGGGACAGGACCCTTTGCCACGTCCAATGCCAGATATACCACAATACCACTGTGTCAAATGCTTTAAAGATATATTTTTTGGGGAGACTATTTTTTAAGCATTATGGAATACACTGGAAATCTTCAGGGAAAATGCATTTAAAACACTTTTTTTTAAAAAAAGATTAGTATATTTATTATGTTCTCTTTTTTTTTTCTAAACAACCTGCGGACAAAGGAAACCCCACTGATTGACCCCAGGGGACCCCAGGCTGTTGAGCAGGCCACCAGTTTGAGCACTGCTTTAGCCCATTGTTGGTGTAATTGCTTGTGCAGTCAGGAGATGTAGGGGCCAGGCAGAAGGGGTGGCCAGCTGAAGGGCCTGATTTATGGGCATGGCCTTCTCTGTCCTGTCTCCGGAGTCCAACCATGGGAACCCCAACAAGGACGGGCTGTTACCCAAGTTGATCCCTATGGCAGTACAAAGCCAGAGTAATGGCCTCCGTACAACCGGGGGACCCCTGAACACTCTGGACAACATCACAAGAGCCCGTCGGGGCTGAGACCCCACACCCCATCAGATGCACACTATTGTCCAAAGATGTCTTGTTTTGGTCCCACCTCTTCTGGCCTTGGGACCGGTTGCCTCTCTGTAGCAGTTCTGACATCCTGAAGTGGTCGCCCTCTGTACCAGGGGAAAGGGGAAAGAGAAAGCAGTCCAGTTCTCCCTCCAAGCTCCGTAGCCTGTAGTTACCCTGGCTTGGCTCCTGGGACCCCTTCTCTAGTGCCTTACCCCAGGCCACAGCCCCTGAGCCCCTTTGAGGAGGCAGCATTTGTCTTGCTTTCTCAGTGGAGCCCCCAAGTGTCCTGACTAGAAGCCAACACCATAGCCCCACTCCCAGAAGCCCCAGGGTACCGTCCCAAACCCTACAGGACAGCCATTCCACACATTCCCCACCCCACCCCCCTCTGCAGCAGGCCAAGACTGGAAGGTTCCCAGCCCCATCGGGCTCCAGGGAATGGCAGGATGTCATCCACCCACAGCATCACCTAACAGATATGTGGGCCTCCACTAAGTGGCGCTCACTGAGGTTTTCATGACTGCTGTAGGGAGCAAGCTCTTGTGACCTGTGTGTGAGGAGCGCAGTAGAAGTGCCCATCACAGCCCCTGGCAAGTCATGCCCCCACATAGCACAACACACACACACACTCACCTGGAAGCCAGAGTCCTCCTTGGCCAAGACGCAGAGACAGTGTAGTCTCGGTCCTGCTAGCGTAGCGATAGTCTTAGCACTGGGATGGGGAGCTGCAAGCCGGTGTCTGGCAAGGTTCTTGGTCCCTGTGAACACATTCGAGGTCTCAGCTCTTCGGGGAAAAGTAACACAGGAAGCAGGAAGGTGCTGGAGCCACGCCCTGCCACACAGGGGGGACCTTCTGGGTGGGATCATCTGCCCTTTCTATCCCCTCGCCCTGCTTCCCCACAGGTGGCCGTCCTGGATGCCAGTATCTAGAAGCAGGGTCCTGAGCTGGAGTTAGCCATGCACGCATTGCTCAGGGTGTGCAGGGAGCCAAGGCAGGAAAACCCAGGCTGGTTAGGGATGGATGGGTGCAAAAGCAGCATCCCGACCCCTGCCCCTCCAGAGATTTGAGAAGGGCAGAATTAGGAAGGGCACCCGCCCTCAGAAAGAGCCCTCCTCTCAAGCCCGGAGTTTCCCTGCAGGCACAAGGACATGGGGTTTGGAACTGGGGACTCTATTTTTTTGTATTATTGTGTTTTGTGCTACTGTAGTTTTGGTGTGGCACCTATTATAATTAAAATAAAGTACTTATACCAAGAGCTGGGTGTCTGGGTGTCGGTCCTTGGGGGATGTGGGTCCTGTGGGACTGTGGGAGGGACCCTGGTATAGGTTGATGTCAAGACTGTACATGATTGGACAGTAGAGAGTAGGGCAGGGAAAAAGTTTCTGTAAGGCAGGAGAGAGGAGGAAGGAGGGTTATCAAGACAGAGTCTACAGAGGAGGATGGTTCAGATTTAGGAGATTTAGGTGAACTAGATCGATTTTATCTTGTCTGGGTGGGTGGTTTATATCTTTATCAGTTGGCAGTGAATTTATTGTGTGGATGAATTGTGGATTGAGAATTTAACATGGAAATCTGGTTGCCATCCCTTCCAGGGGGTGCTTGGGTAAGTACTCCCTGCCGATGTGAACTGTGCCCCCACACACACACGCAAACACACACACAGGTGCACCCATGAGCACATGTGCACCCCATATATGCACACACACACACACACACACATGCACACTGTGAAAGTCACATTCCCATTGTCTTAGAGCAAAGGACTTTCCAGTCCCAGATGTTTGGGTAGAGTAGGGAGTTTTGAAGAGTTTTGAGAAAGAACCAGCCATTTTCTACACAGTCTCTGTCTCATAAACTCCTTCAAGGCCCCACACAGCATCACCTTCTCTGGGAGGCCCATCCTCACCTCCTAGTCCACACAGGCTTCTCTCTCTCTCTTTTTTTTTTAAGATTTATTCATTTATTATATATAAGTACACTGTAGCTGTCTTCAGACACACCAGAAGAGGGCATTAGAGCTTATTACAGATGGTTGTGAGCCACCATGTGGTTGCTGGGATTTGAACTCAGGACCTCTGGAAGAGCAGTCAGTGCCCTTAACCACTGAGCCATCTCTCCAGCCCCGACCCTAAACTTCTGATCCTCCTGTCTCCACCTCCCAAGGGTGGAGATTACAGGTGTGCACCACCACACTAAGTTTATGAGGTGCAGGGAATGGAACCCAGGACCTCCTGCTGAAATGTATGTCCCCTGTCCCTCCCAGGTGAGCATGTCATGTGATGACCTCAGAGGTAAGTATGTCACACTCGAGACCGTGGTGGTACGGAGTAAGAGCAAGGGAGTGCATTTTGATCGATTTGATCAAGCAATGGATGAATGTGTATCTGGGTGAGGAGTTACACCTGGCGCACACGCGCACACTGGCACTCACACCCAGCGTGCCACAAATTAAAATAAAATAAGTCTTAAAACCAAACAAAGCTGGGGTTGGGGATTTAGCTCAGTGGTAGAGCGCTTGCCTAGGAAGCGCAAGGCCCTGGGTTCGGTCCCCAGCTCCGAAAAAAAAAAAAAAAACCAAAAAAAAAAAAAAAAAAAAAAAAAGCAAACAAAGCAAAGACCAAGCATGGTGGTGTAGGCCTTTAAGGAGGTGTCTCTCAGTCTCTCATAGCCATGGCTGGCCTGGAGCTAGTTAGATAGACCAAGCTGACCTCAAGCCCCAGAGATCCACCATCTGCCTCTACTCCTCTCTCATAGCCATGGCTGGCCTGGAGCTAGTTAGATAGACCAAGCTGACCTCAAGCCCCAGAGATCCACCATCTGCCTCTACTCCGAGCCAGAGACTAATGGGGCACAACTACAGCTGACTTAGTCTGGAAGAAAATGGTGTGCATGTCACACCCGGGGTATCCAGGAGCCTGTACCTGGGCTTCTACCGTGTCCGTGTATTTGCCCCAGTGCCAGGGTACATCCCTGGTTCTTCAAAGGGCGTGTGCGGGCTCAAGCAAGCAGTTTCACGTGGCAGTGTTAAGTTATGACCACAAGGTGGCGCCAAAACACAAGGGCCTCGCTCTGGGTCCACCTGGTGATCTGAGGCAAAAGAGCCGTTCAGGGGCAGTTAAGGGCGCTGCTGGGGCCGACAGGACCCACCCCCACTCATTAGACATTAGAAGGCAGATCTTTAAGAAATCCTGGACTAGGCTCCCGAAGATGTAAAATTCCTGTCCCTCCTTCACAACTTCCTGACTTGGGCACGTTACTTTCCATCTCTGAACCCTAGTAATGACACGAACGGAGGTTATATTCCAGGCCGAAGCCTCGCGTCACCCTCATTTTAGAAATGGGCTGGCCAGTATGGAAACTCAGAACTCAGGGTTTCAGACCTGAATTCAAATGCCACTCCAATCCCCAACTAGCTGTAACGCTGGCTGCCATTAGAGTTGCCTGGGAAGGGGGGAACCTCAGTTGAGGAATGGCTTCCATCAGTTGGCCTGTGGCCTTGTGGGGGATGGGCATCTTTTAAAAAAATTGCTAATTGATGCTGGAGAGCCCACCTCACCTTGTGTGGTGTCACCTTTAAGCAGGTGGGGTGGGGGGGCTGGAGAGACGGCTCAGCGGTTAAGAGCACCGACTGCTCTTCCAGAGGTCCTGAGTTCAATTCCCAGCAACCACCTGGTGACTCACAACCATCTGTAATGGGATCTGACGCCCTCTTCTGGTGTGTCTGAAGACAGCTACAGTGTACTCATATACATTAAATAAGTAAATAATTTTTTTAAAAAAGAAATTTAAGGCCAGCTAGGGCTACATTTTAGTTCCAGAACAACCAAGGCTATAGTGTGATATCTGACCTTAAACCAGCATATCATGCTGCTCAGTGTTTTAATCATTATAGAAATCCAACGCTCATTGTGTTCTTAGTGAAGTTTTGGGATTGGGGATCTGCTCGCTCACAGTTCTTTTGAAATCCTCGGGAAGATCCCCTGCCCTTGTCTGAGATCTCCTGGAGGCCAGGATGGCTTCACACGCATTGACATCCTCATGCTTAGGAAGACCCAGAACTTCCCATCCTCCTGTCTCCACCGGTCTTGTGTTGGAATTGTGAGGTGTTTCCCTTCACTTCCAGCTGCTGTTGTCCCTCCTCCTCTTCCTCCTCTCCCTCCTTCTCCTTCTCTGAGACAGGATTTCTCTGTGTAGCCCTGGCTATTCTAGAACTCACTCTGTAGACCAGGGTGGCCTCAAACTCAGAGATCCACCTGCCTCTGCCGCCGAGTACTGAGATTAAAGGCGTGTTCTACCTCGGCCTGGCAGTGACAGCAACTGTTGCTGCTGGTGTTGCTTCCTCTTCCTCCTCTTCCTCCTCTTCCTCCTCCTCCTCCTCTTCTTCTTCCTCTTCCTCCTCCTCTTCCTCCTCCTCTTCTTCACCATATGGATTCTGGATTGAACTCAGTTTGTCAGGCTTGGAAGACAAGCATCTTTACCAGGCATCTAAAGGTGCCTGGCTGTCATCCTCTCGTCGTTATCATTGTCCGTGTAGGTCTTAAAGATTAGATTTATTTATTTATTTAATGTGCACACATGTGTGCCTGAGTGTACATATGCGCCCTGTAGAGGGAATCTTTTGTGCAATGTATGGAAGTTTCACCTGCCAATAAGAAAAGCTTATGGCCAATGATCTAAGCAGGATCAGAAGGTGGGGCATCCTGGGGGGGGGGGGGAGAGAGAGAGAGAGAGAGAGAGAGAGAGAGAGAGGATTCATGTGGCATGACTTAGAATAGAATTAATAGGTAATCGAGTTATGATCTAGTTGTGGTGCAAGATTAGCCTAGGCATTTGCTCGTTTATAAGAAGTCTCAGGGGCTGGAGAGATGGCTCAGAGGTTAAGAGCACTGACTGCTCTTCCAGAGGTCCTGAGTTCAATTCCCAGCAACCACATGGTGGCTCACAACCATCTGTAATGAGATCCGATGCCCTCTTCTGGTGTGTCTGAAGACAGTGACAGTGTGCTCATATAAATAAAATAAATTAAAAATTTTTTATATATATGTTTGCTTTGTTGTCTGTGTCTTAGGGTTACTATTGCTGTAACACTTTGACCAAAGCAACTTGGGGAGGAAAGGGTTTATTCGGCTTACACTTCCATATCCCAGTTCATCATCAAAGGACGTCAGGACAGGAACTCAAGCAGGGCAGGTACTGGAGGCAGGAGCTGGTGCAGAGGCCATGGAGGGTGCTGCTTACTGGTTTACTCAGCCTGGTTTCTTATAAAACACAGGAGCACCAGCCCAGAGATGGTACCACTCACAACAGGCTGGGCTGTCCTCCATTCCACTATTAAGAAAATGCCTTACAGCTGGATCTTACAGAGGCAATTTCTCAAGTGAGGCTCCCTCCTTTCAGATGACTCTAGCTTGCGTCTAGTTAACATAAACTAGCCAGCATGGTCTGGTTTGGTTTTTTTTTGTTTGTTTAGTAAACAGGGTCTCACTATGTACCCCTGGCTGATCTGGAAATGGCTCTGTAGACCAGGCTGGCCTTGAATTCAGAGATCTACCTGCCTCTGCCTTCCAAGTGCTGGGATTAAGACAGGTACCAGCCACCACTTCTAGCCCCTATTTTAAAACTAGAACCTCTCTTTTGTTCTTCGGCAATTTCATATGTGTAAACAAGGTATCTTTATCAAACCCCACCCACCCCCATCTCTTCATGTCCTGCCTTTTTTATGTGTGGTTTGGTTGGGGGCAGGTGGGTCGTTTGGTATTTTCTTTTGTGACTGCCTGAATGCTGACTTGTACTTGGCTTGATCCTGTGTGGATAAGGACAGTTAAGGTGAGTTCCTTAGTACAATGGACATGGACATGTCCTGTCCAGAACAGTTTATTTCATTCAAATAATTAGATTGATCAATTATTAATTGATCAAGGATTAATTTGACTAATTTGTCAAATTAAAATAATCAATCAAATAAATTAATCTCACAGCCAGTAGGAGGTGGTGGTGGTGCACATCTTTAATCCCAATACTTGGGGTGGCAGAGGCAGGTGGATCTCGGAGTTTGAGGCTAGCCTGGTCTACAGAGTGAGTTCCACAACAGCCAGGGCTACACAGAGAAATCTCTCTTTCTCTCTCTCTCTCTCTCTCTCTCTCTCTCTCTCTCTCTCTCTCTCTTACACACACACACACACACACACACATATACACACAGAGAGAGAGAGAGAGAGAGAGAGAGAGAGAGAGAGAGAGAGAGAGAGAGAGAGAGAGAGAGGAGTCCCTTGAATTCCCTATTTAGCCTAAACTGGCCTTGAACTCACACAATCCTCCTGTCTCAGGTTCCCTACATAAGTAGTGCTGGGATTATAGATGTTTCCTCACCTAACAATTTCATCCCCTCTCACAAGCCTCACCTCCTCCATCAGAAAAACAAAACCAAAACCAAAAGTGGTTCAGTGTGACTGGACACCCAGCAGGAACTCTTTACAGCCCTGACAGGTCAGGCTGCTTCTCCGCCTCTCCCTTCCCTCCCTCCCTCCTTCCCTCCCATCTACCTCCCTCCCTTTTTTTTTTTTTCTTCCTGTTTTAAGTAGCCCTGGCTGTTGTCCTAGAACTCACTCTGTAGACCAGGCTGGCCTCAAACTCAGAGATCCACCTGCCTCTGCCTCCTGAGTGCGGGGGTTAAAGGGGTGCACCACAACCCCGGTCTTTCTGTTCTTCTTCTTTTTTTTTTTTTTTTTTCTTTTTCGGAGCTGGGGACCGAACCCAGGGCCTTGCGCTTGCTAGGCAAGCACTCTACCACTGAGCTAAATCCCCAGCCCCTTTCTGTTCTTCTTCATCCATCATTTATTCCTTCTTTCATCAATGATGTATCACTTTATTCCAGGTGCAGGAAACAAGCCAGACATTCAGCAAAGCAGGTGGCATTCCTGGGGAGGCTCTGGTTGGAAGCCTGTTTATTCAAAAGCTGCCTTCCTCCTTCCCTCTGGCCATCAATCCTTGCGGGTTATTTCGATAGGTTTGGAATAGGGGGAACTTATGCCAAGAGTTTATTTCTGTGCATCTCTGGGTGGCTATGTACACACACACACACACACACACACACACACACACACACACACACACAATTTATATATAACATTGGCAGCAGCGTTGTCATGGTAACCAGCTTTTGGTATCTCTGGGCATGTGAGTGGGGGAGCTTTATGGAGCACCCCTGCATGCCCTTTTGTATGGTGTGAAATCCTGCCAGGAGAGCAGCCCCCCCGAGAGCTTTTGACAGCGCCTTTGATCTGCCCTGTGTATTTTCCTCATTGACCTTGTCAGACGTGAGTGAACGTGAACGGACTGAGTGTCAAGCTCAGAGGCTGGTGGACAAGATCCTCTGGGACGTTTGCCAACTCGGTGGCACGACGCTAGGGCTTTCCCTCCTTTGAAACGCTGAGGGTTGGAGGAAGATGTGACTGAAAAGACACAAGACAGCCAAGGGTTGTATTCTCAGAAATCATAGCCACACTGGCCGCTTTGAATGTGGCCTGCAGTGGGGGATTGGGGAAGGGGCTGGATGCCAGCCAGAGGGTGAGGAGGAAAATTGTGATTCCCTGAGTGCTGGCATAGGCCCAGCCCCAGAGCGACGCCTGTGAACGTGCAATCCTCAAGTCAGTACTGTGAGATGCACAGTGTCATTCTCAGTGGGAACCTGGGATGTGAAGAAGAGGGGCCAGATAAGTAGGAAGGGACGAAGCTGGGATTTGAACCCAGGTCCAGAACCCTGGCTTTGCACACTCTCCTTCTCTGTTTAATGTTGTTGTAACTGGACACCATAGACTGGGCTATATATTTAACTATTTTTAGATTTATTTATTTTATTATATGTGAGTTCACTGTCACTGTCCTCAGACACAGCAGAAGAGGAAATCAGATCCCATTACAGATGGTCGTGAGCCACCATGTGGTTGCTGGGAATTGAACTCAGGACCTCTGGAAGAGCAGTCAGTACTCTAACCTCTGAGCAATCTCCCCAGCCCCTGGGCTGTTTATTTATTATGTTTTGTTTTTTTAAAGATGGGATTTCTCTGTGTAGCCTTGGGTATCCTGGAGCTCACTCTGTAAACCTGGCTGGCCTCAAACTCACAAGAGATCCTCCTGCCTCTGCCTCCAGAGTGCTGGTATGAAAGGCCTGCATCGCCGCACTGGGCCTTATTTATTTATTTTGAGTCAGGGTCTCGCTCTGTCGTCCTGGCTGTCCTAGAACTCATATAGACCAGGCTAGCTTCAGTCTGCCTTGGCCTCTCAAGTGCCAGGATTAAACTGCCATGCCTGGCTGACTTCTTTTACTCTTAATCATGTATACTTGTGTCAGTGCACGTGTGGGCGAGTGTCTGCAGAAGGCCAGAAGAGGGGATCGGAGTCCCCGGAGCTCAAGGTGATTGTGAGTCACCTGATGTCCATGCTGGGACTTGGCCTTGATGCCTTCAAGAGCAGGACATGCTCTTAAGTACTCAGCCATCTACCCAGACCTCCCTCTTTAAAAAACAAAACATTAACAGGCTCGAGAGATGGCTCAGTGGTTAGAGCACCAACTGCTCTTCCAGAGGTCCTGAGTTCAAATCCCAGCAACCACATGGTGGCTCACAACCATCTGTAGTGGGATCTGATGCCCTCTTCTGGTGTGTCTGAAGACAGTGATGGTGCACTCATATACCATAAATAAACAAGCAAGCAAATAAATAAATAAATAAATAAATCTTTTAAAAGAACATGAACCCTTTAGTTAGTGTTCACCTCGTACGCATGAGGACCCGAGCTTGAGCCCCAGCTCTCATATCAAAAAGCCGGATGTCTGGTCTATGCTTGTAATCTAAGTGCTGAGGGAGTACACCGCGGGCCCTTGGCAATCACTAACCCACCACCCTCACCTAGGGGTGAGCCCCAGGTCCCAGGGAGAACCCTGTCTCATGAAACAAGGTGAGTGTCTGCCAGGGAAGGACCCCCCAAGGCTGCCCTCAAGTGTACGTGCCCACACGTGTGCATCTGTCTGTGCGTGTGTGTACACGTGAACACACACCTACACGCCGTGAACAGTCTACCCCTAGCACCGTCATGGACTTCTGCTCTCTCATGAGCTCACTGACTCCTCCGTTCTCTTCGTGATCCACCCTTCAGACGCCATCACTCTAATTTCTGGGGGTTGGGTTTCCAGTACATGAACTCTGCGGATACACACACCGGAGCCATGCCGCACTCTACATACCTCTGGTCCGTTTACTTCAGTCATATTTCCCCTCAATTCTAGGCCAGGACTGGAGAGAATCAGCAAGGAAAGGGAACATTCCCTGAGAAACCCAAGTCCCGGTGACATACCCCGTCACGGGCAGTTAGCAGGGTGCCCAGTCTAAGTCCGTGTGAGAGTTTATTGTACAGGAAGTGAGCTGGCTCAATTGTTTTCGTGCGGACTTGGTCTCGTACTGATTTTGCAACCTGGGGCCTTTCCGCATGCTAAGGACGTGCTCCACCCATGAGTCAGTGCCACCAGGTACTCGCAACCAGTTCCTTATCGAGTCTGGTTAGACTAATGACTGTATTAGAGATCAAAGAGGGGTGAGCCAGTCACCCAGTTTATGAGCTGAGATCTGACTTCAGAACTGGTACTTCTCTACCCCAGTGTCCTTCCGGCCCAGGAGGGAAGGTACCACAGTTCTTTAGCCCACCCGTGTGGGACTGCCCCTCTACAGAGGCCTCAACAGGGACAGAGGTCTGGGGTAAAATAAGAGGGAAGGAGGTCCCCTTTTTCTTTTCAGAAAGGGTTTTACTGTGTGGCTCTGACTATCCTGGAACTCATGATGTAGACCAGGCTTGCCTTGAACTCCCAGAAATCTGCCAGCCTCTGCCTTCGGGGCGGGGGGACTGGGACTAAAGAGGTGTGGTACCACACCTGGAAGGCAGGAATGCCTTGTTTATTGACAATGTCTTATGTGTCTCTTGATCTTTATCTATTATTTATTTACTTATTTATTTAATGTCTATGAGTACACTGTAGCTGTCTTCAGACACACCAGAAGAGGGCATCAGATCCCATTACGGATGGTTGCGAGCCACCATGTGGTTGCTGGGATTTGAACTCAGGACCTCTAGGAAGAGCAGTCAGTGCTCTTCGCCCCTGAACCATCTCTCCAGCCCCCGTGTGTCTCTGGATCTTGATAGATCTTTCTTCCCATAGCTTTGCTGGTTCACCAGAACTACCACAGGCCTCTTCTGACAAAGGAGAGAATTCATGGCCCAGAGAGAGAGAAACAGTTTAACTAAGGTCTCGGAACTGGGCTCAGTGCCAGGATGCACTGTTTTCCAAAACTCACTTCCTGTGCGGCAGAAGTAGGTCAGCCCTGGGCCCTACTCCCACAGTTACTGGTCTTGATGCCAAGAACAGGGCCTTAGTTTCCTCAGCAGAAAAGGACTCTAGCCGTAGTGCAATGGAAGAGGATTCCCACCTCTCCAAGTGGAGGATGTCCCCCAAACTGCCCTGAGTAGGCCTACATAAAATGATTGAATCAATACACCCCTCCCGTATCTGGAGTCTTCTCCATGTCCCGGTGAATCAGGTTCTGGACATTTGGTGACAAAAGTGAAGGTCACAGCCCCTGTCCTTGGGAGAAAGACTTGGAAGCTGGCCATGCTGTGGTATGAAATGAAAGAGATTTCTCTTTCTGTTCAAAGGGAACATTGTGAAGCCAGGTGTCGGGTAGATACCTGGAATCCTGGCCGCTGAGAGGTGGCAGCAGGAGGATTGGGGAGTCAAGGCCAACCGTGGCTACACAGCAAGTTTAAGGCCAGCAGGAGCTATATGAGACCCTGTCTTACGACAAAGCAAAAAGTAACCCATGGGGTGGGCATGTAGTTTAGTTAGTAAAGTCCTTGCTTAATGCCCCCAGCGCCACATAAACTGAGCGCAGTGGGCTATTGCATAAACTAAACTGAGCACAGTGGGCTGTTGCATAGGAAGAGAACCCTGTCTGTAATCCCTGCTCTCTGGAGGAAGAGGCAGAGCCAAGGCTAAGTTGATTCTCACCTACATAGGCGGTTAAGATTGTGTGTGTGTGTGTGTGTGTGTGTGTGTGTATGTACGTGTGTGTGTATGTATGTTAGGGTATTACTGTTGTGAACAGACACCATGACCAAGGCAACTCCTCTTATACAGGACAACATTTAATTGGGGCTGGCTTACAGGTTCAGAGGTTCAGTCCATTATCATCAAGGCAGGAACATGGCAGCATCCAGGCAGACGTGGTGCAGGAGGAGCTGAGAGTTCTACATCTTCATCTGAAGGCTGCTAGGAGAAGACTGGCTTCCCGGCAGCTAGGATGAGGGTCTTAGCCCACACCCGCAGTGACGCACCTACTCCAACAGAACCACACCTAATAGTGCCACCTCCTGGGCCAAGCATATACAAACCATCATACACACACACACACACACACGGCCTCAGACTGGCATATATGTATATGTACACAGACACATATATATGAGTTATTGAGTACCTATTATGTGCCATGCACCAAGTTGTGTAAACCCCTTATTAATAAATAGTGTGATAGAATCATAAGAAAATAGCATCCTTGCCCAGCAGGAGAAGTGGAAGGGTGGGAATAATTGTTCCTGGCAGAAAGGAGATGATGAACTGAGGCAAATTTGTCCCGTGACACTTGAGTTATTAATTTGTTTTGATTCTTAATTTTTTTTTTCCTGGACAGGTTCTTGCTTTGTAGCCCTGGCTGTCCTGGGACTTGCTCTATGGTTTAAACCGGCCCGAGACTCTTAACAAACCTGCCTTACCCTCCCAGGTATGAGCCACTATACCTGGCTCTGACTTGGGTGTCGAAGGCTAAATAGGAGCTCGTAGGCACGTCAGGAATAGGAGATAGAACAGGAGAGAAGAGAGAATGGATGGAAAGCCTTTGGGGGGAGGGGATGAGTGGGTGTTCAGAGTGTGTGCAGGGAAGCATAAGAATGAGAAGCCAGGGGGCTGGAGAGATGGCTCAGTGGTTAGAGCACTGACTGCTCTTCCAGAGGTCCTGAGTTCAAATCCCAGTAACCACATGGTGGCTCACAACCATCTGTGATGAGATCTGATGCCCTCTTCCGGTGTGTATGAAGACAGCGACAGTGTACATGTATTAAAAAAATAAATAAATCGGGGTTGGGGATTTAGCTCAGTGGTAGAGCGCTTGCCTAGCAAGCGCAAGGCCCTGGGTTCGGTCCCCAGCTCCGAAAAAAAGAACAAAAAAAAAAAATCTTTAAAAAAAAAAAGAAGAATGAGGAGCCAGCTGTGGCAGGGCCACGGTGGTTCAGCTGAGGAACTCGGACTCTCTCCAGTATCACTTCGGTTGGATACAGGCTGAGCGCCGGGCGCTTTCTTCAACTTCTCCATTCCAGTGGGGGAGGAAACCAAAAGACATTCGTCTGTAGAACTAATTCTGACTGAATCTATCTTCGTTCTCCCACAGATGGCCAAAGGCAGAACACAACAATCCCCCTGCCCTCACTGGCGCGCTCCCCTCTTCCTCTTCTCAGGAGTCAGGAAGTGCCAGTGTGCCAGACCAGCTCCCATGGAGATCGGCTCCCTGGAGCCTGCCTGGAGCTGGGCACCAGCTGTGAGCATCTGGAAATCCAGCTTCCTCCTCTGGCCGTTGGACACAGGCGGCTTTGAATCCAGGCCTCGGGTTCTTTAAGAGCCAAAAGGGGGTTGGACCACCCAGGGACAAGAATACAGTTTCCAGATTCCAGCTGGGATGTGCCAGTCACTTAGAGGAGTCCTGGCACAATGACCTACAGACATTTCACTGGAATTTAGGCGGTGCAAGGGAGGAAGCCAGGAACCAGCAAGGTTCTCTGGTGCAGCCACTGCCACCAGAACATGTTGAAGGCTTTGCCAGACAAGGAAAAAGAAAGTGGGCTCATCTGTCACTTTCGACCAGGGACTCTGTAGCTGGATATTGATGGTCTTGGGGCAAGTGTTATCGGTAACATTTCATCTCTTATCCATGCCAACTTTGGACGGCCGCTTTGCAACTCTCCCCCTCTTCCCCAGTTCACTCTGGTCTCAAAGTTCTATCTCTTTTGTTTCTGGAAGAGCACCAAATCTTAACGTCTTTGTCCCCCTACTCCGTAGTGTGTGTGTGTGTGTGTGTGTGTGTGTGTGTGTGTGTGTGTGTGTGTGTGTGTGTGCCCAATCATGCTCTAATTTACTGAGGCAGGCTGTCTCACTGGGTTGACTTCTCTAGGCAGCTTGCCCCATAGATCCCTGGTCTCTACTTGCAAGCATTAGGTTACCAGAAGGCAGCCAGATTCACCCAGCTTCTACCTGGACTTGAACTCCAAGTCCTTCTACAGCAAGTGCTCTCTCATCCACTGAATAATCACCTTCTCTGGTTTGGGGACAGGGTGTCTAGCCTAGGCTATTCTCAGCTTCGTGTCTAGCCTAGGCTATTCTCAGCTTGCTATATAGCCGAGGATGACTTTGAACACCCGAATTTCTTGCCCCCACTTCCTAAGGGCTGGAATTACAAGAGTGTGTCCCAGTATCTAGCTTTGTTTCTTTTTTTTGTTTTTTCTTTTCTTTTTTTTCGGAGCTGGGGACCGAACCCAGGCCTTGGGCTTGCTAGGCAAGCGCTCTACCACTGAGCTAAATCCCCAACCCCGTTTCTTTTTGTTTTTATGAGACAGGGTGTCACATGGCTGGCCTGGAACCCCATGAACACCTGAGGACCACCCTGACCTCCTGATCCCCCTACTCTGGCTCTCAAATCCTGATGGCTTGCTTTTCTTTCCTTTGGGCTCCTATCTCTCTACCCTTTCATTGGATTTAGATCTTGGGCCAGCAAGGTTCACACCAAGCATGCTCTTGGCAAAGGTTGCATGTATCAAAGAGATGAGTTTCATGACACAACCACATAGCCTCTGTGGCTAATAGAGATGGTGTTCTTGGCATTAACATGGCAGGTTTTATGCCAAAAAGCCAGCTCTTCCGGTAAAAACAAACAAACAAAGAAAGGACCATATAGTTCCAGCTTACCAATGTACTTTCAGAAAGGGTTTGTTTTTAAAGACTATATCATCAAGACTCCATGAACCAAGCCCCACAAGCTTTAATTAAGAAATCGCGGGTTGGGGATTTAGCTCAGTGGTAGAGCGCTTGCCTAGGAAGTGCAAGGCTCTGGGTTTGGTCCCCAGCTCCAAAAAAAAAAAGTTGGTTTTAAGGGGCTGAAGAGATGGCTCAGCGGTTAAGAGCACTGACTGCTCTTCCAGAGGTCCTGAGTTCAAATCCCAGCAACCACATGGTGGCTCACAACTATCTGTAACAGGGATCCGATGCCCTCTTCTGGTGTGTCTGAAGACAGCTACAGTGTACTCATATAAATAAAAATAAGTCTTTAAAAAAAAAAAAAAAGAGTAGTCTTGGATGCTGGTGGGAGTCTGACCCCAGTGTGGGGGAGGGATGGAGACGGGCAGAGCTAGGGGCTTGTTGGTCTGCCAGCCTTTCTGAGATGGCAAGCTCCAAGTTATCAAAAAATAAGTGGGGCTGGAGAGATGGCTCAGCGGTTAAGAGCACCCGACTGCTCTTCCAGAGGTCATGAGTTCAATTCCCAGCAACCACATGGTGGCTCACAACCATCTGTAAAGAGATCTGATGCCCTCTTCTGGTGTATCTGAAGACAGCTACAGTGTACTTATATATAATAAATAAATAAATCTTTAAAAAAAAAATAAGTGGAGAGCAATAGAAGGTACCCGATGTTGACCTCTGGCTTCCACATGGACATAGTGGCTTTTACTTGTATACACACACACCAAAAGAGGACAGAAAGTAGTTATGTTAGACATCCTGGCATTTGTGTGTGTGTGTGTGTGTGTACAAGTACACATATATGTACATATTCATATACATATACATATGTAGCAGATCTCAGCTACATAGTAATATCACCTCAAAAACAAACAAATTAACAACAACAACCACAAAAGCCACCAACAGAACAAAATACATGGAGAAAAAGGTACCATGTGTATTGGCTGTGGCCTGTAATCCCAATTCCAGCAGGAAGATGATCTTCAATTAGAGGTCAGCCTGGGCCAAAGAAAGGAATTGGCCAGCTTGGACTCACAGAGTGAGACTCTGTTTCAAAAACCAAAAATTGGGGCTGGGGATTTAGCTCAGTGGTAGAGCGCTTACCTAGGAAGCGCAAGGCCCTGGGTTCGGTCCCCAGCCCCGAAAAAAAGAACCAAAAACAAAAAAAACAAAAAAAACAAAAAATACCAAAAATTGATGGGGGGGGGTGGGGGACTAATTAGAGCTGGGGTTGTAGATCCTTGGTAGTTTGCCTTCTATGCACGCACAAGGTCCTGGTTTACCACAACACGGGGAGGAGAGCAGGAGAAAAAGGAGCAAGAATGAATGCTT
This sequence comes from Rattus norvegicus, assembly GCF_021556685.1. NCBI lineage: Eukaryota > Metazoa > Chordata > Mammalia > Rodentia > Muridae > Rattus > Rattus norvegicus. The sequence goes on from NC_141538.1 coordinate 156,203,635, forward strand.
CTAGAACAGATGGACTGGACATGGTGGGAGGCTTATAGTCTCATTTACTTGCAAGGTTCAGGCAGAAGGATTGATTGCTGGGGCACAGGAGTTGGAGTTAGAGGGGCAGCCTGGGCAACACAGTGAGAGCCTGTCTCAAAAAAAAAAGAAAGAAAGAAGGAAAAAAAGAAAAGAAAGAAAAGAAAAAGAAAGAGAAAAAGAAAAAAGAAACTTAAAGGGCCCATCTGAACCCAGTACCAGTTCACATTTACTCAGACGGTAATTGCCCTGAGACTATCCATGAGCGTTCTTTCAGCTCATAGGGAATTCAGGGTTTTGGCCCAGGTTGCTGTGGGCTCTGGGTATAGCAGGCAGCCACCCAAAACGACAATGCTCCTCTAGGGCATGAGCTGTGTCTGTTGTAGGATATTCCGGCCCTGTTCTCTATGTGGTGAGGCTGAGCCTGGGCTTGTGTTGTCGGGATTCCTGCGGGGTAACATAAAATCCTCTGGCAATTCACAATTATTAAGTCGTTCGAATTTCATAGCCCATTTGAGTGCTAGCCACATCAGAGGGATTTTTAAAGGACAATGAAATGTCTCTGCGGAAGTGAATCATAATGGGTAAAGCATACCAAAAAATTACTGCATGCCAGGGAATCCCTGGGTAAGTGTTCCCTGTTTATTCCCTAAACCCCGGGAGGTGGGGAGTGCTTTACAGAGGAGGAAAACCTAGGCTCAAGGAGATTAAGAACGTTCTCTAGGGGCTGGAGAGATGGCTCAGTGGTTGGGAGTGTGTGCAGCTTGTGCAGGAGCCCTGAGTTCAATTCCCAGCACTAAGGTCAGGTGGCTTCACAAAAGCCTGTTAACTCCAGCACCAGGGGACTTGATGTAGCTCCTTCTGGTCTCTGCGGGGGGGGGGGCCCCAGCATTCGTATGCACGTACCTTCCCCCATCCCTTCCAATTCCATAAAAGTAGAGCCTTTCATGACTACTGTGAATCCCTTCCCCTACTCTCAAATGGCCTCAAGATTTAGCCTAAATCTAAGATCTTTCATAAACCAGTCTCCTCTTTTTTCCCTTTCTCTCCCTCCCTCCCCCTTTTGAGACAGGGTTTCTCTGTTTTAGCTCCGGCTTTCTTGGAACTCACTATGTAGACCAGGGTGATCTCAAACTCACAGAGATCCACCTGTCTCTTGTGGGATTAAAGGCATGCAACACTATGGTCTGGCTCTGGGACTCCTCTTTTAACCTTAGCAGCCTCCTTAATCTCTTGGCAATGAAGCTCTCATCACTTGGGCCTGCTTCTGTTACCTTCATTCCTCGAGTGGGGCCTGGGGAGTCTTAGGCCTGACAGAGGGGACTTTCACTCATTAAGCTGTTTTGACATCGTCATGGAAAGCTTAGTGAACAAAGAGCTGAGATCAGATTTTTAAATGTTTTTATGTGTATGGGTGTTTTACCTATTATCTGTGTATGTATGAATCTAGTTCCCAAGGAGACTAGGAGGCGGCGATCTGGAGTTCCAAAGGCGTGAGCTGCCTTGTGGTCTAGGAATTGAACCGGGGTCCTCTTGGAGAACAGCCAGTGTTCATAACCTGTGAGCCTTCTCTTCAGCCCCCAGATCAGATTTTCTTGCCAGGTCTATGTTTGACGATAGGGTTGCTATGCTGAGGGCGAGACGTCTAAAAGGTCCTTTCTCAGGTTGGAAGCCCAGGACTTCCTTTTAGATGTCATACAAATTACCTTTCACGTCCTTGAGGCTTTATTTCTTTATTGGTGAATGAGGTGTAACACACATTTTACAGTGTTGTCAGGGAGTTAACCTCTGAAAAAATGTCTACACATAGTAGGTGTTCAGTGTTAGCTGCTCCGTAGGATGTGGGGGTGTCTAGAAGGGTCGGACTTCCTGTACTCAAATACAAGTGTCAGCAAGCACTCAAACCTCGGCTGCAGGGTCAGTTTTGCAAGAAATGAACAAAGGACAATTGTTCTACCACTGATCTACAGCCCTTGCCCCAAGGTCATGCTTTTGGAAGAATGGAGAGAGCCTGTCTCTATAACTTTGCTCGCCAAGCTCCTCCCACTTTATTGCCTGAGGTCAGAATCTTATCTAGACCTTAATATTATTTTGCCCAGGATCTGTCCTGTTTGAGGTTGATAATGCTCACAAAATGCTTAGCAAAGGCCAGGCGCGCACTAATTGCATGATGCTTGTGGCTATTATTAAGATAAAGAAGGAAGCTAGCTCAGAAAAGAATAGCCATTAGGCAATTATCAATCTGTTATCAGCCTCGAGTAAACAGGGAAGTCAAATCTTTCTGCTGGGAACAGATTTTGATTGGGATAAAGAAAAGCCTGAGATCTCAGAAACCTGAAATGAGACTCTGGGGGCCGAAAGGACCATTTGGGAATCTTTCCTGGACTTAGGCAAGCCTGGAGAGGAGTGGAGAAATCCACACTTAAGTAACCTGGGATAACAAATTTATACGGTGGAGCATGCTGAACTAGGAAATAGCTGTCCTGGTCCAGAGGCGGGAGGAGGCCTTCCTTCTAATGCAGGGCACTGTGGAGGCTCGGACAGCTAGAGGTAGTGGGGAGCAGGCCACGTAGCTTTTATCCTACAGGGAGCACCACATGTAAAGCTTTAGTTAAAAACAAAACAAAACAAAAAAAAGAGGGCCTGGTGGTGAGTGCCTATAATCCCAGTACTTGGAAGGTAGAGAGGCAAGATGGATCAGGAGTTCAAGACCATCCTCAGGCATATAGAGAGTTGAGGCTAGCCTGGGCTACTTAAGACCCTCCCTCAAAAGACAAGCAAGTGGGCTGGAGAGATGGCTCAGTAGTTAAGAACACTGACTGCTCTTTCAGAGGTTCTGAGTTCAAATCCCAGCAACCACATGGTGGCTGACAGCCATCTGTAATGGGATCTGATGCCCTCTTCTGGTGTGTCTGAAGACAGCGACAGTGTACTTATATACAATAAATAAATAAATCTTTAAAAAACAAAAGCAAGCAAGGCAACACACCCCCAAATACCAACAACCACCTCCCCCACTCCGAAATCCACCAGTGTAGCAGGAGTCAGACACTGATCTTGTGTTTGTGTTCATGTGTATGGAGGCCAGAGGACAACCTCAGGTGTCATTCACCAGAGGGTGCTGTTCACCTTTAATTTGGAGACAGGGTCTCTCATTGGCCTGGAATTCATCAGAGTGGACTGTGGCCAGTGAGCCTCAGGGAACTGTTGGCTTCCACCTCAGGGCTGGGATTGTAAACACCTGCCTCACACCAGACTTTTCCAGAGTAAATTCTGGGGACTGAACTTGGGCCCTCATGTTTGGAAATCAAGAACGCAGGACACTAATTTTACCTCTGTCCATGTTGGTCATGTGTCCTTGGCAAAGACTCCTGTCAGTTTTGAGCCATCTCAAAAAATTATTTTTTTTAAGTAGTGTAGATGACAGTTAAACCTCTTTGGACCCCAGAGTCTTCATTGTAAGAATAGGCGTTTATCTATTTCTTGGGATTATATGAGCTAATAAAGTATTCTGTATCTGCACAGTGCCACATGTCTGTGACTCCTTTTCGGCTAATGTGTACTGGGGACAATATCCCTATGGAGGGGTGCAGGTGGTATGCAAAGTGTGAGTGGGGGTGGGGAGGAGAAGACCTTATCAACAAGTGTTACCCAAGCCAAGGAGAATGAGGAGCAGACTACAGGTTGTAACCAAAGGCCATCCAGTCTTGAGGAAGGTTGTGGGAAGATATCCATTCTACAGAGCTCAGGGTCAAAGTTTCTGGTAAGGCAGGCCATTTTGCATCGTAGAAGGCAAGGCTCATCCTAGAGAAGGTGGAATCCAGTTTCTGAATCCTCTCCATCCCTTCCCAGCCAGGAACCCTGGGGCAGTCACTTTCTTCTCCGGGCTTCCTCTGCAAAATGGGGCTCCTCGTTCCATTTCGCACTTAGGGCATCTGAGGACGACGTGTCGACATAATGCCCAGGACTTGCGACGTCAAGGGCCGGCGAGTGGCATTTGTTATGTTAATAACTCCTTGCGGCGGGCGGGTTCCTATCTGTCGGTTTGTGCTCTGGCTTAGCGGTTCCCTCCACAGAGACTCGGTTTTTCCGCTCCGCCGCCTCTCGACGTTTGCTTGACAGGTCTCGGCGGACAGCTGCCTCGGGTGCGGTTCTTCGAGGCTGGGCTCTTTCCCTACAGACCTCTCCTCTGGTCTCTACCTCAGCCCGGCACCGAGCCGCGGGGAATCTCAGCGGTCCGGGATCACCGATCTTTGCCGAGAAAGAGTGTCAGCTCCTGCGGCGTTCCCGAACAGCGGCCGAAGACGCTCCCGAGCGCTCCCGAAGAACCCCGGCCGCTCGCAGTCTCCGGAAATAGCCGAGGGAGCTTTCCACCCTCGGTCTGCCGAGTCCTTCCGAAAAGGGCCGAAAAGCTCCGAGCGGCCGTCCTGCCGGACTGCTGGAGGCGGCCGCAGCGCCATGTTGGATGCTCTGCTCGTTGAGTGAAGAAAATCCGTCCGCATCGCCCGAGCCCCGCTACCGAGAAGGGCGCCGCTTCCCCCGGGGAGGGGGACAGAGACCCCCCGCCGCCGGCCCATGAGGATATTGCCGTGAAAGGTCCGGTCTCTCCGCCTCCTGCCCCCGCCGGGTCCGGCCCCCCCCTCCCCGGGGTCGCGTTGTCACGGAGACCGGCAGCCGGTGGTGCTGGCCCGCGGGGCGGCTGCTGCTGCCCGCGGCGGCGGCGGCGGAGGCGGCGGCGGCGGCGGCGGAGGGCGTGTGTGACCGGTCCCGGCCCCCTCCTCCTCCTCCTCCCAGCCTCCCCCCGGCCCCCCGCTCCCGCCGCCTCCCCGGGTCTGCCCCCATCCCGCCCCTCCGCTGCCCCCGGCCCCTGCACCCCGGCGCGCCCGGTCCCGCTCTGGGGGGGTTGGTGGCTTCGCTTTGCCATGAGTTTACCGCAGAAACCGGCTCTGAAATCAGGCTCAGCGGCTGCAGCAGGAACCGGACCCGGCACCGGAGCGGCGGCGGCGGCGGCGGCGGCGGCGGCGGCGGTACCGCCTCCTCACCCGGCGGCGGCGGCGGCGGCAGCGGCGGCGGCGGCAGCGGCAGCAGCGGTAGCGGCGGCCCCTCCTCACCCGAACATCAGGGCCCTCCAGACCCCGGCGCCCCAACAGTATCCTTTTCACCTTCCAGCGGTCCAGAGCGACCCTTGGTGGGAACCTCCTTGCCTGCCGTCATAGCCCAGCAAGGAAAGGGACGGGCAGCCGCTCTGCTCCCGGCTTGAGTCGAGCCTTTGGGGTGCACCGGTGACAGCATTGCTGGGGACCCCGGGACCCTCTGCGGTACCGTGGACACTAGCTCCACCGGGCCGTGCCTCTGCAGCTCTTGTGGATCTGGGGGAACCCTGCCCTTGCTGCTCCCTCCCCTTTATTGGGCAGAATTTGCTGGTGCCTGGGACCAGCCCTGCAGGCAAGGCTTTTTTGATTGTTGGGAGGCCCTGCCTTCTGCAGGGTTCCGTGGCCTCTCTAATTATTATTTAGAATACATAGTAAAGTTTATTGCTAAATTTCCTGTTCGAAACGAATCAGCTCATTCCTGAGGTAAGTTGGGTCTTCAGTCTTCAGTGCGAGTGTAGGAAAAGCACTCCCCCTGGCTAGTGTTTAGTTTTGTTTATATTTTATCTTATTTTTTGAGCAATTAGAGTTGTGTTGTGGCTTGTGGTGGAACCGGCTAAGGAGGAAATGTTACACTGGGCGCTTCCCTGTCTTTGACCTTTTTGAAGGAAGAGGAAGTTAACTCACATTACCCAGCACCCCCAGAAGTCTCACTTCTTCCAAGATGGGTGTTACACTGTACATCTTTTTAAAGGGCTTTAGTAAGTTTGCTCCTTCATAGACTTGATGTCTGGAGGGTACTCGGGCCCTCAAGGATGTGTCTTAGTTTTGAATGTGTCTAATTTCTTGATAGAGAAGTTGGGGCAGCTTTGATTGAAAAATCTTGGTACCTGGTGTTTTAGTCAGTATTAAACTTCAAATTCATGGCTCCCCCATGGAGCTTCAGCAAGGTGGTTGGTGTCCCGTCCCCTTCCCCACTGGGTTCCTCTATGTAGCCCTGGCTGTCCTAGAACTTGCGCTGTAGACTAGGCTGCCCTTGAACTCAGAGACACGCCTGCCTCTGCCTCCCGAATGCTGGGATTAGAGGCATGCGCTACACTACTTGGCAAGCTAAGGTGTTTGTTACCTATCTGAGAAGAACATTTCAGCATTTGCCCCTCCTCCCCACATTCTTGTACTTGTCCAAGAATCCACAAATGATTTTTGGATGTCCCCTGCGCTGTATGGTTCTCGCATTTGACTTTTAAGATGGGAGTGTGTTTGAGCTTGTCTTTTTGTGTAGTTTGATTCTTGCCTGTATCAATTACTTTGAGAAGGGAAAAACGCTTCCCTTCTTGGGTCACCTCAGGTCATTGTTTGTTTTCTGTCAAGCGTCCTTTCTGCGTTCTTTACGTATTGTTAGTCCACATCTTAGTGCTTCAGTGCTGTCTGTGTGCTGATTTCATAACGTTCTGACCCTGCACCGTTCTGTTCAGTTCCTCGCTCACGGCTGAGAAAGTTGCACGTTCATGGAAAACCCAGTTACTTCTGACCCACATGCGCAGCTACTGGCCTGTGGAGGAGTAGGTTGGCTGCTCAGCCTGCTTCAGGGTAGAATTGGGTCGCTCCAGTCCGCCTAGCTTGGCTACCTAGCTTCGCTTCATACTTCTTTCACATTCCCTTCTCATTTTAGGGTTGTTTTTCTTGATGGCCTGTGTTCGCAGGTTTCTGTCTCCGGGCCAAGTGAGTTATCTATCCCTTACCTGCCTCTTTAAGCTGTTAGGCTGTTAAACCAGAGGAAGTGCACAGTATGTGCTCTTGACAGAAGAGCAAGTAAGGGATTGCTGTGTTGTTTGTGACAGTGCTTGGCGAAGTTGGTGGCTTCATTGGATACAGAGCGGGGTACTGAGTAGCCCTCGTGTGCTTTTTCTCCTTATACCTCACAGCTGAAGGACTGGAAAAACTTGAAGCTGGTTACAACTTGGAAGTAATGGTTGGAGCTCCACTTAGGTTTTATCTTTTCTGTAAAATAGACGATGCGGTGGGTAATGGGAATACGTTTAAGGTGCTCTTTACAGTAGAGATTATTCTGAACCCTTCATGGCAATGTCGGCACCAACCATGTTGCTTTAAGGTTCTGTTTTGCTTCATGTCATGGCGGCTGACATTTTATACTTGATGTAGTCTGTGATTCCTGCTTTATTCCTGGCAAGATGACACTGCTGAATAAGCATCTGACTAGATAGTAAAGGAAGTGTAGGCTAGAGCCACCTCAGAACACAGCCGTGGTAAAATGTCGTCACCTGGTAACGGAAGAGGTCAGAAATGCAGTAGAGCATTGTGCTTTTCAAACCGGAGGGGATGTGGGAATTCGGGCTTGGTGCAGATGCAGTCGTGCAGTAAGCTGGTGCCGTAGAAGCCCTTGGGGCTGGAGTCGGCTCTTTCCATGCCTTCCAGCATGTGGTGGAGTTGCTGCAAGTGAGTTAGTAAGCAGTGCACTAGAAAGTGTGTTGGAAGGAGTCGGCTGGCCGGTGTCCTTCATCCGTGCTGAGTGTTCAAGTGTGAGTGGAAATGAAGGGAAGTGTTGAAAACACGGGATTTGAGGGGAAGCCTGAAGCTGGAAGCAGGCATCAGTGTTGAACTGCAGGACCCTTGAGACCACTTGAAGGAGAAATGGCCACATTGACTTCAAAGAGTCAATGGATGTTTGCTAGCAGAGCGAGCGAGGTATGGGATGGCAGGCCCGGAAGGAGAAAAAAACACCCTAACACGAACAGTACTCAGAGCAAGGAGAACATGCTGCGAGTGTCCCTCACAGACACTGGAAGCTTCTGCTTGGTGAGACCGCAGCTTGGGAATGTTTGTCTTGATGTGCTCAACTGAGCTTCCCCGTTGAGGTTGAGGTGGCTCTGATGAGAATCTTGACGATGGTCATCCTTTTTCTGGCTGACAGAATAACTAACATTTTGATCAAAAACCAGTCATGCTTAAGTTCTTCAGGGGGTTACTGGGTCCCCCATTAAAATCCCAGCTCTTTAGATTTGAGACTGCCTGCCCACGTTTCAGAAAATTCTGGATAAATGAACTCGAGTTAGGTGCGCATTTGAGCAGAAGTATTTTCTGTATGTTAGGAATACAGTATCCGTCTGTGTCGGAGGCTGAGGCTGTGATTCAGGGAATCTTCTTTCTTATTTAGGGGCAGCCAGTTAAGCCAGTGAGACACAGTAGTTTCTTTCCAGGAACAGAACTAGGTAGAGACCGGTGTCAGCCAGAAGAGGACTTGTGTCTCTGGCTTCTTTGTCATAAGTGTTCTTTCTATCTTTGCAATATTCCTATTTCTTTTTTTAATCGTCTCTCCCCTGGACATTAAGTTGGCCTTAGCTGGTGAAGTGTGTGATGTTCCGCTCTGATAGCGAGGTCTGGATAATAACACCCATTTTCAGTACCTGCTGCTGTAGAGGTCGTACATGCAGCATTCTATTTAAGTTTTCCGAGACTTCTAATGAGGTAGGTGTCTGTTTTACAGACAGGGGTACTGATAAGCAGAGAAGTTAATTTCCCGGGTCACCTGTGCCAGTGAAGGGTGGTGTGTGAGCAGACTAGTGGCCTGTGGTGGCCTTCTTACTTGGCTGGGTGAGCAGCCTGTGTGTGGGCCTGGGAGGAAGTGTCAGTACTCCGCTGCATCCGAGAGAAGCCGTGCTGAGGAATGTAGAACACAGCCATGGTCTAGGGTTTTAAGTTGTTCACAACAGCATACTGCTAGACAAATAGGCTATCTTCCCCCACTGAGCCTTAACAGCATGGAGGTCCTCCAGTGGACTTAGTTCATGGTTCTGCTTGTTCACGAGTCAGCAAGGCCTCCAGCAGAGGGTCACGGTAGCCAGCAGTTGGAATTCTGAGGCTCTTGTGGCCAGCAGCTCCGAAGCCACTCCGTCAAGAAAGTGTCAAGTCTTCAGAGGCAGAAGCAGGCAGATCTAGAGTTGAAGACCAGTCAGGCCACACAGTGAGACCCTGTCTCAAACCAAGCCAAACCAAACATTTTTGAAGGCAAATCCTCATGGAGGGAGAAAAGAGATGGCAAAGTGGTAATGAAGAGGGAGAGCCCTCCCAGGTGCCTAGTCAGAGCACATCTGCTGCCTCCAGCCAGTTGACTGGCCACGGATGGGTGGGTTTGGTCACCTGAGAGTTGAAGCTTGTCACAGGTTGCTTTTCTATATTGAGGTTTATGATGAATCTTGAGGGCGATTCTTTAACAAGTTTGACAGCATCTTTTACACGCAGTGGAGAGAATGGCTCCGGTGTGTGTTTACAGATTTATTTGTATTCATTTACTTACCACCTGCTGTGCCTGGTTGCTAGGTGTAGGGTTGAGATAACCTTTACCCTCAGAGAGATTGGTCCCAACAGGCAAGTAGGATACGATCGAGATAAGACTTGGTGACCACTCTGCTGTGAGTCCGGTGTGCGGACAGGAGTCAGGGCTTCCTGGAGGGAGTTAACATCTGAGCAAGGTAGAACCATGAGTTGTCAAAGGATTCTTATTCTCCTGCTCGAACTGTCCTCTCTGAGGCTTACTGCCTGCGTCTGCCAACCTAGGCCTAGTCCTGGAAGCTTCTCGCCTCTGTACAATCTTATCTAGGCCTAGAATGTTGTCAGCCACTACCCTTGTTGACTAAGCTCACCCTTTCTAGTTCTTTATGAGCTGAGGCTGACTGGTTCAGCTCAGCTGTCTTGGCTCAAAACTCCTCTCCACGCTGACTAATTCAATCTTGCTGCTTTCTCTCTTGGCCACTTCTGAATTAGTTTGACCTCTAACTCTGTCAGTCTGTCTGATCTTCTGACTCCTCATTCTCTGGCTCATTTTGTCTTCACTTGTGTCTAGCTTGATCTCTCTCTAACCTCTCTCTGTAAAACTGTCCTGATAAAACTGCCTCCTTCCCCCTCTCTACATTGTTCTCTTAGTAGCTTCCTTCTCTCCTCTCTTCTGAGGGTTGGGCAGATCCTTTTCTGTCAAATCTTTCTCTGATTCATCACTTTATCTGCCACTCAATTAGACATCATTTTTTAACATGACTGCTTCTTTCTACAAACTAACTTTACCTTCATTGTTTGGGATTAAAGGTGTGTGCTAAGGGCTGAACCACACCATAGCAAGAAAGTCCCCCCACCCCCCACACTAAACTCTGGGTTCACAGAATGATTAAGAGTCCTGCAGCAATGAGTAATTCCTGTTCTGGAGCTGCCCCGCCAGCTGGGCTTTACTCTTACGCCTGCCTCTCCCCTGTTGTGGGGAACTGGAGGAAGTACTGTAGACAATGTAGTTGTTACAGAGTCAAGAGTGTTTTGTACCTGATGGGATGGGCATGTGTGCCCACCCCCCCTTAACCCTAGAAGCCCATTTTCCTTTTGGGGCACCTAAGAGCGCTGGTTGTCCCTGTTTGGAGCCTGGATGTGGTCCTAGCACTCCTGGAGGCTCACAGCTGTCTGTAGCTTCAGTTCCGGGGATCCGTGCTGTCTCCTGACCTCCACAGGCACACCCATGGTATGGTGCACAGTACACATAAAATAATAAAAGAAATAAATCTAAAATCTCTACAAAAGGCCGTTGACCTTTTGATAATAGACTTTGACTTTGAAATAATTTCTTTTAACCTTAAAAGACCAGATGGAGCTTGATAACATTCAGCAGTGCTGGGTGTGAATTAGGCAGGGTTTGTGTTCGCTCTCACTAATTGAGTTAGTGTTGAGTCAGGGTCTTGTGTAGTCGGCCTTAAAGTCTGTCACTTGGGGTTGACCTTGAGCTTCCTGGACTTCTGGTTCTCCTGGGTCTTTCTCCGGGTTTTCCACTGTAATAGGAGTGTTATATTGGGTTGGTCACATTGAGTTCCACGGAGCATCTGTGTTGCTTTTCTCCAGCGAAGGGGTCAGTGATCTTGAATCCCAAGGGTTTGGGATTTTGAAGATGTGCTTTGAGGTGTGTTTTGCTATTGCAGGTATAGGGTGGGGCTTAACTGGATCAGTTAATGATATCTGTGTGTGTCTGGTGGCAGCTTTTTGGTCTTCCTAGAATGCTAACGTGGAACCACAGGAAGAGGCTTGCTGGCTGGGGCTTCCCACCAGACTTAGCCTGAGACCCAAGTGTCTCTGCGGTTCGTGTTCTAGACTGTATAAAGTTGGTTGTGATGGTTTGAGAGTGGAAAGTTGCCATGGTCAGTGACAACTGGGTGTCAAGTGATGGGCTTAGCTCTGAGGCATGAGGGAGAATGGGTTCTGGAATAAACTGTTGTGTGGGACCTGTTTTTCTGTAGGGATGGGATTTTGAGATAATGCAGTAAGAAAGGATTTCCTGATGGTTAGCCCTGCAGACTACTTCAGCAGAGCTGAAGCACCGCCGAGATTGTGTGGGTGAAATGCCGCAGGGTCTCATGCGACTTCTGCGTTCTCAGATGACTTCCAGTTCTTTGGCTTGCTGCCACCCAGGAGAAGCATTTCACTCTCTGTAGCCTCAGCTGAAATTGGAGACAGTTCAGTCTATTTTAAGTGCGTTTGAAACTCGTCAGGTTTTACGACCTTTATTAACTAGTAGCTTCTTTGTGTTTTTTGAGCCCTGCGTGCTTCCTGACTCTGAGGATGCGAGAATGTAAGCGCCATAGAAGCAGGTGTGCTGTGTGTCCTGTTGGCGGTGGCTTGCCAGGACCGAGGCTAGTGCTTAGTTTTAGGGATACTGCGCATGGCATCTTAACTCACTTTCAGCATTCAGGGATGCCCTGCAATTGTCTTGTACTGATATATGATTAAATAGGAAGTCTGTGATTTCCTTTGAGATAGAATAGTGTTGACCCAGTTTATAAAACTGAAGTGGCTAAGTTGGGTTTGAGGGTTAGATAATGGGGGTGAGGCCTGGGGTGTCACGGAAGCAACAGGACCAACATCTGTAGTTAGATTCAAAACAGGTTTATCATACTCAAGTAACATTAGGAGATTACTATGGAGACCAGGCTGGCCTTGAACTTATAGAGAGCTGCTGCCTCTGCCTCTGCCACTCAGGTGCTGGGATGAAATGCATTGTCAGTGTGCCTGGCTTTAGTAGGAAATATAAAAAAAGAAAAAAAAAAAAGAACTACATATATGTGTCCTCTCACGTGATCTTGTAAACCCTCCGCACTGTGATGTTAGACTTCACTTGGAATCCCTTCCTGCCAGTCCCTAAGCAAGGTTGGGATTCAGAAGGGTTTGGGCTGGGTCGGCGTCTCCTTTAGCCTTTAGTGCTGGTGTTCCTTTGTGGGCCACCTCCCCTGGCTTCTAGGGGGGATTTCGTGGAGGATGGCCACTGAGCCGCTCTCCCTGGCTCTTGTATTCTCTTAATATACTTGTTTCGGGTTGCATTCCTGTCCGAACACGAGAACAGCTAACTGTGTGCTGACCTGAGCTAATTTCAGTGATCTCAGATTCGGTTAGGTTTTTGGAAAATAAGGCCATGTTATCTACAGTTTTATATTTTTTCTTTCTTCGTACTATTTATTTTTGTTTGTTGTTTGTTTTTCGAGACAAGGTCTCACTGTGTAGCCCTGGCTGCCCTGAACTCAGTCTGTACCAGTCTGGCTCAAACAGACCCGCCTGCTGCCTCCACCCAAGGGCTGGGGCTAAAGGTATGCGCCACCACTTGGGCTTTCTTTCTTGGCATTTCTGAAATGGGATTTTGATATGTAGTCTATAGGTTATTGGCTTCAAACTCATGGTGATCCTCCTGCCCCAATCTCTCCCCACCATGACCCTCTCCTCACCATGACCCTCTCCCCACCATGACCCTCTCCTTGATGTCATAATTTGGTTTCAGGAAGTGCTAATGATACGGGAAGATTTACAAGAGATCTGACGGGTTAGGGAAGCAGAGCTGAGGTGGAGACAGAGGAGTTAGGAGTGACGGGGTAAAAGTAGATGGAAGGAGAAAATTACTCAGCTGTAAACCGTTGAGAATGGACCTTTGAGGGTAGAAGGAAGTCCTGTTAGAAAGGCTGAGGCACCGCTTGGCTTCTTTCTAGGCTTTACTAGGCTTGGAAAACGAAATAGAAGAAACTCGAGGGCTGACTGGATGTGGGGGAAGGTGGGGTCTGCTACCAAATCCCGTCTGAGTCTAACCACAGGAACCCATGAGGTGGAGAGCCGACCTCCACCAGCTGTCCCTTTACTTTCTGTGTCTTGTGCTTATGCATGTACGCACGCTCGTACAAGCTGGGTGTGGGAGGTGGACACCAGAGGATTAGAAGTTCAAAATGAGACACTCTCAAAAGAGCACACCCACCCTACCCCCACTCCCAGAAAACAAACAGCTTGATGCAAAGGTGAATGAATGTAAGGAAAAGGTCAGGGGCTGGGGGTCACAGGGAAATGATGTACAGTATTGGCCACTATGAAGCAAACTATTCCTACGAGTCCTGTGTGAGCGCTTGGAGTACCAGATTCTGGTGGTGGAATGCTCCTAAAGTGTGTGTGTCAGAGGACAACTTACAGGGGTTGTCCCCTCTCCTCTTCCTTTGTGACTGTTGAACTGAAGTGTCCAGGCCTGCATGGGAAGCTGTCATGCTGGCTCCCCATTTACTTATGTGACATAGGTCAAACTTTGTACCCTTGCCTGGCCTGGAACTTGCTCCATCCACTAGTCTGTGCTTAGACTCAGAGATCTGCCTGACTCTGCTGCCTTAGCGCCAGAATTAAAGGTGTGTATCATGATACCTCGCTTATTTTCAAACAGTTTTATTAAGATCTAATAGACATACCATAGGAATCACTCATTTAGAGACTACAGTCCATAGTTTTGAGCCATTCAGAACCATATGAAAATTGTTCAGCTAAGGAAACATGTTTCCTTATGTGTCAGTAGGTGTTTGCCTGTCTCTCACCACATGTGTGCATTGCTCATGGAGCCCAGGAGGAGGTGCTGGATCCCCTGGAACTGGAGTTAAAAGGGTTGAGAGCACCATGTAAGGGCTGGGACTAAAACCCAGGTCCTCTGCAGAAGCAACAGATACTCTTAACCACTGAGCCACCTCCCTGGCCCCTTTCACTATAGTTTTAGAACACCCCAGAGTGATCACTGGGCCTTCTGTTTTCCTGAGTTCTCCTCCTGCTAAGTGATTGTGAATCCTCCATATATATTTACCTGGTTCTTCTGGACCGTGTGTGCATGTGTGCGTGTGTGTGTATATATATGTATATACGGAATGAACTGAATCTGTCCCTTGGTGTGACACACTTCCAGGTTTATCTGTGTGGAGCATGCGTCATTATTTGACCTCTTTGCCCCATTGAGGGAGGTTCTGCATCTGTCATCTTTTATCTGTTCTCCAGCAGGTCGATGTTTGGGTTGTTTGAACCGTTTGGTTATTGGATGATAAGTAGCCAAAAAGTCTGCTTAGGTTCTGTTCTCTTGAGCATACATCAGTAGTCCAGTTGCTGCTCCATGAGGTAACTCCTGGTTCCCACTTGGAGGACTTACAGTTTCTCTGAGCATTTACATCATTGGTACCTTGGAACTGTGTGAGTACCACAGTCTGTCCTCTTTGTCATCATGTGTCAGCAGGTCTTCCCACTGGCTGGGCAGCACTTTTTCAGTGTGGTTTTGATTTGCATTTTCACAGTGGCTAATGACCATGAATATCTTTTCACGTTGTATTGGCATTTGTTAAAAATGACCTATTCATATCTTGTACGCAGTTGTATTAGGGTTTCGTTGCTGTGAAGAGACTCCATGACTGGGCAACTCTTAAAAGGACAACATGTGGTGGGGTTGGGGATTTAGCTCAGTAGTAGAGCACTTGCCTAGCAAGCGCAAGGCCCTGGGTTCAGCTCCAAAAAAAAAGGACAACATGTAATTGGGGCTGGCTTAGAGTTTCAGAGGTTCAGTCCATTATCATCAGCATGGGAGCACACAGACAGACACGGTACTGGAGAAATAGCTGAGGGCAGCAGGAGGAGAGAGATTCTAGGCATTTGAAACTTCAATGCCTACACTCAGTGACCTACTTCCTTCAACAAGGCCATACCTCCAAAGCCCTGGTGATCAAGCATTCAAATTTATGAGGTTGTGGGGCCATTCTTCCCCCTGCCTCATTCCCCTGCCTCTAGACAGGGTTTCTCTGTGTAGCTTTGACTGTCCTGGAACTCAATCTGTAGATCAGGCTGGCCTTGAACTCAGATCTGCCTACCTCTGCCTCCTGAGAGTGATGGGATTAAAGAGTGTGCCACCATACCAGGTGGCTAAAACATCAGGTTTTTTTTCCCTTGTACCCTAGGCTGGCCTAGAATTTGAGGTCCTTCCTGCCCAGCCTTTTAAGAACTATGAATTGGGCCACCCTCCACTTTAAGAAGATTTTATTTTATTTTTAATTCTTGGTGTATAAGGTACCCGAGGAAGCTGGAAGGGGGCGTCAGATCACCTGGAGGGGGAGTTCCAGTACTTGTGACTGCCAGGACCACCCTCAGTCCCGCGGGCGGGGGAGGGTTTGCAGTCGTCTCTAGCTCCTGCAGGTTTAGTTTCTTTGAATTTTGACTTCAAGGCTTCTGCCAAGTACAGGAGTTGAAGTCTTCTCCAGGTCAGTCGTGTCATACGTTAATTTTGTTTGTGCACTCAGGAAGTAGGGGTAGATGTGGGTGAATCTTGAGTTCAAGGCCAGCCTGGTCTACATAGGGAGTTTGAAATCCTTCAGGGCTGCATAGTAGATGCTCTTTTAGAAAGGAGAAAACCAAACCAAACCAAACCAGGCATTTAAATAACCTTGTGAGTTTAATAAAACATGGACTTTATTTCAGTCAAAGATTTCCCACACATAAACAAAACCTCTTCTGTGACTTGAAATCTGAATATTAGAGCAGTAAGGTTATGCCTGCTCTTTAGTAAGTTTCATTAATGTATACAGAGGAAGTGGATCTTCATTAATCTCTGCAGAGTTTTAATGCCATCAAGTATCAAATGATTAAGATTGTTGAATTCTTGAGGCTTACTCAGGGTGGCCAATACTCTGAGTATTACACTGTCGATCTTTCAGAAATAGAACTTGGAACAAGTTTAACTTCCTGAGGTAACTGCTGTTTCTAGAGCTGTCATGAGTACTTGACCTTAGCGCAGACCCTTCATGTTGTGGTGAGTGGAGGAGTGTGCTTGAAGCTGACTGTTGGTGTGGACAGTCGGTGATTTCATTCTTGACTTATTTATTCATACACTTTATATTCTGATCGAACCCCCTCAGCCTACTCCCATCTCTCTTCTCCCAGTCCCACCCTCACAGCCTTTCCTCCATTTCCCCTCCTCAGAGAAGAGGAGATCCCCTGTCGGTCGTTGCCCCCTCCCCCATTAAGTTGTAGCAGGACTAAGGGCAGCATCCTCTCCCACTGAGACCTGACAAAGTCCCCCAGTCAGGGGAAAGGGATTCAAAGCCAGGCAACAGTCAAGAGACAGCCTCTGGTCTAGTTGTTAGGGAACCCACATGAAGACCAAACCACACATCTGCTACAAGTGTATAGGGGACCTAGGTCCAGCCCCTGCATGCTTTTTGGTTGGTGGTTCAGTCTCTGTGAGCCCCCATGGACCCAGGTTAGTTTACCCTGTAGAGCTTCTTGTGGTGTCTCTGACCCCTTCTGATTCCCTCAACCCTTTCCCCACTCTTCCACAAGACTCCCCCCTTCCCCTAGCTCCGCCTATTGCTTGGCTGTGTGTGTGTGTGTGTGTGTGTGTGTGTATGTGTGTGTGTCTGTTTCCATCCACTGCTGGAAGCAGCATCTTAGAAGAGGGTTGTGCTTGGCTCTTGTCTTTAACAAACAAGTCTGGTGAGGTGTCCCAGTGGTTAAGAGGGCCCTTAAGTTGGGTAGCTCACAACTGCCTGCAGTTTCAGCCTCTGCAGACCCTACACTCTCGTCTGGCTTCTGAGCAGCCATTTGCACCTGGCTTGTGAATACACACATCCAAGTAATAAAAAAGTGAAGGTGAATATTCTTACAAAATAATAATGGTCCGGATGTCCAAGTACACCATAGCTCAGCACAGAGGAAATTTAAAAACATGTGTTTGAGTAAATGTAACAGTGACAAAAGTGTTTGAAGTTTGGGGTGTATTTGAAGAGTCCTCTTAGGAGCTATTTTTTTGGTTGTTGTTTGTTTTTTACTTATTTTATGTGTTTGGGTGTTTTGCCTGCATGTGTGTCTGTGTGCCAGGCTTTTGCCTGGTGGTCTTGGTGGCCCAAAGAGGGTGTCAGATCCCCTGGAGCTGGAGTTAGGATGCTGGTGAGCCATCCTGTGAGTGCTAGGATTGAGCTCAGGACCGCTGCAAGAGCAGCAGTGCTCCTAACCGCTGGGCCATCTCCAGCCCCTTTAAGTTGGAAGGGAATGTTGGGTTTTTGGATTCAGGGTTCTGGCTCCATCTTTCCTTTGCTTCAGAGGCTTAGAGAAGAAAGGGTTTTGCTTTATTTTTATTTTATTTTATCTTTTTTTTTTTTGTCTAGGCAACTCATTTACGCAGATTGTTAGTGATTTGAGAGCTTTTGTAACATTGACAGTGACCTAACTTCCTCCCTTTTCTGTTTGGCTCCTGATCTGTATGGCAGAGTCCATGCTTGCCCCACCTACTGTCTGTTTTAGAACTTAGAGACTTGGAAGGCTTCCTGCTCTTTCTAGGTGTCTTACTGAAATGCTTTGGGAGATTGCTCGATGTCCAATAGTTTGTATTTAATCATTTATTTTTTTTCAAGTTGTAAAGGTGTGGCATTTGTGTGTGAACTTAAATAGGAGCAAATTCTTGAACTCTCCTTTGTTTTAAAAGAACCATTGAGGGGCGAGAGGTAGTTTAGCGGTTAAGTGCAATGGCTGTCCGTCCTGAGTTCAATTCTCAGCAACCACATAGCATCTCAGAAGCATCTGTAATGAGATCTGGTACTCTCTTCTGGCCTACAGACATTCATGAAGACAGAGCCCTCATATACATTTATTATTGATACACACACACACACACACACACACACACACACACACGTATTTGTGTTTATGTGTGAGTGCTGGGGTGCATGTCCATGATCCATGAACAGCCTCGGGGTCTTGCCTTCCAGCTTATTGGAGACAGGAGCTCTGGTCTGTGAATTCTCTGGGATTCTCCTCTCTCTGCCCCCTTAACCCATTAAAATCCTTGAGTTCTGTGTGGGTTCTGAGAATCTGAGCTCAGATCCTCGTACTTGCTTGACACGAAGTGTTTTACTCATTGAGCCATCTGTCTAGCCAGATACTAATTTTTGCCTTAAACAAAAGTTGCTGACATAGCAGGAGGGTCTCCTTGACTTTGCTTTAGGTCTTGTACCCACCTTGTTAATCTTCAGTGTCTGATATAACCATAGTACAGTTACTAAGAGCAAGGAATTAGCAAGGAGGTGGTGGCTCACTCCTTTAACCCAGCACTCAGTGGGCAGAGGCAGGAGGATCTCCGAGTTCAAGACCAGCCTGGTGTACAGAGTGAGTCCCAGGACAGCCAAAGCTACCACAGAGAAATCCCATCTTGAAAAAACTAAAACCAAAAAACCAAACCAAAAAAAAAAAAAAAAAAGTTCGCCCGCCCCCCGGTGGATGGGGTGTGTGTGTCTGTGTTGTCTGCTGTTGGAGCCTGCTGCTGGGATGACCAGTGAATGCTCTTAAGCACTGAGTTGTGTGTGCAAGCTCTGCTTAAAGTTGTTTACAGGGTGTTAGTTTGAGTTTGTTTGAGTGTCACACACCTTACTGTGCATGTGTGTGTGTGTCCATGTAGAGACCAGAGGCGAACATCCTGTGTCTTCTCCATCACCTCACCTTCTGAGACAGGTTCTATGACTGCACTGGCTCATGGATGGACTCGCTGACTCCAGGGTCTGCCTATCTCTAACCTCCCTGGGCTGGGGTTGCAGATGTGTGGCTAGGCCTGGTTTTCTACTCTGTGGATGCTTGGTCTGAACTTACGTCCTCGTGTTTGTAGTGCAGGTGCTTCACTGACTCAGCCATTGCCCCAGCCCCTGCAGTATGCTTATGGGGTTCATCGGGGCAGTTGATTTCCCTCTTAGGGGATTTTTATCTACAGCGTTTAATGGAGAAAATTGTACTTTGAGAATTAACTTTCTAAATTATTCTGTTTCCTCTGACCTGTAAATGTAAAGATAATACTGAAGGCGGGGAGTGAAGCACGTGCCAGGTTGCTTGCCCAGGATGACAAGGCCCTGAGTCTGAACACTAGCACCATGTAAATTGGTTACGGCAGTGTATTGGGGAAGGTAGGAAGGAAGGTCAGAAGTCCCTCGTCTGCACGAGTTAAGACTTAGTCTTTCTTCCAAGTATGGAGTGGTTCTGTATTTTATTTTTCTTCCTCTACATCTCCTGAGCAAATGGATGTTTGGAGTTTTAGAATTCCTTCGTTTCTAAAGGCATTTCTTTCTTCGTGTCCCCTCTGTACTAGGCTAGTGGCTAGCCCATGCCAATACTATGGGGCACTTGACCATGCAGCAGGCTGAACTTTCAGCCCGAAGGCTGGATTTTGTTTCATTTTGAGAGGAGGTTTTACTTTGAGCGCAGATTGTCCTGGAGCTCAGTTTGTTGCTAGGCTGGGCCCACATAGGATCCTATTCGCTTAGCTTCCTAAGTGTATTTTCACAGTGGAAGCCATTTGAAAAATAGACCCCAAGAGAATTAAATTGTTCCTTGATCGTGCATGCTAATGGGAAAATAGATAATTTGTGTGTCTTGTGCAGGGACCACGCTGCCTCCTGTTGCTCAGGTTTTCGTGTGTGTGCTGTGGAAAAGATCTCACTGTATAGCCTAGGCTGGCCTTGAACTCGCTAAGGTAGTTCTGGCAGGCCTCAAGCACTAATCCTACCTTCTCTTGAATGCTGGGATTATAGGCACAGCACTGTGTCATGTTGGGTTCAGAATTTCTTTGCCCAGAATACATTCACAAAATGATGTATGTTTACTACATTTTTAAAAGACCTGGTGCTGAGGTGAGGAGGGGACACTGGAAGTTCTGATGAGTCTTGAGTACTGTAGCCTAAGTTGTTTGAGTCTTATATTGAATTTTTGGTTTTCCTATTAAGTTCTTTGAATTTGAGGACTTTAAAGTCAGCTCAGATATCACCTGAAGTGGCACTCATTTAGCTGTTTTCATTCAAACTGCTTAAAAGTGCTGTGTAGACAGCAGGGAAGCTTTGTCCCGTGTACAGAGCTCCTTTTATACGTTGTGGCTGTTTACTTGTGTGTGCCTGTGTGTCTCTGGGTATGTGAGTGCAGTGTGGATGTCCACAGAGCATTGCCTCACCAGGGACAGGAGCTCCAGGCCAGTGGGAGCCTCCTGATTCTGGCTGCTGGGAGCCAGACTGGGGTCTACCAGAGAAAAGGCAGGCTCTGGCAGGCTCTTACCCGCTGAGCCATCTATTCCGCTCCACAGAGCTCCTTTTCAAATGAAAACTGAGGTAGGGGTGGTGATAGTGCAGCGCGTGCCTTTAGATCCAGCACTCAGGAGGCAGAAGCAGGCAGATCTCTCTCTGACTTCAAGGCCAGCCTGATGTACAGAGTGAGTTCCAGGATGGCCAGCGCCACACAGGGAAACCCTGTCTTGGAAAACCAAAAAGAAGGAAAAAAAATGGCGGTGGTAGAACCCTCATAGCCGCCGCCCTCGCCCAGGGACAGCATTGGTTTGCCTGTGTCTGCATGGCCAGTACACTGCACAAGGCGCTAAGGTGCTTGCTGCTCTGCTCTCCTTTCCCACTCTAGACACAAGCCTGCCTGTGTGCACACATGTCCTGCTTTACAAATGACTAGTAAGAGAGGGAGGTGGAGAGGAACAGTTTCATTCATTACGTACTAGCTTACTGGTCTTTTAACTTTCGTGTGGTTTTCCCCATCTGTAGTAACTTTTGCAATTCATTTGTTTGTGCAATTAAGTATTTAGGCAAACAGTATTAATAGCTTTGAAAAAGATCACACTTGTTTAACCATATTTGTGCGTGCGTGCGTGCGTGCGTGCGTGCGTGCGTGTGCCCGAGTGAACGAGTGGACGTTTGGGCGTTGGTTCTCTTCTACCGTGTGGGTGTTAGGATTGAGCCCAGTCTGACTGGATGAACCATCTTGATAGCCATCAATTACTAATATTTTTGAGTTTTCAAAAATATTTTAATCTGTGGCTCAGCAGTTAGAGCAGTTAGAGCTCTTGCCTCTCGCTCTTGCCTTCTTCCCCTTTTCCCCTGATGACGACAGGCTGGAGAGGTGGCTCGGTGGTTAAGAGCACTGGCTGTTCTTCCAGAGGCCAGGGTTCAGGGTTTAATTTCTAGCACCCACATGGCAGCTCACAACTGTCTATAACTTGTTCCAGGGGATCTGATCTCTTCACACAGACACATACAATGCAGGTTAAAAACCAATGCATATAAAAATTAATGATTATGATAATAATAAAAATATTTTAATTAAAAAATATTTTAATTGCTGGGCATGGTGGTGACACTTTCCTTTAATCCCAGCACACCGGAGGCAGAGGCAGATAAGTTCGACCCTAGTCTACACACAGTGAGTTCCAGGATAGCCAAGGCTACACAGAGAATCTGTCTTGAAAAAAACTGAAACCAAACCAAACCAAATCCAATTTAAAGCCCCGAAATACTAAAGATTAAGATAGGTTCTGAAGCTATCTGAGCTTGGGTAAAGCCCATCACTGTTGAGAGGTTCTGTTTACATATACAAAACAGGGACGGGAGTTTGTCTCCTTTTCAGAGGGTTATGATTAAATAGGGTAATGGCAGACGTACCGTATCCCCACCTGTGTGCCCAGTGCGTGTGCACGTGTAGGTGGCTGCGGTGGCAGCACATGTATGTCCATCTGCATACGGAGATCCGAGATAGACATCGGATGGCTCTCGTTAATCCATCTCCACCTGTACTTCAGACATCCGCCCTGCGTCCAGCTCTCATGGCCGTGGTTTGGTACTAGGGATCATCCTAGCAGTGCCTGGTACATGGTTGGCACAAGGTCTTTTTTTGACTCGGTAAGCAAAGGAAACAAACAAAGGTCTCTTAAATACCAGTTTGTATTTACTGTTTAAGGAGGTGCAAAGAAAGCCCTGCCTCCTATGTATCAAGTAGACAGTTGAGAAATTTGAGGTGTTTGTTCCACTGGGAGTTGGTAGAGCTGAGCTTTGCAAATCATTGAGAGCTAGAGGACAGGAAGTAGGATTTAGTTACGAGGAAGGCCATCCGCAGTTGAGTGAAGTGTCATGAGCCTTCAGAGTCTTGCTCAGCAGTTAAAGAATGGTCCGTGGTGAGTTTGCTGTGGTCAGAAGACCCAATAGTGGAAGCACTGAAGGTGTCATGAAGGTGTCATAGCTGTCTAGTTAGATAATCTGTGCTTTGCTACCATAGTAGGTGGGAAGTTTTTTGCTGTTTTGTGTGTATGAGTGTCTTGTTTTCGTGTCTATATCTCATGCCTGCCGAATGCCCACAGAGGTCAGAAGAGGGCATTGCATCCCTTGGACTTGGAGTTAAGGAAGGGTTGTGAGGCACTGTGTGGGTGCTGGGAATAGAACCTGGGTCCTCGAACAGTCAGTGAGTGTTGTTTACTGCTGAGCCTGCGTCCCCTGGGGAACGATGCGGTCACTGACTGAGTAAAGATGTAGGGTTTGATTGTGTTCGTCTTTAGAGTGAGTGCAGATGGATCCAGTTTAGGAAATGTGGGGTTTGAAGTGGTTAGGACATCCGATCCCTTTAGGAAGTGGAGATAACGGAAGGTATTTGCAAATGATGTGGAACAGCCTTGTGGGCTGAAAAGGTGGGAAGACAAGTGATGTCAGACCGTGGAGGGGTGGGGACAGGCGAAGGGTCTCAGGACTCTGTGTGGCTTGTGAGCTGAAGGTGAGGAAGCTGTGGGACAGCTATGAAGTGCCAGAGAAGGTCCCAGCAAGCTTCGTTATGGAGTCTGAGAGTGATGGAGGCTTAACACTGCATTTAAAGCCTGGGGACTGGCTGGACAGTCAGCCTGCGCCTTGTTTGCAGCTCTGACGCCAGGTGCCGCAGTAGCTTTCTCTGTATCTTTGTTTAGTTCCTACAGTCACATTTCATACTTAGAACTTTTAAAACAAACTATGTAACCCTGTGCAGTAGTTACAATCTATAATCTTCCACACTTGGTCTCCCTGCATAGCATTGTCTAACCTGGATCCAGTTATGAAGACCAGGGAGGCCTGGAACTCAGATGTGCACACCTTTCCCTCTGTCCTGAGGGCTGGGATTAAAGGTGTATGACACCATGCCTGGTTGAAATCAGTGATTTAAGTTCACTGTTATTTATGTAGTCATTTGTTTTTGACAGGGACATATATATCACTTGCTGACCTTCAACTCTGTAGCCAAGTCTGGCTTTGAACTGACTGACCATCCTGCCTTAGGCTTCGAGGTGCTAAGGCCCATTTTGGGCCTAAATTCTTCATTTTTCCCCCTTCCTTCCATATACGAGTGTACAGGTATGTTCACTTGTGAGCGTGCTTTTGGAGATTAGAGGTTAACATCAACTGTCTTCCTCAGTCCCTCTCCTCAGTTTTGGGACCGGCCCTCCACCTGAGATTGGAGCTCAGTATTTCGACTACACCAGCTGTCCAGCAGCCCCCGATCCACCTCTTTCCCCGTGGTTGCAGGCCTACACCACCACACTAGCCTTCCTTCATGTGAGTGTTGGGGATCTAAACTCAGGACCTCATTCTTGCTGACACAGCAGACTTTACTCATTGTTCTCTCCCTCGCCCCAAGTACATGTTAACATTTGTTAACTGGGGCTGGGGATTTAGCTCAGTGGTAGAGCGCTTGCCTAGGAAGCGCAAGGCCCTGGGTTCGGTCCCCAGCTCCGAAAAAAGAAAAAAAAAGGAAAAAAAATTTGTTAACTACTGGTTGTGTGTGTGTGTGTGTGTGTGTGTGTGTGTGTGTGTGTCACAGCGCACTTCCATGTGAGTACTTAGGCCTCTATGCTGTGTGGTAAGTTGTCATTACCTGCTGAGCCCTATCTCTGGCCTCACGGTTTTGATGGAAGATCTGCTGGTGAGGGATGAAGTGCAGTTGGGAGGGTTAAGTGCTGTACCCTGGCAGCCGCATCCTGCACACCAGATGTGTCCTCTCACCCCAGGCTGCACCTTGGTCCTTCAGCCTTACTCGATCAGCTTTTTTATTTTATTGCTTGAGACGGGGTCTCATTATGTGTCTTAGATCTCTACGTGAACCAGGCTGTTCTCAGAACTCCATCGGCTTGCCCCTGCTTCCCTAGCCACTGGGTCGCGGGGGAGGCTGAACCAACCAGTCTTGTGCAAGAACTGAGCTGCTCACGCTCAGCTGCTCTCCTGCCTCGTAGTTGATGGCGAATTTCTAGGCTTTTTTTTTTTTTTTTCCAGTGTGGTTTAGGGGACTGGTCTTGAACTCTTGAGCTATAAGACGATTCTCTTGTTCACCCTCTCTAAGAACCAGATGATAAGTGCTAGTGTCTAGATAAGCTATTGTGTATGAAGTCAGTAGGAACTTCTTAGTCATTCTGTTGGAAGTGAGAAGTGGGCTTGGAGAGGGAATCTTGCAACACAGGATTCTTAAAGTTGGCCACTTGGCTCTGAGAAGTGAAACTGAATCGAAAGTCTTCACAAGTGGAGCAAGAGGGCTGCATTTAGTGGGTCAGGGTGCTCCGTGACAGAAAGTGGCTGTCATGAAAAGAGGAGTGATTCCCATCTCACCCGCCTGTTTTCAGTTCCTCTCTTTGACACCCATTGGTGTGTTCCTGAAGCACTTCCCTGCGTCTGAGAACGGGTGTCTCTGTAGAGCCCAGGCTATCTCTGTAGAGCCCAGGCTATCTCTATAGAGCCCAGGCTATCTATCTCCATAGAGCCTAGGCCATTGCAACATGAAGCAGGCTTCTGGTTGTAAGGTTGGTTTTGTTATGTCCAGTTAACTGCGTTCTGGACCACAAATCTTCAGAAATGACCTGTCCTTTGAGCTGTTCCCAAGATTTGGTGGATGACCATGTAGTTGTGTTTGGAGAGATGAGAAGGCTTTTGAGAAGCTACTTCTAAGCTTGATGCTTCTTGACCCTTAACTAAAAAAAAATGGGGCTTGCTGACAGTAGGTGGTTGTACAGCCGGAGATGCCAACAGCGTGGTAAGCAATGTAAACAAAGGCATCGGTCTTTTGCTGGCTTTTCTGATGTCCAAAGTGTAATGATGTCACTGCTCCCCAGCGGCCTCACCTGCTCACTCTGTTGCTTCCCGACCGCTCAAGGCAGCTGGCGTTATATTGGGTTGGGATTGAGAGTCAAAAGAGCCAAAGTCTTGGGGTGATCATGGAAATGTCTACTCCGCATCCTCACAGGCACCTCAGCTGAGTTAGAATAGTGCTTCTGGGCCCGAGAGCGCCTTGAGAGTCTGAGGGAGCTGGGACCTCCATCGAGGGGTCTTGGAGATGAGAACATTTTAGATTCTGTCAAACAGTGGCAGAAAACTGCTCAGTTCTGGAGTACACATTGTTAGTGTCTCTTGTGTGCCTCAGCAGGGCTGTGGGGTGAAGAGTGACCATGGCACTTGAAAATCGTAAACGTTGACTTGAGAAGAAGTGGGAGAACGTTAGGAACCGATGTAACTGTGAGCTTACCTGTAACTTTTAGATTCTCTGCTGTCTAATCTATCTGTTGTGTTTTTTCAAGTCAGGATTTCTCTGTGTAGCCTGGAACTCACTCTGTAGACCAGGCTGGCCTGGAACTCAGAGATCACCTGCCTCAGCCTCTGAGCGCTGGCACTAAAGGCGTGCGCCACCATCGCCTGGGTTTTTATTTTTACTTATGTGTTTGAGTGTTTGTCAGTGTCACGTAGGTGCAGTGCATGATTAGGTCAGCAGAGGACATCGGATCCCTGTGCTGGAGTTAAGAGAGGGCTGTGAACTTCCGTGTGGTGCTGGGACTGAGCGGGAGCCTCTGGAGGAACAGAATTGCTTTTACTGGTCGGGTCGCCTCTCCAGCCCAGGTGTTTATTTTTAATTAATTAATTAACTAATTAATTAATTAATTAATTTTTTGAGGCAGGAGTTCACTGTTTAGCCCAGACTGGCCTTGAACTGGGGATCCTCATTCTCCCTACTGCTGGGCTTATAGGTGAGCGCCACCGTACCCAGTTTCGCCTGAGACTTAATAATGTTTATTTAAATTTGGTAGCACTTTGATCAGTCTTTTATATTATTTTTGGGTTATAGCCTAGGCTAGCGTTAAACCACTTCCCCAGTGCTGGGAAGTGCACTTGCTGCTTTGAGTTCCCTGCAGTTTAGGGGTGCTTGGTTAGTTGTCAGTCACAGATTTGAGTGTGTTGAGACCCTCTTTTGTGCATTTTAATTCCTTCATCCTTCAGGCTGGAGAGGTCCAAATGGAGATCAGGCGTTGGGCTTGTCTTGTTTTTTGTTTGTTTGCTTTTTTTTTTTTTTTGATTCTTTTTTTCGGAGCTGGGGACCAAACCCAGGGCCTTGCGCTTCCTAGGTAAGCGCTCTACCACTGAGCTAAATCCCCAGCCCCTTCGTTTGCTTTTTAAGACAGGATCTCCCTGTGTAACCTTGGTTGGCATTGAACTTCAACTGTGTGTGTGTGTGTGTGTGTGTGTGTGTGAGTGTGTGTGTGTGAGTGTGTGTGAGTGTGTGTGTGAGTGTGTGTGAGTGTGTGTGTGTGTGTGTGTGTGTGTGTGTGTGTGGTGCTGGGAATCAAACCCAGTACTCTACATGTCACAGGCAAACACTCTGTCACTGTACCACACCCTCAGCCTTCTTGGATCCCTTTTTTTTTTTTCTTTTTTTCGGAGCTGGGGACCGAACCCAGGGCCTTGCGGTTGCTAGGCAAGCGCTCTACCACTGAGCCAAATCCCCAACCCTGGGATCCCTTTTACTTCCTCAGTGGTTTATGCTCAAGATTTTGATACTGGCTTTTAACTGAAGATAATGTGTTTATGATGAGTATCCAGCTTTGAAGACTACAGCAGATACCCAGTCTCTTTAACTCAGCAGGGCAGCGGCTGGCCGAGGTTTTAGTCTTTGTTCCTGTAGATGATAACAGAGATTGACCTATTGTGTTAACGAATGTATGTGCTCATCTTGATGGGCTGGGATAGGTTGCAGGGAGAGCCTGATAGTAGCTGGACAAGTGGACAAGTGGACAAGTGGACAAGTGCTCCAGCACCACACAGCTCCCCAGCCCTGATGTCCTTAATGGCCTAAGATTGTTTTAGCATCTGATTTCAGAGTGACTGAAAATCCTCCCCTGCTTTTTTGTTTGTTTGTTTGTTTTGTTTTGTTTTTGAGACAGGGTTTCTCTCTGTAGCTCTGGCTGTCCAGGAACTCACTTCGTAGACCAGGCTGGCCTGAGATCCATCTGCCTTTGCCTCTTGAGTGCTGGGATCAAAGGCATGTGCCTCTACGGCCCAGTCAGATACTGCTTTTATAATCAGAAAAATTAACATACTTTATTTTGAAAAGTGAAATAAAGCTCAAGTTTGGCTCTTTAGGGATCTGTGTTTGTAAGACAGATTGTTGTATTGGTTGATGTAAGAGCGTAGGGAGGATCTAAAATAACATCCATGGAGGGAAGGAGGGGAGGGCTCCGCCTTCTCTTCTTCCTCTCACAGCACTTTCAGTTTAAGTGAGTAGTTTTAACATCGCTCAGTTAGAGTGCTTGCTTAGCGTAGACATGGTCTGGGGTTTGATCCCCAGCAGTGAAGCTCCTCTCCAGAACAATAGCAGAAAACCTGCTTGTTCAGTCAACTAAGCCCGCTCCATGCTCCTGGGCACTGGGTTTGCCTGTGGTCCGCAGTAGCCATGCTAGTACTGGTACATTGCCAGCCAGCGCTTCGTTGAGAGCGGTGCTGCCAATGTAAAGGAGGCCTGCATTTTTAGTGTTTTGGCAGATGAATTCGGCCTTTGGGGGAGACAGTCTGTCTGAGTTTCCTTTTCAAAGTCCTGTGCTGCCCTGCCTTCCACCTGGGGCTGCAGCAGAGCTGAACCAAAAGATGGCTGCTACTGCAGCAAGGGCTGCTACAGGACCTGCCTGCTTCTGGGCTGCATGGGACTAAGCAGGAGGAGATGGTGGGAGACAGGGCCCTGGGTCCTTGCTGTTGGCAGAGTGGGGATTGCTTGAGGCAGAGTGTATAGCAGATGCTGCAGTCAGGAGGAAATGCCACTAGTATTGGGATTTATAGCCTCAGCAAGGGACCCTCCCCTTCTCTGCCGCAGCAAGAAACCTCAGCAGCTGCTGTCGTTCATCGAGCGGTGTTGGCTGCAGAAGGCAGCAAGCGCGCCTGCCTGGCGGTGGATGGCAGCAGTGTTGAGGGTGATGCAGGGTGCTGATGAGTTGGTGAAGTGGGTGAAGTGAGTGACAGGGCAGAATTTAAGAGCGCTCTTCTGGTGCAGCGGAGTGGGGAACATTGTGGTCCCACAAGGAAGCCTCAGGTGAGAGGTGGGTGTGGTCGGAGTTGGGAATTGAAGTCTCTGGGCATTCCCCTGGGCCACTCCCCAGACACTGCCAGTGGATGGGCGTGGTTTTGCCTGAGTTCTTGTCCTTTTTGTGACTAGTCACTGAGATGATGAAGGATGACCAGGATGAGCTGCTTAGCAACCAGGAAGAAATAGTATATCTCCATGGGCAGTAAGACATTGTCCTCTTCAAAGTTAAGAGAGAAAGGGTTTTTCTCTTCTTTTCTGGTGTGTGTGGTGTGTGCATGTGTGTGCAGACGTTTTGCCCATGTGTGTGGGTTAAGATGTCTGTCTTTATGGCTGTCAGGATTTTGCTGTGCAGAATGATTAGCAGCGGTCCAGGTATTTCCTTAGTAGAGATTTCTGCGCACAGAATGAGAGAGCAGTGCACATGCAGCCTGTGCTGCTCGCACTTCCCAGCGGCATCCCAGAGCAGGCTTTACTTACAAAGCAGTTTTTCATTATTTACTGGAGTTAATTTTTGTGTGTGCTGTTGAGTCAAACCCAGATCCTCTTGCATGCTAGAGAAGTGCCCTGTGGCAGAGCCGCTGCCCCTCATGTCATGAATGCAGTAGTTGGACGTGCGCACTGAATGGCTTCCATGCTGTCAGGTGTAAGGAAGGCCCACGTGCCCAGCTTTCTGTTTTCTTAATTACTCAAGGCCTCAGCTCTGTGAGCGAGACCAAAGTGCATTCCTGTGAAAAAGTCAGGATGAAGCCCAGGACTTTGTATACTTGATAAATGCTAATGAAAAAGTCAGGGCTGGTGGCTTTGAATCCCAGCAATGAGAGATAGAGGCAGAGGCAGGAGAATCTCTTGAGTTTGAGACCATTTTGGCCTCAAAAAATTTAAAACAGAACAAGATTTTGGGTTTTTTTTCTTATTGTTTATTAGCTCCTGTTATTGTTTAAACTCTAATGTGTTGCTATGTCTTTGGTCACTGCTATACTGCTGTGAAGAGTCACCATGACCGAAGCAACTCTTACAAAGAAAGCATTTAGTTGGGGCCTTGTTTACAGTCCAAGGGGTCTAGTCTGATCATTGTGCATGGGAAGCACGTCAGCACGGGTAGCCACAGCAGCAGGAGCTCAGAGCTCCATCCCGGTCCAGACACAGAGGCTACGATGGTGGGTAGGCACTCTGGGGTGAAAGGGGCTTTTAAAACCTCAACCCAAATCCAGGCATACACCTCCTCCAACAAAGGCCACACCTCCTAATCCTGCTCAAACATTCCCTAGCTAGGGAGGGATCAGACATTCCAATGTGTGAGGGTCTGGGGGCCATTCTCACTCAGATCACCGTGTGTGTGATCCGTCTGTCTCCATCTCCGATTACTGGGATTTTAAGCCTGCACTGCTACACCTGGGCAGTTTTTAGTTTATTTTGTTTTTGTATTTTTGAGACAGGTCTCTATATATCCCTGACTGTCTTAGAACTCACTAGACCAGGCAGGCTTTGATCTGCTCACCTCTGCTTTCTGAGTGCTGGGATTAAGAGCATGAACCACCAAGCCTGGCTTCGTGAGCATCTGTGTGTCTGTATCTGTGTTTTCCAGGGGCTGAGCTCTGGTCCTTGTAAGTGGAGGACAAGCCCTTATTGACCAAGGTATCTCAAACTGATGGGGAGCGGACCGTCCGTCAGAGCTCATCATGGTGTGGGTGTTGTGGTTCCCTTAATCTGTTTAGCCATGAGGCTGAACCTGGAGGCTGATGAGCTCTAGGCCAGCCTGGCTGTGTATATAGTAAGACCCCGTGTCAGCTCCTCCTGCTAAAAGCCTCACACATTACTTTGGGTGATTTTACAGCAGTAGTTTTTATTGAGGTAGCTGTTAACATATTTTCATTCTTGTTTATGTAAAGAGTTTAATCAAAGCTTCAACGCTTTTACAGAATAGAGAAATAAGTAGCCATCTTTCATCCTAGTCTCTGCCTTTTTTCTTTTCTTTTTCTTTTGCCTTTGCTGTTCCAGAACTCAGTGTGCACAGCAGGCTGGCCTTGTTGTTGGGGCTCTACCTGGCTCTTGTGCTGCTGTACCCTAGCTTTGTGCCTGCATTCTAGATGCTGCTCTGTGGTTTGCAGCATGGGACCTGGCGGCCTGGAAGCTGCTCTCTTGGTTTTATGGTTCTGTAGAGTGCTGTTAAGTCATTGTGCAGAGTGGGGTCGCAGCCTGCGGGAGGAGTGCGTGCCTGTGCTTGCTGCTGCCACCCGTCCACACGCTGGCTGCCGTGTGTTGGTGAGGAAGCGCAGTGCCTGTCTCTCCTGTGAGCTACAGATGTCTAGGCAGCAGCCAGCCTTCAGGGGAAAACACTTGCTACACTCCCCACAGGCCAGCACTCAACAAATTGGAGAACACTTCAAATATGAAAGATATACCAAATAAAGGCAGTTAACATGTCCTTAGACTAGAGTGGTTATTGTTCCCTTTTTTTTTTTCGAGACAGAATTTTGCTATGTAGTTTAAGCTTCAGTGATCCTGCCTCAGTCTCGTGTGTGCTGGAATCGCAGCTGAGAACAACCAAATGTCACTTTGCTGCTTAAAGACAGGTGCATTTGCAGTGTCAGCGTTAGGGAGGCTGAAGTGAAGTCTGAGAATTGGTGGGCACTGGGCTACAGAGAAAACTCAGCCCCTTCCCTGCCGCTGAGAAGGCAGACCTCAATTACTGTGGTGCTGTGCGTGGGTACAGGTGGGAAAAGACCCTGGTAGAAGGTTAGAGGAGCTGTGGGGTAGACGTTCGTTCAGGTCTTCAATACTAAATGCGATATTAAATTGGGGCAATTTCGTGTAGTTTTTGGGGCAGTACTTCTCTTAGTTTATTAGGAGTTTTTGTGTGTACGTGGCACATGTGCTTGTGGAGAGGAGAAGACAGCACTGTGGAGTGGGTTCCCTTTCACGTCTATCTGGACTCCTGTGATTGAAGGGGGTCCCAGGCTCACCCAACAAGTTCCTTCCTCCCCTCGCCCCAGCCTGCCCCAGTTCGGTACAAGCTTGAGATTACTGAGTGCTGGGCTGGTTAAATCAGCTTCATTCTCGGTGGGCATGGAGTTTAGGTTATGTTTGTACATTACTGTTGGAATATGGTTTGTCAAATGACTTAAGTGTGCTTTTGAAATCTGATATGCAAAACGTATACCTCAGGCCTGACATCCTCTTGTAACTTAAAACATGTATTCCTGGCATGCAGTTAGTCAGGCTGACACACTGATGACCTCTGACAGCCACTGCTACCCATTCTCTTTCCCATTGTAAAGTCATCCTTGTTTTCCTTTTGTGGTGTTGGGTGGAGATCAGGCTGACAACCCACAGGGGCCAGGCAAGCTTGCCTCTGAGCTCTGTCCTGCTGTGGGCTCTCTTAGTTTAGCCGTCTCTTCTGTGGGGCTTTGTACAGTCAGTAAGATGGAGCATTATTTGAAATTCTGTAAGCCTGCAAAACCTGAGGAAAAGATGTGTGCCGCAGAGGTGGATGTAGTAGCACGGTCCTGGTATGAAGCAGCATTTCTCCTTCAGCTGAAGGTTTCCTCTTTAGCAGGTTGTCTGTCCTGAGCCATTGTGACACGTGGACGGCAGAGATCCTCACCCAGTGTTGGCCAGTCTGCCCATTTGTGTGAGTTAGCAGGAAGGAGAAGGGAAGGACAAGGGGTGCCTCCTGTCTGCCAGGGCCTCTTAGAGAGTTTCTCCCCTAACACTTTGCTGTATGTGAATGGCTGGGTGCCCCCAGCCCGCCTCTGCAGCTTTATGGAAAAGGAAACTAGATAATCTAGCACAGGCGGCTGCTAAGACCAACAGTGTCTTTCCAGATTAGCCTTAATTTTTTTTTTTTTGATCAGATAGATAATCTTGTGAATGAAATGGTTATACCCTGGTTCATTAAAACAGAAACAAAAGAAGCCTGTGTATCTGGTAGCTACTGAGCAGGGTTGTGAACGAAGTTGTCTTTTTGTAGTCTGGTGAAATCGCTTTTCTTCCAGCCCACATGCTCACATGTACAAGAATCTTAAACAGTATAATTGAGTCATAACCCAAATAATAGAATTATAGCTTAATAGTGTATTCGATTCACCTTCAGAGTACTTAGTAATTCACCAGTAAAGACTGTCAGGCTGTCAGGGAGGTGCCCTACATGGAGCTCACATGCCCGTCGCCTTGAGCTTGGGTTGCTCGCTTCCCTCCCACCCTACTTCATCCTGTGAAGTTTCTGGTTTATTGTTGGTCTTCCTGACTTTTAAAACTGTAATATTCTTTTTTTTTTTTGGTTCTTTTTTTCGGAGCTGGGGACCGAACCCAGGGCCTTGCGCATCCTAGGCAAGCGCTCTACCGCTGAGCTAAATCCCCAACCCCCTTAAAACTGTAATATTCTTGAAATCTAACTTTCTATTGTTTAAAAGACTAATTTAGCTAGATAGGTATATATCAGGATGAATAATAGTTCTTATCTTTGTGTTTGCAGTGCTGGGGGACAGACTCCAGGCCTTTACACTTACTGGGAAAGCCTCTGCCACTGACTAGGCTCCCCTAGCGATAAGGTCTCACTGTGTGGTTCAGGCTAAGCTCTAACTGTCTGCATCTGACCTCTGAGTCTGGGCTGGTCTTTGCTTTCATATTCTATCTGTTTGGTTTTTATTTTATTTTATTTTATTTTATTTTATTTTATTTTATTTTATTTTATTTTTTTGAATGGTTTTGTAATCCTGGCTCTCCTGCAACTCCCTGTAGCATCCCTTCCCCAAGTAAACAAATAAATATAATAATAATAATAATAATAATAATAATAATAATAATAACAACAACAACAACAACAACAACAACAACGACAATAAACCTTAGTATTAGTTAATTCTGGCACATTGTCATTTTGTGTAATAGGATTTTTCTGTTTTGGTGCAAATAAAAATGCTTACATCGCAAATTTGAAAGCTTTATATATGAAGAAGAAAAACCAACTAAGCTATATTTCTGGCTAGGTTTTCACAAAGTTGCCCTGACTGATTTTGAATTTATAATCCAGGAAGACCTTCACCTTGCAGTCCTCCTGTCTCAAGTAGCTGGGATTATAGGCTCCCTACCTACTGTGGCCACTGCACCCCCCAACCCCTCCTTTTCTTCTTTCTTTCCCCTCCCTTGTGGCAGAGCCTTGGCAGGCCCCTGAGCCCCTAGTTTTAGTTGCTTCCATTTTCTCACAGTATTTGGAGTTACAGTTTGGATGCAAGAATGAGGACTTAGTGGAAGGGCTTTCAGAAGACTTTTTGAATGTTTGGCCCTCTCAGTTTTGTTTTTTGCTGTTGTTTTGTTTAGACTGCATTTCAAGGCTTACTCTTTGTCCTAGGGTTTTGGTTTTTTGCCAGTTTGACAGAATCTAAGGGTCAGATTAGAAAGTGTTTCCATTAGACTGGCTCTAGGCAATTCTATGAGCCATTTTCTTGATTCAACATGGCTGTCGCTCTTCCGCAGATGGGCCTGGGTGGTATGGGAGAGTGGGCTGAGCACTGGGGAACCTGTGTTCGTCATGCTCTGTGCTTCAGTTCTGCTACAGCCTGTGTCTTGACCTCCTGCCTGCCTGTGCTTCACGGTAAGCGCTGAGCTGAAAGAGACCTCCTCCTCCCAGGTGGGCGAGCAGTGTTTATCACAGCAGCAGAGATGAACGTCCCTTAGACCCTGAGTTTCAGGGACAGTGGCTGATCCACTTGGCACACCACAGAACTCCAGTTTGGAAAGTCTTGCCTGCGTGTACAGTTCCGGATTGGCGGGTTTGCTCCCGAGATTTGGGGCGCTGAGATGCATCTGTTCTGGTAGCCTGAGGACGCCTGTGCAACCGTGTGTGCCCCTTTCCTCATTGGTATTTTTGACTATTTTTAGAATCTTAGACTATCATACTAAATATTTTCTTTTTCTTTCTTTCTTTCTTTTTTTTTTCTTCTCCAAGACAGGGTTTCTTTGTGTAGCCCTGGTTGTCCTGGAATTTGGAATTTGCTCTGTAGACCAGGCTGTCCTCTAACTCAAATATCTGCCTGCCTCTGTCTCCTGAGCTGGGATTAAGGTATACCCCACCACAGCCTGGCTGACTTTGTTCTTTTGCAATTTCAGTTGTTACTATGTCAGGCCTTCTATAGTTTTTTCACATTAATTTGGTTTAGATTTGTGTGTGTGTGTGTGTCTGTCTGTCTGTCTTATCTAGCTTATCTACTTTTTGTAAAAGATGTCTTGTGTAGCCTTGGCTGGCTTGAGACTCACTACATAGCTGAGGATTACTTGCCTCTTCTGAGTGCTGCGATTCCAAGGATGGGTCAACACTCTGGTTTTCCCAGAATTCCTAGAGGTCAGCAAGAGCTGCATGGAGGTGAGCTGCCCTTTCCACGTGTCATCTCCACATTTATTCTTCATTTTCTGAAGTAACATTAACCTTTGAGAGACTCCTCATGTCTTTAGAAAGGTGAATTTCTTGCATAAACAAGACTGGGC
The DNA here is from genome assembly GCF_021556685.1 of Rattus norvegicus. Taxonomy (NCBI): domain Eukaryota; kingdom Metazoa; phylum Chordata; class Mammalia; order Rodentia; family Muridae; genus Rattus; species Rattus norvegicus. The sequence continues at coordinate 156,238,686 of NC_141538.1, forward strand.
TATGAGCTCTCTGGCTCTCCACTTAGTGGCTTCCTCCTCAGCAGCCCAAAGTAGGTGTCTGCATGGGGCACACAGTAGTTCACGTATTAAAAATAATCTGTTTTGGGCTGCTCAGGTGGCTAAGTGGTTACAGTGCTTGCAGCCCAGAGACCCAAATTCCATCCCAGGAACTCTTGGTACAAGGAAAGAACTAACACTCAAACGTGTCCCGACTTGCACATGTGTCCACATCATTCTCTGTCTCTCTCTCTGTCTCTTTCTCTGTCTGTCTTACACACACACACACACACACACACACACACACACACACACACACACACACAGTGCTGCTGCTACTACTACTACAACAACAACAACAACAACATCATCATCATCATCATCATATCTCCTGATAGCCCAGCCTCTTGGCTATCCCCTAGTCTGGCTTTATCAGGTTTTTGCCTGTTAACTGTAGTTTGAGTTATCCCCCCCCCCCCCCCCCGGTTTTGGTTTTGGTTTTTCCATTTGGTGTTTGAAATCGTGTGTGTGAGCACCTGCCTTGGCACATGTGAAGGTCAGAGGACAGCTTGTTGGCAGTTCTCTCCACTGTGGATTCTGGGATTGAGATGAGGTTGCCATGCTTGTCTTACTACCAGGCTGTTAGCCAGCCCTGTTCTTTTTTGTGTGTCACCAAGTTTAGATTAAAGGTCAGAGGCTGCCTGGAGCAGTAGAAGTGAAGTCAAAACTTGAGTTTAGGCATGGACGCAGTTCTGTTGGGTTACTGATGTGAGGTGTGAGCCTGGTTTGTTTGTCTTATATTGTTCTTGCTTTTAATGGGTCACAGGCTTGTGAGAAAACCTTGGTCATAGGGCACTGTTGCTTGTTTCTTGTTCCAGGATTGTTGTGCAGTTGATTTTCTGACTTGGTTCCATGTTTAAAGTTATCTCAGTGTATGTAACTCTTTTTTTTTTTTAAGACTAATTTATTTATTATATATGAGCACACTGTAGCTGTCTTCAGATACACCAGAAGAGGGCGTCAGATCTCATTATAGATGGTTGTGAGCTACCAAGTGGTTGTGGGATTTGAACTCAGGACCTCTGGAAGAGCAGTTAGTGCTCCTAACCACTGAGCCATCTCTCCAGCTTAACTCCTTAAAAAAAGTTTTCAGTTTTATTTAATTTTTTAAAAAGATTTTATTATATATATACATACATACATACATACATACATACACACACACACACACACACACACACACACACACACATATATATATATATATATATATATATATATATATATATATATATGAGTACGCTGTTGCTGTCTTCAGACACACCAGAAGAGGGCATCAGATCTCATTACAGATGGTTGTGAGCCATCACGTGGTTGCTGGGAATTGAACTCAGGACCTCTGGGAGAGCAGTCAGTGCTCTTAACCGCTGAGCCATCTCTCCAGCCCCGTCTTATTTCATTTTTTTTAAAGGTTTATTTATTTATTATGCATATATCATCCTGCCTGCATACACACCTGCAGGCCAGAAGATCTCATTACAGATGGTTGTGAGCCACCATGTGGTTGCTGGGATTTGAACTCAGGACCTCTGGAAGAGCAGACAGTGCTCTTAACCTCTGAGCCATTTCTCCAGCCCCGTCTTATTTCATTTTTAAAATTTCATGTGTCTCTGTGAGTTTATGCTACAGGTATAGGTGCCTGCAGTGGGCCAGAGAAGGATGTTGGTTATTACAGGTGGTTGTGAACTGTTGGATGTGGATGCTGGGAACCAAATTCAGGTCTTCTGGAAGAGCAGTAAGTGCTCCTACCCACTGAGCCATTCCTTTGGTCTGGAGCCCCAGTCTGATGTAGACACTGCTCACCTGGCTCTGTGTGTCTCATGTTCCTGCCCCCTTATTTTGTAGCAGCCAATGGTTCTATTTGTGTGTGCTCATGGCTTCTGTAGTGAAAGACCTCTGCTTGGTACACCAGGGTGGTTTCATAGTCTTCCTCACAGGATGAGAGTGGCATGTCTTCTTATTCTTAAAATGATAGATTAAAAAAAAACATTCATTGCTTTTGTGTTTCTGTGTGTGTCTGTGTAGGCCTTTGTGTCGTAGTGTAGGTGCCCAGGGATGCCAGAAGAGGGTTTTGGATCTCATGGAGCTGGCTGCAGACAGTTGGGAGCCGTCTGCCCTAGGTGCTGGGAACTGAGCTTGGGTCCTCTGTAAGAGTGGCGCGTGATCTCAGCTGCGGGGCCGCTCTTCAGTCTGATGCATTTGTATTTTCAGGGAGAAAAACCTTGTCACCCTGTTTCTAAGGAGAAAAACCCGGGTGGGCTCCGTTCCTACTAGTTGGCAGGTTACGTCCTGCACTCCTCTTTTACCCGTCAGGATTCTCTCCTGTCTTTGCCAGCTCATAAGCACCCCAGAGAACTATAGGAAAGAGCTGGCAAGTGCGAATGGACTGTCTAGGGCGTCTGCGTGGGAGACTTGAGGCCTGCACTTTTAAGAATTATTGAATTATGGCTGGGGCGGTGGCGCACACCTTTAATCCCAGTGCTCAGGAGGCAGAGGCAGGTGGATCTCTGAGTTTGAGGCCAGCCTGGTCTACAGAGTGAGTTCTAGGCTAGCCATTCATGGTTAAACTTTGTCAGCCCCTACCCCCCACTTCCCCCAAAAAGAAAGAAAGAAAGAAACAAAAAACCCAGCTCAAACTCCAGGACCAAACAAGAGCTACATCAGGAATCAGGAATTTCGAGGGTTTCTTGGCCTCGCTGCCGCCATTTCCTCCCTGGGCTCCTCTCTGCCTTTGTTTCTTGTAGCTTTAGCTCTGATGGCTAAGAAAGCTTGGGGTATTTTAGGGTGCATGGCCTTTTTACCTTTAGGGTGGATAAGATTTTTCTCTTCGGGGTTGGGGATTTAGCTCAGTGGTAGAGCGCTTGCCTAGGAAGCGCAAGGCCCTGGGTTCGGTCCCCAGCTCCGAAAAAAAAAAGATTTTTCTCTTCAGCTCTCTGTATTTTAATCAGAATCAGAAATCTACTAATCACCTTTGGTTTCATTCAGACTAACCTTTCTCAGCCGTCATTGCAAGGACTCAGTTAGAACCAGTCCAAGAAGGATCATGAAAAAGGAAACTAAGGCAACTGGAAAGTAAAGGCTTAAAAAGTCACCTGAGGGGGCTGGGGATTTAGCTCAGTGGTAGAGCGCTTACCTAGGAAGCGCAAGGCCCTGGGTTCGGTCCCCAGCTCCGAAAAAAAGAACCAAAAAAAAAAAAAAAAGAAGAAAAAGTCACCTGAGGCCTGATGAGGTCCCCCACCCCAAGATGACACAGTGCATTCCAGTGAAGAGAAGGTTGGTGGTGTTGGTGGTATAGCACTGTGCGGTCAGACTGGCTGCTCCACCCACTTGCCCTTCTTTCTCCCTCTCCACAGCACTCCCTGTTATTCTCTGAGAGAGCACGGAGATGTAACTGCACTGCAGTGGCCTCCAAGTGTTCAAGGAAAAAGAATTGTCATTACTCATTAGGTCAGATGTTTTTAAGCTTCCTAAGTTAGTCATGGTGTGCCTGTAAGGACTGTGGAGGAGGGAACTTGGTGGCAGAGTGTATGTGACAGGAGTTGTTGGGACCCCGGAGTCCTAGAAAGTTTGATTAGCATAGGTATGCTGGGCACCTAGGATGCCTTGAACATAAGTGGGTTAAGGGAGCCACTTGCTTGTTGGCCGTCTTTCTCTGCTTGCTGTGTTCTGGCTATTGTACGGAGGGTTTAGGCTGTAATATAGACATAAGTGAGCCATTTTGCCCCTGAGCTTACACTGTAGGATATGTAGGCTGTGCTGTAGGGTGATGAGGCCTGAGGTCGGAGAGAATAGCACGGTCACTGCTCCATGAGGGAGCCTTGTTTGTGGTGCCGGCGGCTAATGGTCCTGTCCTGTACGAGAGTGCTGTTCTGAAGCTTCAACTGTGGCTGAAGGAAAGCTACTTTTATTGCTTATTTAATTAAATTATTGTTAAGTGTATGAAGTTTTGCTTGCATGTACCTTTGTGTACCCTGTGTATTCCTGATAACCCGCAGAGACTAGAAGAGGGCTTAAGATCCTTGGTACTGGAGTTCAAGATATCTGTGAGCCACTTAGATCTGTGGGTGCTTAGAATTGAACCCTGGTCATCTAGAAGAGCAATTACTGTTTTTTTTTTTTTTTTTGGTTCTTTTTTTCCGGAGCTGGGGACCGAACCCAGGGCCTTGCGCTTCCTAGGTAAGCGCTCTACCACTGAGCTAAATCCCCAGCCCCGCAATTACTGTTTTTAACTGCTACGCCATCTTCCCAGACCTGAAAGTCTACTTTTCCAAGGGGGAAATTCCCAATGATGGTGAAAGTGCCTGTGGAGTGCTGCTCCATTTGACCCAGCCAGAGCTAACCATGGAGCACTTAACCAGAGCACTGAGAGAGAGAGAGAGAGAGAGAGAGAGAGAGAGAGAGAGAGAGAGAGAGAGAGAGAGAGAGAGAGAGAGAGGGGTAGGGATGTGTGTGTGTGTGTGTGTGTGTGTGTGTGTGGTAGGGGGTTGAAGTCACATGTCTTCTTAATTGTGTTTTCACGTTACTTACGGAGGGAGAGTCACTAGGAACCAGACAGGGCTCACTAAATTGGCTGGCCTAACTAAGCAGCTTGTTCCTTGGATGCTCTATCTTGGCTGCCACACCCTGTCCGCCTGTGCGTGCTGTGGATGTGAACTCTGGTCCTACTCTCCTAAGTAAGTACTGTGTATGTGAACCCAGCAGGCATTTCAGGATGATCGAGGAAAGAGAGACACTACAGGATGCATTTAGGCCTCTGAGCAGCAGGGGGTAAGCCTCTGAAGGACTGGACACTGACTGCCTCCTAAAAGCTCTTTTTATTTTACACGAAAGGAACTTTTAGCAAGCCAGTTACTAAATACCAAACAAAACCTTAGTGTATGTGTGGCAATTCTCAGCATTGCTGGTTCTCAGCCTTTCTGGTTTGCCAGGCCTGTCTCCAGACTAAGTTAGTAAAGGCTCTGAGAACCCTTCAAAAGGACAGACAATCCCATAAAGTCTCAGATTAACAGCCACCAATAGCAGTCTACCTCAGAGCTTAGACCCTATCTCTTCAGTCTCATGCCACAACAAGATTCTGACAGAATTCATGCCAAGATTGTTTTGCAAACCCTTTCCCCAGTCTAGTTTTTTAGGACTTTAAATTTAAGTTTCTTGCCACCATATTGAGACGGTTGGAACAGCTGACATTGGTGGTCTGGAAAGCACTCAGAGTTTCTAACTTTGATGTTGAAACAGCTAATTGATCTGAAATAAATTTTTGGTCATTTGGTTTAAATAATGGCGAGAAAACACTTCTATAATTAAAATATTTCTGGCTGGGTAGTGGTGGTACACGCCTTCAGTCCCAGCACTCGGGAGGAAGAGTTTGAGTTCAAGCTCAGCCAAGTCTACAGGATGGAGTTCAAGGACAGCACGGGCTATGCAGAGAAACCCTGTCTCAAGAAAATAATTTTTTCCCCTTTGCCTAACAGTTGAGAAAAAGATCACTTCAGTTGCATTTGTTTTCATTTACAGAAATGAAAGCTTTGGTTTGGCTAGATTTATGTGATTAATGTTAATCTTACGGAAAGTATTAAATGCCAAGTATGGTGGCTTAACTATTTAGGCAGAAATAAATGTCACTTTTATGCTTCCTTTATGAAAGCCCATCCAGAAAAATTGAAAAGCCAGCACACAGGTCCCAGCAGATCTTTGATGGGATAATTTGAGGTTTCTTCCAGGCTTGCCCCAGTCTCCTGAAGGTCCCTGTCTTGCCTGATGTGCTTCTGGTCTCACCTTAGCTAGGCTGACCCACCATCTGGACCAGGTACGAAGCTGACGTCTCTCTTTTTTTTTTTTTTTTTTTCCGGAGCTGAGGACCGAACCCAGGGCCTTGCGCTTGCTAGGCAAGTGCTCTACCACTGAGCGAAATCCCCAACCCCGAAGCTGACATCTCTTGACAGAGTGGGGGCCTGACTCTGCTTAGGGTCTGTCTTGGTAGGGAGAGTGTGGAGGAGCTGCTGGCATCTGGACAGACAAGGAGTAAAGTGGGACAGCAGAAAGTTTGTGGAGAGACACACAGCCTCTGGGACACACTGTCAGTGACTGCCACGACTCTACAGCACTGATTGGTCTCCATGTCACTCAAGATGTATGGATGTTAAGCCAACTTGCCAGCTCCGAGGTAGCCTGCATGCTGTGATGGCCTTGGCACCGTCCTCAGGCAAACGCTGGTGTGCTTCACCTCTCTCTCAAGTGCTACCCGGTCTAGTCGTACAGGATTAACCCTCCAGTTGGTGTAGTGAGCTGCCCTTTAGTTCCTGTCATCAAGGTTGCATGTTCTGTGGTCTGAGACCAGACTCAGTATTGTCCTTTCAGTGCTTGGGCATCTGTCTTGAGTGAAGGAAACAGTTTTTTGAAAGCTGTGTCCTACACGTAGGATTTGAAAAAAGCTGTCTGTTGGAGGGAATGTGGATGCAGGACATTCAGACCATCTGAAAGCTGTGGACCCAAAGAGTTCTCTGGAGATCTTGCTGGCTAGTGTGCTGTTGTCTGCAGGACCTGATACCCTAGTGAGTACCTTGTCTTTTCCAGGGATCTGTGTGGCAGACTGTAGCTCTACTGTATTCAGAGACCTTTTTATGCAGACAAGTTTATTTTCTACTCTAAACTGTCCAGTGTCCTGTAGTTTGAGTCCTCACTCCGTTTGCACTGTAGTGCCAGTACATGGAAGTCTGGTGCTGGTGCAAATGTTCTGATAGATTTGAGTAGACACTAAAGACCTCTAAACTCCCCCCACCTTTGGTTCTTTGATGAATATACTTTTTTTTTCTTTTCTTTTTTTCAGAGCTGGGCAAGCGCTTTACCACTGAGCTAAATCCCCAACCCGATGAATATATTTTTGAGGCTGAATATTCTTTTTTAAAGATTTATTTATTTATGTGAGTAACGCTGTAGCTGTCTTCAGACACCAGCAGAGGGCATCGGACCCCATTACAGATGGTTCTGAGCCACCATGTGATTGCTGGGAATTGAATTCAGGACCAGTGAGTGCTCTTAACCTCTGAGCCATCTTGCCAGCTCAAGAGACTGAATAGTCTCTAGCATAGGCTATCCTTTGACTGCTGAGGCTGACCTTGAACTTTTGATCCTCCCTCCTCTACTTCTATACTATTTAAGCATTAACTACCATGCTCAGTTTTGGGGAGTGCTCAGGATCAGAGCCAGGCTTTCATGTCAGGCAAGCACTCAACTGAGTCTCATCCTAGAGAGGTTCACAGTGAGTCCTTCTTTGTCTTGGATGGAGAGTGAACCTAGAGTCCCTGTATGCTCAGGAAGTGCCCTCTGCCGGAGCCTTGTCCCCATCCTTTCTACTTTCCCTTTTCTTACCTTTCATTCATTAATGGTTTAACTGTGTCATTCAGCCAGGGCTGAACTGTGCTGTTGTCTTGCCTCAGCCTACTGAATAGCTGGGATTGCAGGCCTGCCTGCCCTACCCTGTCTGGCATTATTATTGCTGTTTTTTGTTTGACCCCCTTTTAATCTTCAGTGTCTTGTCGTATGGAAACCTTGGAGTCATTGTGACCTGGGGCAGATAGAAAAATGTTGGAGGTTGGGCTGTCAGATGACTCAGCAGGTAAGAGCTCTGGCTGCTCTTCCAGAGGACAACAGTTCAATTCCCAGCACCCACGTGGTGGCTCATACCTGTCTGTAGCTCCAGTCCCGGGGCATCTGGCACCCTCACAAACACATACATGGAGGCAAAATACCAACACATGGAAAAATGTTAAAGTTGCAGATCCTTTAAGACTAGTGTTGACCAACTATGAGATTCTTCGATAATTTATCATTGAGAGAGGATGGGGAAGATACTGCAGACAGAAGTGGAGAACCCTGACCATTTGCATGGAATAGCAGTTAGCATGGGAATCCTTGTAACTTACTTACTGGTTTGTCGGCTTGTATTTTATTTTATTTTATTTATTGGTGTGGGGTCTCTCTATGGAACCTTAGCTATTCTGAAATTCACACTGTAGACCACGCTGGCCTTGAACTCACAGCTCCACCTGCCTCTGTCTCTGGAGTGCTGAGATAAGAGGCACGTACCCCTGTACACGGCTGTTGATTTTGTACATTCTATTTTGCTTTTGGGTCTGTTTAGAGGTTCAAGGACAATCTGGGAGTACGTTCTTTCTTCCTAGCATGTAGGTTCCAGGGATCGAGCTCAGGCTGTCAGTCTTTGGCAGCAAGTCCCTTTTACCCACCGGGCTGGCTGCCTCTGGAACCCGCTTTTGAACTGAATGGCTTGTGTCGTATTTACTTCCATGTCTCTGTGTGTGCCTGGGTACTTGGTTTGGGCTTGTGTCTGGCCTCTGTCATTGTCCTCATGTGGGCTTGCCCTAAGCTGAAATGACAGCATCATGAGCGGAGCTTTACTGCTGGTCCAGCATAGTTACTCCCAGTTCACAGGCAAATGCAGCCGCAGACCAGCCCCCAGCTGATGTGCTAAACGCACTGGAAGGAAATGCTTCACACATTGAAATTGTGTTACTTGCTGACAAGAAACTGTTCGGTATTGTTGGCCTGGACTGTACTAATTGAATCACAGCTGAACCTGAGTTAGTGCGAACTGGGGTAGGAGGAATCTTGTGTCTGACTAGCAGTTGTATATCAGGTGTGTGAAAGTGCAGTAGATGAGATGTTTATTTGGAAAGGACCACGTTTATACTTTCCAGTTAATCTGTGGTATGTGGGAAAGGTCTCTCCACTTTCTCTGACCATGTGCTTTATACACAGTAAACCAACCAAAATCGTTGCATGCTCTGGGTCCCTGGTCTGCTCTGCTCCCCGTGGTATGGAAAGAAACGGCAGTTCAGTACCCTGCTCGGGTAGGAGTTGCAGTTATTCCTTGGTGTCTTGCACATCTGGAGCGTGTGGCGTGTATGCCCTGTGATGGAAGGATCCTGTTAGAAGTTCCTGGAAGATTGTGTTTCTGCTTGTTTCTGGAACATCGGAGTTTATTCTGGAGGAGAGGGGAGTGACAGGATAGTGGCCCTGGGCCTGGCTGGGGAGTGAAGCTTGGGTGATGTAAGTTGAGTCTGTGCTGAGTCTTACTTGCCATATGAGCTAGGGAGAGCTGTGTAGTTGCTAAGCTGGATTGTGGATTTGTTAGCAGCACCTACTGTGTATGCTCTTTAGAGCCTTAGGGGACAAACTTGGGAATGGTGCTTGGAGAGAGTGCTCTCTCCCTCCCTTTACCCAGCATTAGCTCTCGTGTGTGGAGCAGACTGGGTATGTATGTATGTATGTATGTATGTATGTATGTATGTATGTATGTATGCATGCATGCATGTATGTGTCTGTCTGACTGTCTGTCCTATCTATCTATCTATCTATCTATCTATCTATCTATCTGGTAGCAGTGCACATTCTTACTTGGCTTCAAGTTTTAGGATTGGAGCCCCTTCTTCCCTTGTGCTGTTCGACTCTTAGCTGAGGAGTTGAGTTAGAAGCTATTTGTTGAGCAGATTGTTTGAAACATTGACAATCAGTCCAAGAAGATTTAATGTTACAGTTTGAATTACAAGCATTAAAGACCTTCTCTATTAAAGATGTTACTTTTAGGGCTAGAGAGATGGCTCAGTGGTTAAGAGCATTGGCTCCTCTTCTAGAAATCCTTAGTTCAATTCCCAGCACCCACATGGTGGCTCACAACCATCTGTAATGAGGTCTGATGCCCTCTTCTGGCCTACAGATGCAGATAGAGCATTCCGATACATAAAACAATGTTATTTATAAAGATGCTTTTATTTGTTACGTCTGTGCGTATGGTACGGTTGGAGGACAGGACCGGGCATTGGATCCTGTGGGTCTATAGTTGCAGACCATTGTGAGCTCCCTGGCATGGTGCAGGGATCAAGTGTTCTTAACCAGTGAACCACAGCTCCAGCCTCTAACCCTGTTTTCCCTGTAGTCTGTGGCATGGTTGAATTGAACAGAGAGGGAATAGCAGAGGTTAAGGTTGTCGGATGTGGCTCACGGGGCTTCTGGACAGGTGTGAAGGAAGGAGATACTTCAGGGCCAAGTGCAAGATGCTGGCCATCTTGAGGGGGACATTCAGGACATTCAGCAGATGGACATGCTCTTGTTCAGAACTGTCTGGTTGTAGTTCCAGGTTTGTGACTCCTAGTGTACAGCTGACAGGTAAGCATAGTTTGAGGCAACAGCACTCAAACTAAAAGAATTTCATAGCTGAGCAGTGAGGAAAGCCACTGTTCTTCTCATTGGAGTCTCTGTGTACTGAGGCTGGGCCTTGGAAGTGCCAGCTTAACAGGGCAGTGAAGGAAGCAGTGTGTATGTGCGTGTATGCATGTGTGTTCATGTGTGTATGCTCACACACGCACGCTTGCCACTAGAATCCACTGTAAAGCAGCCTGCGGGGACACCTCTGCTGGCTGAGGGTTGAGGCCTGAGTTCTTTACAAGACTCTGGGAAGGGAAGCGCACTCTTTTCCTATCCAACTTTAGGTTCTACTAGTTCTGTGTTTGAATAGTTCCAAACAATTTAACCAGCATGTGCGCCTGTAAGTTAAGGGAAAGGAATATGTGTTTATATTTGATATCTTTAGACCATACTATAATCTCTGCTTAGTGGCTGCTTTGTGTATAAGGTACCTGTATGGAGCTGTGCTTCCTGTGAACCTGTAACCAGCACTTGGCAGGCTGAAGCTGAAGGGTTTACACTTGAGGTAAACCCGGGTTATGCTATGGGGTCCTGCTTCAAAACAAAACCAGAATAAAATAGTTTAAACATACTTTGAGAACTCCTGCTTGGAATTGCTAAAAGTGTGATTATAAATGCTCCCATTTATTGAATGTCTGCGGTGTGCCAGCCAGCCTAAGACTATCACGTTAAACTAGCCGTGGTAAATGCTCCTGGGATCCCAGCACTTGGGAGTAGATGGAAGCAGGAACGTCAGGAGTTCAAGGAAATCTTAATTTGTAGTAAATTAGAGGCAGTTTGGGCTGAAACTGTCTCAGAAGACACATGTCTATCATTGTACTGTTTATGGTATGCAGGCTTGACAGTGGCTTCGCAGTTTTCTTTCTGGTCTGACTTAAATGTACAGAATTTCTTGGACTTTACGAGTTGGTGAGATTTTCATACAATACTATATAGTTTTAAAGATGGGATTCGCTGTGCTGCTAGCCTAGGGGCTTGTCTAATTCTCTTTATGATGGTGTGATTGCTGGAGCAAAGCAGACCTGAGCAAGCCAGGGAAAGGAAACTGGCTGTTGAAGATTGATAGACTCCAGCTTGTCCAAGGGGACAGAGTCATTGATACAGTATATACTGCCCTTGGTGCCTTCATAGCAATAAGTAGCTGGTGTGATGAACCAGCTAACGCTCAGATACATTACTTGCTTCTTTTACCTTTAAAATACTTTTTAAATGTTAGCTAGGGTCTCTCTATGTAGCCTTCACTAACCTGGAACTTGCTGTGTGGACCAGGCTGGTCTCAAACTTATAGAGATCCTCCTGCTTCTGCCTCTGTCTCCCAAGGACTGGGATGAGTCGCCCCCACCCACCCCATCTTAGAAGCTCTATCCAGCTGTCCTTGTTGTGTTGTTAGAATTGCTAGTGACCTATGGCTCAGGCAGTTCTTCTCCCTTCTAAGCCTCTAGTCATTGGGTATTTTGGGTCATTTTAGAACATCACTAATTTTAGAAGCAGCCTTTAGAGGTTGTTAGGATGTGTATGTGTAGACATTCTCTGCAAGGTACGTGAGCAGCTGAGGAGTGGTGACTCTGGGGATTCAGAAGTTGGGGCAAGTGCCTCCTGCCTCACACCCTTCCTAGAGCTGTCTTACAATGCCCTAGGTAGGACCTGAGCTTTTTCTTCAGTAAGAGTGATCTTAGAAGAACCTTGTGTAGCACAGCGTGTCTGTAGAGCTTAGACAACGTCGTACCTTTAATTGTCTTTGCCTTGTCTTTAAAACACTTTATTTTGAGGCAGGGTTTTATTATGTAGTAAGTTCTGGTTGGCCTGATACTTACTGTGGAGGTGAATGCATTTGTAGGTTCTGAAGCCACAAACATGTGCTTGCAAACTCTGCGTGGTCTTGGCTTTCCACTGTGGCCATCTCAGAAGTTAGCTGTGTGGCCTTGAGGAGGTCACTTCATCTCTCTGCCTTTTTACCCCTTTCCCATGTGTTAGTCATGGCTTTACTCTTCCAAATCTGTGTTGTAATTTTATATCCAGTTTACACCAGAAGATGAAGTCCACTCTTCCTTAACTCTGACAGAAAACTTTGTAATTGCCATGGGTCTAGTGACCTCTAGTAAACTCTAACTAACCCGAACTTGCAACCTGATTTGTAAGTTGGCCATAGGCATTTATAAAATCTAAGGAGAGGGAGCTTGAAAATTTCCATCCGTGAAGACGAACGTGAGACAGACCACCGCTTTGGGGCTTGACCTAACAGTAGAGGGTGAGTCTTTGCTTACAGCCACAAAGGGAGTGCTGTCGCTGTGTTTGCTGCCTGCCACAGTGTGCGCACTAGAAGGGTCCCCCTACTCCTAGTGTGGTGGAAGCGTAGATCCAGTAGTGATCAGAACACATGGTTCCATACCAAGGTTCACTTACTTTTTAAAAGTGATAAGGTAAGCCACTACCCAAAGACTACATGGACTGACCATGGCTCTAACTGCATATGTAGCAGAGGATGGCCTTGTTGGGCACCAATGGAAGGGGAAGCCCTTGGTCCTGCCAAGGTTGGGACCCCCCCTCCCCCCAGTGCAAGGGAATGTGGGGGCGGGTGTAAAGGGGGATGGATGGGGAGGGGAACACCCTTATGGAAGGGGAGGGGATGGGGGCTTATGGACAGGAAACTGGGAAAGGGAATAACATTTGAAATGTAAATAAAGAAATATCCAATAGAAAAAAATAAAAGTGATAAGGTTAGCGGGTGCGGGTGGCGGCAGGTTGTACTGTGCAGCTATAGCCTTGAATACTTCCATTTTGTCAGACAAGTTCCTTTGGGGATGTGGCCTTTGGAAACACCTGGTGCAGATGTTAAGCCCTCTACTGTCCTATCAAGCAAAATTGATGGGATTCTGGGTCACAGATCCCTCACAGAGCTGGATGACAGCACATTCTGTCTCTTCTGAATGAAACGATAAGTGGGAAACAGAAACGCAGCTCCTAGAATTCCAGAGAGTCGGCCGGCCGTGGGAGTCTTTCCTGCTGGTCCCTGAGTAGACACACTCGGGAACTGCCCACTCGCAAAGCTTTTCAGTGTCTGGACCTTCAGCCTAGCTGGAGCGAGGAGATGTCCCCACACACGCTGACCCATCTTCCTCTTCATTTGCCCTCTTTTGTTTTCCTTAAACTATATACTGTGACATTGAAAGGACTTGTGTTCACCAGAAGGACAAAGAGGGCTTTCACGGTGGGGCTCTGAGAGCCAGTGTGTGGGCCTTTGTTGGGCTTGCACTGCCCACTGCATACCACCCCCACCTCATTGTTTGCACTTTGCATCTGTAGCCGAATTTTACCTCTTTAATTAGGGGCTACAGCAGTAAAATAATATTTCTTGAAATAAATGTAAAGTGAAGTTTTTTTCTGTTTTTTAATTGGGTAAGGAACCCTTTTGCATGGATGTGCTACACTGTAAGCTTAGGTCTTACTAAAATCATTTCCTATTATTTAAAACTCAGATATTTTGTTTTTGTGTGGCTGCAACTCTACACTTCATTACTGTGCTTAATATTTACTCATGAAACATAGGAATTGGTCACCGGTGTCAGGTGGTTCAGTTCATTTTTAAATGAACATGCATGAGCACACACACACACACACGCAGGTATTCGAGTGCAGTTGTAGTGGAGGCCGGGGGCTTTGGATCCCCCTGAGGCTGGAGTTAAGGTTAATCACACATGGTTGTAAGCTGTCCAGAATGGTCGCTGGGAACTGAACTGAGGTCCCCTGCAAGAAGAGTATAGCCTTTAAATATGAGCCCATCTCTCTGTCCTGGTAGTTCCTGTTTTTATGTTATATCAGAGAATCTCATGTGGCAGACTTATGTTGTTTTTAAATGATTTTTGAGACAGGGTCTTGCTAGATAGTTCAAGTTGGCCTGGACTCAGGATCTGCCTCACCCCTGAGTGCTGGGATGACAGCTGGGTGTCACCAGGCCCAGCTTAAAGACTTCTTGTAAGAGCAGATAGGCAGGGGCAGAGAATGCAGATGAGGCGGGTGTGCTAGTTCATGCCCGTAATTGTAGCCTGGGGTGGCCTGAAGCAGAAGGGCGGACAATCCAGGCTGTGTGCTGACTTTGAAGCCAGTTTAGGCTATGTAACACAACAGGACTCTGTCTTAAAAAACGAAACTAAACTAAATCAAAACACCTAAAAAGACTAAACAAAATGGAATCTGAACCCTGGTGATTTGGCTGGCCCTTACCCTCGGATGGGATTATTATAATAAGAATGCACACGGTGGAAACAGACTGATTGGTAAATGCGGGCCTGAAGCCCAAGGTAAAATTTATGTTGCCATTGGTGGAAGTCTTGGGCCTCATGTTGACTTTTGCTGGACAGAAGCCCAGTTCCTCGATCTCTTAGTTGGGCGAGTGCTTGCTTCTGTGCCTTCTTTCTCTGTGCCAGTTACTGATTCAGTGCCGTCGGCAGTGCACGTGCCTCTTTGGGCCGGGCATTACCATTTCCTATATTTCCCATGAAGATCCACTCAACGTTTCTAGACTCCTGGTGGCAGTCACTGGGAGCAAGCGGAGTAACTGAAGAGCTGCACCTCACGCGCTGTAGGTAGCTGGTGTGAAGAAACCTGCTTCCTGAGGCCAGTGTATTGTCAGAGGTTTGATGAATCTGTCTGTTAGTCTGGAATTGATCTGTCCCATTTACCATCTAGGGCTGCCTACACTCTCAGACTCAAGGGTCTGGGGTGTTGGAAGGAGCTGAACTATTGGTTCTGTTCAGTTGCTCAGAGAACACTTGGCAGTAGTGGTTGAGGCCTGTGCTCAGCTACTCTATGCACATTGCTAGAGAGAAGAGGCTCGGCTATCAGAAGAGCGAGGAGTCTTTGTTTCGCTGTTGATTTGAATTGTTTGGTGTAGAGCATGGTTTGGGAAGGCCCCAGGGCTCAGGTGAGGAGGCATGGTGTGGTTGGTTATGGGCCAGACAGAGGCTGCCATAGAGTTGCTGTCCCAGGCACACAGCGGAAAGACCACTCACTGTTGGCGCTTTACTGAACAGCAGGCCAGAGGCCATATCAATTAGTTATTTACTCATGAATGAGTAATCATACTTCATTTCTCAAATGCACAGTGGTTCTCTGTCAGTGAATAAAAACCCTTTTGGATCGTGTTTGATGATCTCATTGGGTGACCATTTTTGAGTTAATGTGGCATGGCACTTTGGCTTCCTGGAACAGTGTGGTTCTGGCCTACTTACTAGGTTTTCCTGGATATAGAGGTGCTTGATTGTGGATGCTCGACCCCAGAGCCCAGGGAAAGCAAATGGTTTTCCTAGGCAGCTTGTCTGCGCTGTGCAGAGACTGCGTCAGAACTGTTTCAGTAGCTGCAGGAAGGGTTTTTCTTTTTGTGGCGTGTGTGTGTGTGTGTGTGTGTGTGTGTGTGTGTGTATGTGTGTGTGTTTTCATTTTACTGGTAGTTTTACTCATTTCACAAATCAAAAGTTGGTAAACCTACACCTTAGGTCCTATTAAGGTCACAGACACAAACTCTGCTGGTAGTGATTATGTGATTTAGCAACGTTTGTTTTCAGGTGAAGCAGTGGAGACAACAAGAAGACATTGGAGTTTTCCCTCAGCCTTCATGTGTGCCATGTGTGGCTGTGAGAGTGAGGGACTGAGGTCAGCCATCTTCCTGGCACACCTCCCCTTAGGTTTTGAGGCAGTCTCTCACCTGACAGCAGTGTGCCCTGGAGCCTCCTGTGCCTGCCCCTTCGTTGCTAGCATTCCACCCCTGCCTCTCCCCACCCCCTTGTACTTGGCTGCTTTGTTGAGGGTCAGGGTTTAGATTTTCATGTATGCGTGGCATTTCTTGAGGCACATCCACCATGATTTTTTGGAGACTGGGTCTGTCTACATAGCCCTGGCTGTTCTGGAAATCATTTTGCTTCCCTTTGAGCGCTGGGATTAAAGGTGTGTGCCCCCACACCCTGCCTGCTCTTTGTTTTTTTGAATTACGGATTTACTGTGTTCCAAGATGGCCTGGAACAATTTATAATCCTCTTGAGGTAGCCTTTTGATTGCTGGGTTTCTGGGTTGTGCCTCCTCACTGAGCTCTCACGATGTCTTTGGTGAAACAGCAAAAGCTGTTAATTTTATTAAACCCTGACTTGTGAATATGTGCAGCCTTTTTAATATTGTATGTGAGAAAGTGGTAGTTATGTATACGGAGTCACTGTTTAACGCTACTCTTACCTAAAAGTACACACACCTGGCCATTGTGGTACACATCTGTAATTCCAGCACTGGCGGGATGGAGGCAGGAGGATTTCGTGTCTAGTCCAGTCTGGGCTACAGGAGTCTATTTGAGCAAACCAAATAACCCCAAATCAAACCAAATCAGTTTCCCACCCCTCCAAAGATGTCCTGTCAGCCATGTAGCTCTCTCTCTGTGTAGATTACAAATTAATGGACTTAACTAAAGTGTTAACTAGAGTAGTTGGGGTTTGCAACTCAAAGTTGGCTTAGTCACAATTATAGAACATTCATCATAGCAATCAGGCTAAGAAATAGCCAATAGGAGCTGGAGTGAGGTGTAAGCGTACACACTGCTGCCACAGAAAGCCTGTGTCTGTTTCCCAGCACCCTGCTCTGTCGGCTCACAAATGCCTGGTCCTCTCTTGGCCTCCAAGGGCTCCCACACATACTTGGCAAGCACTTATAAGTACAAACAAACCTTTTAAAAAAATCTTTAAAAAATTAAAAAGAAATTACTCTTTTGGTTTGTTTTTTTCTTTTAGTTTAAAGAGGCATAAACAGCCTGTGTCTTAGGCTGAGGACAAAGAGCTGTGTGAGAGCTGGCACTAAGCTGATTTGAGAGTGCCTCACATGCTTCATCTGGAAGCTCACCTGCGGAGCAAATGGACACCGCGGCTCTGACACACCAGCTAGGTGTTTAAGGAAAGAGGTGGGCTAAGCAGTGGGTTAGCAAAGTGCCTGCTTAGAGGTTCTGAGGATTGCGGTTCAAGTTCACACGTTGTGTGTACAAGCATTCCCATGAGTGCAGGAGCCCGCAGAGGCCAGAAAAGGATGTCCGATCCTCTCAAGCCTGTTAGAAGTGATTTTGCTCTACCTGATGTGAATGCTGGGAGCTGAACTCAGTTTCTGTGGGAGACCAGTTAGTCCTGAGCCGAATTTCCAGCCTTCTCTCTTGCTTATCTTCTTAGACAAGATCTCTGATGATTCCAAGCTACCCTCTTGCCTCCCTGTCCTGAGCACGGATGGCAGCCACCACACCCAGTGCCTCCGTTTTTGTTTGTTTTTTCTTGTTCCCCTCCCCTCCCTTCCCATTCCCTTTCTTTTTCTTGGTCGGACTTGGAACCTGGCTTGGGCTACATAGATTGATTTTTATTTTACTGGGCTTTGTTTGTGTTTTTTAAATAGAACTATAGTTTTTCCCAGCAACCACATGGTGTCTAACAACCATCTGTAATGAGATCTGATGCCCTCTTCTGGTGTGTCTGAAGACAGTCACAGTGTATATATAATAAGTAAATAAATATTTAAAAAAAAAGAGTTATAGTTTTGTTTTAAATAGTCAACGGTATTTTTTTGTTAATTTGCAGAATATAAAAATGAAATCAGCATTTTTATTTGTAGAAACAGGAAGAATGTTTGTCCCAGTGATGTCTCTAGCAATCCTGTGATTAGAGTCATCTGATTAACCAGCAGAGGAACCGAGAGCAGAAGTCCCAAGTGGCTCAGCTTCTCAGGCAGAGCACTAGTGACTCCCTTGAGAACCCCTCTCTCATCTCGAGAATTAGTCCTTCCTGGAAACGCCATGGCAGTCGGCAGCGTGTCTGCTGCAAGAACTGTAGAGCTCAGTGCAAGGAGTTTTATTTCAGCTCAGTGCTCCTTCATTCTGAGAGAGCTGCGAGCTCAGTGGGGACAGTTCTGGAACTTGTTAGGCTTCTGCTTTCTTTTTTTTTTTTTGATTTTTTTATCATACCAGTTATCTTAAATAAGAAGACGGTAGAGTGCATAAATAAAATGGAATATTACTCAACTCTAAAGGAAAAATGAAATCACAAAATTTGCTGGGAAATGCATGGACTTAGAATGTACATTATGCAAGAACACCCAGTCTCAAAAAGAGAAGCATATGTTCTACCTCATATATGGATCCTAGCCTATAATGTATACATGTAGACTGATGGTGAGTGTACGTAGTAAGGAAAATGAGTCCGGGTGTGTTGGATGACAAGGACAGAATGCAGGTAAATGGCACATGGGTTGTGAAAGAGTACTGAGCTGATTCTTTTTCTAGTTTTTACCCTGTCATGAATTGGGGGTGGTGGTTGCTTTTCCTTTGTGATGGATAAGTACATAAAAATGTAGTCTATAGCGAGAGATCCAAAGTGAAGGTCCATAGCTTCAGAATGACCGTTCTAACTGTATAACAGTTCATCAAGATGCATGAACTTTAGATCTGGACAAGTGCTTGTTTAAATGGCTGTGTTAATGTAGCTAGATGATGTCATTTATTTGCAATTCTTTACAATAAAGTGATTTATAAAAGAGAAAGAGATGAAATAGTCTTAAGTCTTTACGTAAGAAATAGAACCAAAACCGTGTCTATGTATGATTGTGCATTTTAAGAGATGAATGCTGACTTTTTTCCTTATTAATAAATTTGTCAAAGACAAAAAAAAATCTCTACAAGAATAAACATCTGCTTATGCCAGACTGTCCTAAGAAAGAGCATAACTGAAGGGAAGTGCACACCATATAAATAGTTTCCCCAGAGCTTCTGAGGTCCTTTGCAGCATTCATCCAGAATAAATGTGCTGAGTAAATGGTGTAAAGACAAGCAGTAAAGGCATGCTAGCATGGAGTATAGACGAGGCATTGCTACAGTTTGGATGTGGTTTGTCTCCTAAAGCCTGATGTTTGAAAGCTTCATCTTCAGTGTAGCACTGAGAAGGGGCCATGGAACCTTGGGGAAAATATAAAATAGGAAGTAATTAGGTGATAAAGCCATGACTGCTCTTGGTAAGGGTTTAATGCAAATCTTACACTAGTGAGTTAGTTTCTGCATGAACAATTGCTATGAAAAATAAAATGCCCTCTTCCCTCCCCAACCTTTTCCTCTTTCCTCCTCTTCTCCTATCCTTCCTTTCTACTCTCCCTTCTTCCTGCTATCTCCCCTTCCCTGCCCTCATAGCACATCTGCCATTGATACTATCCACCCTGAAATGTCTTTTTTCCCTTTTGATCTACCTCATCTCAGTTACATGTCTTTGTGTGTGCATGTATGTGTGTGTACTGTACATTCATGTTCCTGTTCAGGGGTGTGTATATATGTGTTAAAGGTATATTCACATACGGAGGCCAGAAGTCTATGTCAGGTGTCTTCCTTAACTGATTTCCACCCTATTTTTTTAAGAGTAAGTCTCTTATGGAGCCTGGACCTCACTAATTTGGCTAGCCAGAAGGTTCCAGGAATTTTTCTGTCCTTCTGTCTTCATCACTAGGATAACAGGTGGTCATCTTTTGGATATGGGTACTGGAAATCAAATCTCAGGTCCATATGCTTCATCAGCAGACATGTTGTTGAACCATCTCTTCAATCTTCAAACATTTTTCCCATTGGCCGTTCTTAGCTCTTGCCTCTTGCCTTCTACTCACAAGAGCAGGACTGCACAGAATGACCTGAAGGAATAGAGCGAAAAGAGGAGGGAACGTCTTCTTGGCACCCTCATGCCTGACCAGGAAGGGAGTGTGGCAGTCCATGGCCTCTTGGGGAGCAGAGTGGGAGGTTCCACATGATCACACACTAAAGACAACTCAGAAAAATGAGCTTAATGGTCCTGAAGACCTGGGCATGGCCTTGGGTGTTTTCCTTGTCTGATGGCTCAGAGTTACAAAACTGGAAAAAGTCGGGGCGCATTAACTGCATGACTCCTTCGCTGGGAATGAGGCTGGACAGGCTTCTGTTTTCTACAGGGCATGCTTAGTATAGTGTGTGTTGTATTGTGTGTGTGTGTATGAGTGTGTGTGCGCGCACATGTAGTATGGTGTGTGTATGCATGCATCGTGTGTGTAGTATGTACATATAATAGTGCTGTGTACGTATAGTGTATGGATAGTGTGTGGTGTGTGTGTAGTGTGATGTCTGTATAGTGTACATAATATGTGGTATGTATGTATATATAGTGTGGCATGTGTGGTGGGTTGTTTGTAAAATGTGTATGCATAATGTGTGTTGTGTATAGTGTGTATGTATAGTATACTGTGTGGAAAGCATATACGCCATATGTATGTATGGATTGTGTATGGGTAGATAGGTCTAAATTGTGTGTGCATGCAGTGCATTTGAAGTGCATATGGCTTGTGTGCAGTCTGTGTGTATGTATAGTGTGTGCACACACAGTGGGTGTGGGCTGTCGTGTGGATTGAGTAGCGTGCATGTTGGGTGTGGTTTGGCTGAAGTGGTTCCTTTATGATGGTTGAGCTCCTCCACATGCAGCATTGACAGTGCTCCGTGTGGGGGCTGTGGACGGTGTAGTTAGCTGCTGTATGAGGTTGCCGAAACTGTCTAGAGACCGCTGTAGTCTCTTTAGACTTTTTAATGACTAAAACACAGGGTGTGTTTGTTTTGTTTTTAGTCTTCTGAGCTGGCTGCCTGGATATAAGGAATCTCCTAATGATTCAGCCTTTGGCAACTTAGAGTTGCTCTTTAAAAAACAAGCACAAAACAGCACAGAAAAACAAAAGGCACTTCTTTCCCCTTCATTCTAGTTGTTATTCTTTTAAGATTTATTCACTTCGTATGTATGAGTGTTCTGCTTGTATGTATGTATGCATGCATGTATGTATATGTTTGAATGGATGTTTGTATGCAAACCAGGTCCGTTCCTTTTGCCTGTGGAGGTCAGAGGAAGGAGTTAGCTCCCTGGATGTAGTGATGGTTGAGGGATGTGGGTAACTGGATCCAGACAGTGAGTGTTCTTGATTCCTTGGCCATCTCTCTAGCTTTTGCTCTTTGAAGTAGTCACTGTGTAACCCTGACTGGCCTAAACCCGTTCCGGTGACCTTTGCCTCCTAAATGCTGAGCTTACAGTCGCAAGTACCACGCCTGCTCATAGCTTGTCTTCCCAGCTCTCTCGATGAGTCAGAAAGAAATATTATGCGACAAGTATGATTTTTGTTGAGGGGATTTTTTTTCATTTGGGGTTTATAATACACTAATTTTAAAGGAATTAACCAGCTGGAATCGGGTCACAGGATTGTTGGATTCTTTTTCTTTTTTTTAATGTGAATGTAGAAAGCATATAACCTGGCCACGTCGCAGCCTCATTTAGAGACAGTACTGTGGCCTTTGTCACTCTCACAGAAGTCAGACTGGAGAAGCAGTTCTCGTCCAGAGAGCCACACTGGCTGGGATGGCTCCTGTCTCCCAGTTTGAAGTTATCTTTTAATGTAATGTCTTCTTTGTGCTCTGAAAAATGTTAAATGATGGCCAGAGCATCTGGTTTTTAAACGGGAAGCTGGTGGGCTGTTATAGAGTAATTATCTCAATTGAAAGATTTATAGAAACAACAACAACATACAGAAAACAAGGGAACAGTCCCGTTCGCCCTGTGTGTGCTTGGAACAAACCGGAACACAGTCCACAGTCTCCAGCTGAGCCTGCGGAGCTCGCTCGGGTGCTGGCGACCTTGCTCTCTTTCTTCCCTGTGTTGCTCGCGCTCTGTAATGGCGGTCGAATCTCAAGATGGCTTTGAGAGCTCCGGCCCTTGTTTTCATTAGCTGTGGGTGTTTATCCTGGGGACCCATTTGGGAGGAATTGAACTAATCACATTAGGAAATCTGAAATCGTTGATGTTCCCCTTTCTCGGGAGGAGTAAGTATGTGGTGCCAAAGGTTGGGTACAAAGTGTGGGTCATTGGCAGGGATTCTCCCACAGCTGAGCACTTCCGTTTGAGTTTTCTTCTCCTTAACTCGCCTTCCAGAATTCCTCGAGGACCGGTGCAACAGCCTCTGGAGGATCGGATCTTCCCTCCCACGGTCTCTGCAGTCTATAGCACGGTAAGCATCCCCAGTGCCTGGCAGGTGTCCACTTGAAAACAGTGCTTGGGGTTCCTGGTGGTATCGGATTGCCATGGGCTTTAGGTAGAGGGTGCAATGAAATTCCAGTGAAATTAGGCGCGTATTATGTGACCAGGTGACCTTTACTCACCATTGAAGTCTAAGGAGGAAAACTGAGGTAAGCATTGTGTTATGGTCCAATGTTCTTCTATGCTGCCCTTTCCTATGTGTATTAAACTTTGGGGACACAGCACATGTGCATACTAGGTGTTCAGGCACTCTACCATGAAGCCAGTTTTTTTTTTAACATTGATCTTAAATTACTTTTTTTCCTTTTTGGTGTTTTGGAGGAAGGTTTCTCTGTATACCCTTAGCTGTCCTAAAACTCACTCTGTAGGCCATAGACCAGGTTGGCCTTGACCTCACTGATTTATGATCCGTTTGCTTCTGTCTCCTGTGTGCCACTACTGCCCAACTATTTTGTAATGTTAATTTATTGTATGTGTATACATGTTGCCTGCATGTATAACTATGCAACTTGTGTGTGCAGTTCCCTTGGAGGTCAGAAGAGGGCACCAGATCTTCCTGGGATTGGAGATACAGATAGTCGTACACTCTGGTGTTGGTGCTGGGAATCCAACCTGGGTCCTCTGGAGAGCAGCCAGGGAGTGTTGTTAACCACTGAGCCTCTCTCCAACCCTCAGATTTTAAATTTTTATTGAATATTTCTTTATTGAAAAAAATACCAAGCGTATCCAGGAACAGTAGAATACCCCTGTAATCCTAGCACTTAGGAGGCAGAAGCCAGCCTTGTTTACAGAGTGAGTTCTGGGTCACCCAGAGCTACATAGAGAAACCCAGTCTCAACAAAAAGAAAAAAGAAATGAATTGGCCCTTCTTAACTGAGTGTTTTTTCCCTTCCCCTCCTTGGTTATGTATAAAATACGCATTGATAATGAGAATTGACTACAAGAGAGTTCAGTTGTGTTGAATGAGGCATTTGTAAGCGAAGGTTCACTTTTCAGTTAGAAGATGCACTTGCGAAAATGATACCTGCTCCAGTGAGCCTGTGTGAGTTAGAGACTTAGTAATAAGCTATCTATTAACAATCCCATTCTACCTGCCATTTATCTTTGTGTTATAATGAAACTTAGAGTCAAATCAGAGAAATGAGTCAATAAATGATTATAACTTAAAAATATTAAGATTCTTAATAGGTTGAGTTCTGATCAGTTTAGTTTTTGGACAGCACTAGAGATTGAGCCCAGGGTCTCAGAAGTGCTAGGCAGTGCCATGCAACTGAAGAGAGTTTGGGTGTTTTGTCCTTAAGAGAATAAAGACTTAACACAGTTTAGGTGTTTGCATTCAGTGCTTTGGTAGAAACAGTAAGACAAATGAGTAGAGATTCTCTTTGAAAAGGCATTTTAGGGGTTAGAAAGCCTGGAATGACTGCATTCTGTGTGGCCAGCACTCTGAGGCTCAGGCAGGACAGACTCTAGTTTCAGGCTAGCTGTACTTGGTGGACACTTGCCTGGCATGCTCACTAGTCTGGATTCAGGCTCCATATTGCCAAGCAAAACAAAAGCAGATGATTTCTAGAAAAAGAGCAGCGGTGGTTGAAGAACTTGCAGTATAGAACCGGTGAGATGGTTATGGGGTTAGTAGAGGGTTCCAAATGCATGGATTCTGGCATGGAGAGATGTTGGACTTGCGACTTCAGATTCCATGGGGAATTATGGGGTGTAGGACAAGAGATTACATGGGGAATTATAGGGCACGTAGAGGTTTTGGAAATGAATCCTGGTATATTGGAATATAAAAAAAGGAGGGCAAAGAGAAACAACTGATTGCCTTTTAAGTTGTCGCTGTAGCTACAGTATGGCAAGTATGGTAATATAGGATTGTGGTGAGCGAGACACAGGAGGGTCTGTGAAGACATTTGTCAGTCGGTGTCTCAGCCAGGTTTCCACTGCTGTGAAGAGATGCCATGACCAAATGTTTTGAGACAGGACTTCTTCGAGTAGCTTTGGCTATCATGGAAATAACTCTGTAGACCAGGCTGCCCTCAAAACTCACAGAGATCCACTTAACCTCTGCCTCCTGAGTGCTTGGATTGAGTGTGTGTGCCACCACATCTGGCCATGGCTCATAAAGGCAAGCATATAAGTGGGGCTGGCTTATAGTTCCAAGGTTCAGTCCGTTATCATCATGGCAGTGTGTAGGCCGGAGTGCAGGCATGGTGCTGGAGAAGCTGAGAGTTCTACATCTGGATCTGTAGGAAGCCAGGAGGAGACTGGATTCCTTACTGGGCAGAGCTCAAGCTTATATGTGACCTCAAAGCTCCACCTCCACATGATATATTTCTAACAGAGCCGCACTTCCTCCAGTAAGATCACACCTCCTAATAGTGCTGCTCCTCCCGGGCCAAGCATTCAAACACTTGTTTATGGTTTATGGGGAACTAACCTGTTGAGAACAGCACCGTGGTACAGACACAAGATGATTGTGTTATCTTTGGGCGTGAGAGCAGTAAATGTTGATAGTGTACTGTAATAAAGGGTGTCTTTAATGTGCTAAGCAAGAGAAAGTCTGTCATTTCTTGGGAGTTTGACTTGAGCAATCCTACCGGTCCTATTAATTGGGGGTCATTCTGAGAAAGATTTGTTGACACAAGTCAACTGTTTGTAAGCAAATATTACTTTGGGATTAAAGCATTAGGTGGTTTTCATTTTTTTGTTATAAAATAACTAAATTTTTATAATATCTGTATTTTAGATGATTTTTATAGAATATCTTTCTGAAAATGAAATTAATGAATCAAAGAACAGGTGTGTTGCCCATATGTGCTTGTAATCCTAACATTAGATTTTGTGTGTGAAAACATGTTATTAGGCTTCCTCATGAATAAGACTTTGATAGTGTACACTCATACTTTGAAGCCAAGTCCATGAAAACCTGAGAGCGATGGGATGACTGATTACAAGGCGGCTCCCCACTGAGACGCTTGTCTGTCACAGAGACACGTGTCTGCTGGTTGTTGCATTTATTTGTCAGTTATCTGACCTTTTTTTTTTTTTTTTTTTTTTGTTTTTTTGTTTTGTTTTTGGTTCTTTTTTTCGGAGCTGGGGACCGAACCCAGGGCCTTGAGCTTCCTAGGTAAGCGCTCTACCACTGAGCTAAATCCCCAGCCCCAGTTATCTGACCTTTACTACCTAGAATTACTGTCATCCATTTAACACTTGTGCATTGTAGATCATGTTTCTCCTGGAAGGAGAAGGAACTTCAAGCATTAAAAGCCACCCTTAAGGGGTTGGGGATTTAGCTCAGTGGTAGAGCGCTGACCTAGGAAGCGCAAGGCCCTGGGTTTGGTCCCCAGCTCCGGAAAAAAAAGAACCAAAAAAAAAAAAAGCCACCCTTAAACATGATAACATGATGTTCTTGCTTGGTGGTGGCGCATGTCTTTCTTTCCAAAAGCGGAGGCCCATGGATCTTCCGAGTTTGAGGCCAGCCAAGGCTTCATATTGAGACATTGTCTCAAAAGTCGAACCCAAAACCGCTGCAGTGACAGGAAGGAACGGGTGCTGTGTTGTGTTGTATCTCTGTGTTTGGTAGTCTGGTTCTTGCTACATTGCCCGAGAGGTCTACTATACTGGATAAAGCAGTCCTTCTGGCTTAGCCTTCCTGTTAGCTGGTGTCTTCTCCAGTTAAAAACGACACTTATGCTAGACTGTCGCTGCCGCCCCGCTTGCCGAGACCCGCCATCCCAGACCCGGACTCCCTTTGGCTCGGCCCGTGGACCCCACGCCCGGCTCGGGCAGTGCGACGGGAGGATGAGCAGCGGGTGGCGGAAAGAGGAGCCGCCTCAGCCGCAGCCAACCGGGCCCTCAAGGTGTCCGTGTGGAGCAAGGTGCTGCGGAGCGATGCAGGCTGGGATGACAAGGATGAATTTTTAGATGTGATCTACTGGTTCCGACAGATCATCGCTGTGGTTTTGGGTGTCATTTGGGGCATTTTGCCCTTGCGAGGCTTCTTGGGAATAGCAGGATTCTGCCTGATCAATGCAGGAGTCCTGTATCTCTACTTCAGCAACTACCTACAGATCGACGAGGAAGAGTACAGTGGCACATGGGAGCTCACCAAAGACAGGTTTATGACGTCATTTGCCTTGTTCATGGTCATTTGGATCATCTTTTACACTGCCATCCACCATGACTGATGGCATTTACTCCCGTCTCTTCTGTCCAGTCCAAAGGACCCTTTTATTACAGCACAGATACATGCTTATTGGGGCACTCCTACTATGTGGAACCCAGAAGATCCACGTCTCCTGGACGTAGAATCAGCGTGTTGGGCATCATTGTTTTCCTGCAAGGGTTGTGAAACTTTTCAAAGAACCATCTGCCTTTGGGGAAGCATTTCTGAGTTTGTCCATTGTCAACAATCTGTCCTTGGATACCATCATGTAACAGCTGTTGCCAAGTGGAGCCGCTGTTGAATCTGAGGCGCCTCTGGATCCTGATGAAACATTGTCTTCCTTGGTTCTCCATCAGGTATACAGTTTTAAACCATCACTGCATCTCAAGTCTTCTGAAAACACCATGTGCATGGTCCATGGTATTTACAAGCAGCCATCTACTAAGTTCCATTGTAGGATGTTTTCAGATACTTGAATAAACAAATCTTTAACTGAAAAAAAAATGACACTTATTCGACTTTGGGACAAGGCTTCACTGTGTATCTATCCCTAGCTGGCCAGGAGCTTGCAGTGTAGGCTAGGCTGGACTGGAACTCATTGAGCTCTGCTGGCCTCTGCCTCTGGTGTGCTGGGATTTTTAATGAATTACTTATAAACTTTCTTGTTTGTGAGGAGGGAGCTATGGGACTGAATGCCTTTAGTCTTTAGTCTCCTTTCTCAGCATCAGGATTCTGTATCTGGTCATTATTTTTCTGTAGGTTCTTTTGGCCTACTTCTCTGTTTTCCCCTTTAGCCTTGGCATGAAGTGCCCGTATGCCACATGGATTGAGTTGGTTAAATTCCTTGAAAGGCAATAGTATTCCTGGCCAACTTTTTTTTTTTTTTTTTTTTCTTTTTTTGGAGCTGAGGACCGAACCCAGGGCCTTGCGCTTGCTAGGCAAGCGCTCTACCACTGAGCTAAATCCCCAACCCCCTGGCCAACTTTTAAAAACCACACTCTGTGTTGTTGTGACTTGGAGGAGTCATTTCGGATGGAAGCTGTGTACCAGGTAGGACAGATGCCTTCATATATGCTAGGTTCTTTTGTATTTAGTTATTTTAACTTGGTTTATACAAACTTGTCTTTGAAGTATTTATCAAAGATAAATGTGAGCGATCGGTCTTATTGATGAACCATGGACATTCAGACGAGTACTTGGAGCTGAACCAATGCAGTACAGGACAGAGAGGTGGCAGCTGGGAGGCATGAGTGGCGTGTAGTGTGTTCGTTGCTAGCTTTCTGGAGTGGGAGCTGTGAGGTCAGCTTGCGGTTGCCTACAGTTTTGTCTTTTTCTGTCTGTTAAGCTAGTGTGTGATGTGATTGCAGTCACTTAGTGATTGGATAACAACTGCTGGCAGGGGGACTCTCTTCAGAATGACTGAGACTTTTCCCGGTGATTACTTAGGAGAGACTCCATGTGCAGAGCTCCTCTGTTGATTAGAGAATGACTTTCATGCTGTCAGGGTTTGAGAGATCGGAAGCACTTTGCACTTTATACATCATTTAAGACCTCCTTCTTGTATCCTGTAGTGGATATAATTTAGAAAATCTTGTTTTTACAATTTTTCCTAGCCATTGCATATTAAGTAGACAGGCAGGCCCGTGGCAGTCCTATTGCTGAGGAACCTAAACTTGTTCAGGCAGGTTTTGGAGCATTCAGCCAGGTAGAAGTTGGCTTGACTGTGCAGTCTCCCAACAGAATAACTGTCCGTTGTTTTTAAACCAGTGGAAGCAGTGGTTGGTTTGCAGTTTCCTGAAATGAAGCTGATGTGCAGTGTCCCATGCACATTCTGACTGTGCACATGAGGAGGTGTAGACACACGTGACAACCCGGGAGACTCTTCTGTGAGGGCAGGCAGTTGGCATTCATCCTAAGAAGACCCAGTCTCCCTAAGTAGCCAAGGCTACTGTGGAACCCATAATTCTCCTGCCTCAGCCTCCTGAGCATTAGGAATTCGGGTGTGGCCACGGACCTCTTGTTTCTGTTTTTGATTCAGGGTTTCACTGACTCAAAACTGAACAGGCAGAGAAACAGATCTAGACTGCTAATAATGACTCTTGAGTCCCAAGGTGCAGGGACATGAATAGTTGACAGTGACAGTAGGTCTGGGAGAGGTTTGGTGGAAGAGCGTGCTCTGCCCTGCAATCCTGAGACATGAGTTCGGATCCCCAGTACCCACTGCATGATAGCACACATCTGTAGCCCCAACATTGGTAGCACAAAAAAGTGCATTCTGAGAGTTTCCTGGCCAGCTAGTCCAGCCGAAACAGTGAGCCCCAGGCTCAAATGAGAGACCTTCTCAAAAGACAAGGTAGAAACTGAGAACAGAGCATGTGTTTTTAACCCCAGTACTCAGGAGGCAGAGGCGGTCTGCTCCAGGACAGCCAGAGCTATGTCACATAAAGAGCATTTTTTTTTAAACAACATGGATAGGATATGGTTTTATTTTTTTAAGATTTGTTTTATTTATAGGAGTTCACTGTAGCTGTCAGACACACCACAAGAGGGCATCGGATCCCATTTCAGATGGTTGTGAGCCACCATGTGGTTTCTGGGAATTGAACTCAGGACCTCTGGAAGAGCAGTCAGTGCTCCCAATGGCTGAGCCATCTCAACAGCCCAAGAGCATATCTTAAAAATAAACAAACTAAACAAAAAGTAGAAAGCAAGAAAAAAGCCACCCTACATCAGCTATTGGTTTGTACAAATTCAAACACAGGTTTAGTCCAGGTAATTCAGCACGCAAACCTGTGCATGCATGCACATGGAATGAATAAGAGAGAGGGGAGGGGAGGGGGGGAGAGAAAGAGAGAGAGGGGGAGAGAGAGAGAGGGAGAGAGAAAGAGAGATATGACAGAGAAGGGGAGACAGAGTGGTAGAAAGAGACCCAAGACACCAGGCTGAGACACGAAGGCTACCTTGATTGTAGGCCCGCTTAAGCCACATACACTAAGTTCTAGCTCTGCACTACAGAGGGTACAGATGTGTGCCAGCCTGCACTGGGTATGGGGGATCCAGACTCAGGTCTCAGGATTGCAGGGCAGAGCATGCTCTTCTACCAAACCTCTCCCAGACCTACTGTCACTGTCAAGTACTCATGTCCCCGCACCTTGGAACTCAGAGTCATGATTAGCAGTCTAGATCTGTTTCTCTGCCTGTCTTTGTAACTGCTAATTAATGGCATTTATAAAAGTTTAGATTCTTTATTAATATTTAATGTGGTTTTCTCATTAAATGTTAAATCAGAGACCTAATTACAATATTATTTAATATGTATTTGCTTGGTTTTTCCTCATCAGAAGAAGGATTAACTTGGAGATGTAAAGGAGTGCTCTGCTGGTAAATGCCAGTTAGGCATGGCTTTTAGCTTTCTCAAGAGGAGAAGGAATCTGTGCCGGGCACTTTGCTTTGATAGTATGTTTCTTTTAGCTGTGGAATATTCCACTCCTTGAGCCTTTTAATAAAGTGTCCCAAGAATCATTGCTCAGAAGCAAAGCCACTCTGTGGAGCAGCAGCAGTCAGACAGGTCCTCCAAGTTGCATGACTGAGTGCTGTGGTAAGTGAAGGGGCAGTTAGTTTTAGGGGGGAAGCACAGAAGCAAGGCCGTTATGTGGGGGAATTATCAGCAGTAGGGGTGTGGATGGAGAGACCATCTTTAACTAACTGGGTCCTCGCTTTTATGAGCACACCTTGCTATTGGGACTCTGCCAGCCAAGGTGTGAGCAGGATTAAGGTTCTGTCCATTCTGCTGCCTGTGACTCTAGGTCACAGTTCATGGTGGAGTCCTTGCTTAGTGTCTGGCTTTGAGTTAGGACCTGAGCACTCCAGGCTGAGTATGTATGGAGGCGTGAACTGTTTGTGTGATTGCTCCATTTCCGTATAGAACTTTCTGTAGAAGGGTATTTTACTTCTTTAGTTTTTACAGATTCTAAATATCCGCTGGGTACGTTAATTTTTAGACCCATAAAACCAGTGGTACAATTTGTTTTATTTTGAGACAGGGTGTCTCTGTGTAACACTCTATGTAGCTGTCCTGGAACTCACTCTGTAGATCATTTTGGCCTCAGACTCCCAGAGATCCACCTGCCTCTGCCTCCTGCGTGCTGGAATTAAAGACATGTACCACTACCACATGACATACATTTTTATTCTTTTAAAAAAAAGTATGTGTATGCATGGGTCTGTGTGTCTAAGCCATGTGTATGGCTGTATTTGCAGAGGCCAGAAGAGGGCAATAGATTCCTAGAACTGGAGTTAAAGGTTGTTGTGAGCCTGCCTAACATGAATGCTAGGAGCAGAATTTGGGTCCCTCTGGAATTAAAAGAGTAGCAGGTGTTCTCAACCTTAAACCATTTTCCCAGCTCCCCCATTCTTTTTTTTTTTCGGAGCTGGGGACCGAACCCAGGGCCTTGTGTTTGGTAGGCAAGCGCTTTACCACTGAGCTAAATCCCCAACCCCCAGCTCCCCCATTCTTATTTCTTTGTTTACTTTCCTTTTTGACCCAGGTCTTTCTAGTTCTGGCTATCCTGGAGTGATTTGCTGTGTAAACCACTGTGGCCTCAAGCTCACAGAGGTGTTCCTGCCTCTCCCTCCCAGATTGCTGGGTTTAAAGGTGTTCACCACCACATTCCTTTAAATAACCATTGCTTTAATAACGTAAAAATAGATGGGTGGGTGGGTGGGTGGATGGATGGATGGATAGATAGATAGATAGATAGATAGATAGATAGATAGAACGAAGAGCCCATGTGAAATATTTAAACTCCCTCAAACTCCATTTCAGAGGGGTCTGTATCTGTCTCCCATGAAGTTCTACACGAATATACATGCACACACATGTGAAAGAGGCATAGTATTGAAATGTATGATTCTGATCGGTTCTGGTTTATGGAAGAAGAAATCATTACAGTATGTCTGGAAGTTGGCTGTGCTTTTTTATTTATCTGGAGTGCTAATTGTGTTCTTGTCCAAGGTGTGTAATCCCAGCACAGAATTCTTGGCCCAGACGGGATTTGGTGGACATGAGTCTTTCCTCTTGGATAGCCTTGGATAGCCTTGAACTTGTTAGGTAGACTAGGCTGACCTTGAACTTACTGAGATCTGTCTGTCTCTAACTCCCAAGTGCTAGGATTAACAGACAGAAGTTACCTCTTTGCTGCCTGGGCTCCTCCTGTCCGTTATGTGCTGGGTAAGTTCCATGGAAGAAGAAGAAGAAGAAGCAGAAAGGGGGTTACCTCCCTCTACTGAGACCTGACTGAGACACAGGATGCCCTCTCTCACAGCCAGGGAAGAGCGGTGGAGAGACTGGAAGAGAGAAATAGTTTTAACCTCTGCTGAAAATGAAAAAGCCAAAATCAACCAGCAGCACTTAGAAGCAGACTCCTGTCTGAGACGAAGCAGATACCTCACATGTGCCCTGACATAGCCTGCTCCTTTCATGTTTGAAGTACCTGCTTCAGGATACTGTGCCTTTAAACTGCTTGTCCTGAGGGAAAGGAGAGAACGTGGTTCTGGTTGGAGCAGGCCAACAGTGCCTTTCAGTTCTTTTTAAGGTTAGCAAACGTGGAAGCCTAGCCATGGAGGGCCGGTGTCGAGTTGAGGACGTAATCTCTTGAGATCGGCGTTAGCTCGAAATCGTGCCTGAGAGCAAAATTATATAATTAAAAGGGTCCAGAGGCTTGTGACATTGGGACACAGTAGGGGACTTAAAGAACATTGAAATACTATGTTGGTTGGGTTTTGGCGTAACTTGCGAGAGTTCAGGTATAGTTTCAGTGATGCTGGTAGTGCACTGCCCTGACTTCACAATCTGTAGAACACACTGGGCACGGCCTTTTGTGTCTAATCTCAGCTCTTGGCAGGCAGAGGTAAGATGGCTTGTGAGTTCAAGGCTAGCCTGGTCTATATAATGAGAGACTTTGTCTCAAAACAAACAAACATAACCGAAAATTAGATTTAAATCTTGCATATTGATAATGATAAATGTGCACCTGTGAAAAGGTTAGGGTACATTCAGTGCACAGAGTCAGGCTTGCACCGGGTACGCAATGCTGCTGTACACACGCTCCTTTGTTTGAAGAGATGAGTTTCTAGCTATCTGAAAATTTGGCTGTGTAGTCTGTCTTCTTTCTCAGGGTTTTCAAGCTTTTTTCATAACCCAGTGTGAACTTTTCAGAAGGTGACAGGACATTACAGGACTACAGTGACGCCGGATGAGGAGAGGGTAGACTGAGGCAGCCAAGGAAATGATTGTTGGGAGGAAATCTCCCACCTAAATATTTGTGACCGTGGCTGTGTTGGTGCATGTTAGTCATCCATGTCTGTGGATAATTTGTGACATAGTTTTGTGGGCCGAGAACAGCA
Source organism: Rattus norvegicus (assembly GCF_021556685.1). Lineage (NCBI taxonomy): Eukaryota > Metazoa > Chordata > Mammalia > Rodentia > Muridae > Rattus > Rattus norvegicus. The sequence goes on from NC_141538.1 coordinate 156,271,620, forward strand.
ATTGCTTCACAACTTGCTGGGACCTCACTGTGGAAGGTCTGCATTTTTATCTCCTTCCCAGGTGATGGTAAGGCCTCTAGTCTGGGACACTGCAAACCACTACCTTAGACTAAACCCCTCATGTTCTCCCAGGTATGAAAATAAAATCGAGTCTGCCAATCATTTTTGTCTAAAACTGTCTTTTTAGACTTGAAAACCAAATTTGTACCAACATTGTGAAGCATCCTTTACTTAGCGCCTTATTTACCAGATTACACGAATAGGTTTACTCGGTAACCTGTCCTTTTTACTGTCTTCAGGTTAAGGACAAGAGTTTATTGGGTAGACTACAGGAGGGTAGTGGGACGCAGTAATTAGAGCATTCGTCACAGGGCAGTGGGCTGTAAGTCTGGGAGAGGTAGTAGTGTTTATGTCTCCAGACACGTGATTGAGATTGTGTGAAGGAGAACAGTCCAGATTGGCCAGTGTGAGCCTCTGTGCAATTTCTGCCCTGCGGATGCTAGGAGTGCTAGCCATTGGCCTGTGCAGATGTAAGAGAGTTCCTTTTCCTTGTCTGCAGAAAAGCTATGTTTCTGATTTACTTCTTTTACGTGTATGAATGTTTGTCTGTACATACGTGTATATACCATGTATGTATATAAGTGTGCATGGTGTCCTTGGAGATCAGAAGAAAGTGTCCCCTCTTCCAGGAGTGGTTATGAATTTACAGTGTGCCTGCTAAGAACTGAACCCAGGTTCTCTGCAGGATCATCAGGAGTTCCTAACCACTGAGCCGACACTAGTGCGGCTCTACCACTGCTCAGACCTGCATCTCTGACCGTAAGACCTGCATTCTTGGTGCTGTTTGGCCTACTTACAAGATTCCTGGAATAAATGTGTATGGTCTACATGTTTGTATTTTAAGTCTTTGTTTAGAAGGTAATAATCTGTGACTAAACCTCAGAATGGGGACTTAGTGACGTTTTTTCTGTGATACGAGCTGTTCTAGAACAATCTATGATTTTGATAACGCCTTTGAATTTATTATTTGTTGTTGACTACGAAGCTCAGAGTTCTACGAGTTCCTTGGAATTAAGACCAATTGTCTTAGATCAGTGATGTAACTGGGTTGTTAAGAATGGAAAGTCAGCAGAAAAAGCAAAGCATAAGCATCAAAAATTATGTTTTAAGGTGGAACCCGGACTCCAGGCAGCCTTTCTGTACTTAGGACAGCCTCTTGGTGCGCAGGCAGCTGTGCCTTCTCTAGGAAGCCTAGACCCTTCTGAGTTTAGGAAGGAGACATGGCATCTGTGTTAGGTGGACACAGCCCTGCAACCCAGCACTTTGGAAGTTTAGGCAGAAAGATTATTTTAAGTTTGAGGCCAGCCTGGGCTACATGGTTACAGTTTATTCTTACTATGTTGTGAGGCCTTTGATTCAAAAATCCCAAATTATAATAAATCAAAAAAAGAAACAACTCCTCAGCTGTTCTCAGATCTTTTGACCATGTTTGACCACAGGGACAACAGAGAAAAAAACCAGCAGCAACAAAAATCAAAAACAAAAAAATCTCCAACCCATAGATAGTCTTTGAGAAAGACCCAGCATTTTCGTCATCCTCGTGCAGAGTGTGACCCCTCTGTGTGCAGTTGTGATTGGCCATGGCAGGATTGACCTCTGTGTCTGTTTCTTCAGGGCAGTTAGCTCCAAATGGTGAAAGGTGGACTCTCAGCTCAGTTGTCAGGGTTCCTGTCAGCAGTGAAAGGGGAGGTAATCCATGCTGGCTCCTCTGTGCTCTAAGGCTGCCCTGGCCACCCCAGCTGCTCAGGAGTTGCTAAGCTAAATAAATCTTATCCCTAAGTAGCCATATAAAAGGTTTTATGGTTTGTTGAATTGATACACTGTAATAATAGTTATATTTACATGCCCAAGAGGCCACTTGGTGGTGAGCAGGCCACAAGTACTCATTGAGTTTGTCCATGAGGACTGTGTTTGCAGACAGATGATGAGAGCCGCACTGCTGTCGCCATGCAGATCACCATGCTGGGACATAGGACTGCTGTGTGAGTGGGCATCCTCTGCTTAATCATTGCCTTATGCTGGGCATTTTTATTTTAGAGGAGGGTGGTGGTCAAGGTTTTGCCATGGAGTCTTAGGTTGGCCTCAGTCTGGCCTTGTATCCTAGGCTAGGGTCAAACTTGAGATCATGTCTCCATCTCTATAGTGTGCTCGCTGTGACATTGTACATGGGATTTTATAGGCTGGTGTGGAAATTGCCAAGTTCCAAATGCCAAACTTGAAATATGTATTTATTAGAAAAAAATCTATGTTTAATAGAAATCCAGATTAGAATATAAGGAAGAAAGTGCTGTACCCCTGGCTAACAGGCTGGCACCTCCCAGGTTTGTATTTTCCTCCTTGACCTGGCTAGGTTGCTCAGTGGCTAAGGGTACAAGTCGGGCAACTTGAATTTGTACCCAGATTCCCATGACTTTTGAAAGTTCTTCTCTGAGTGCCCAGGATGCCAGGCAATCTGCTCACACACATATCGTATACCTTCCCCTCACCCCCCAAAATCTTATACAATTTAGGTAGACATTCCATATCTGTCTACCTGTCTGTCTGTCCATCTATCCATATACCTATCTAAGGATGTAGTTATTTGTTCCCCCAGGGGACTTGTTTTGTGGTTATTTTACCATCACAAATGTAGAGGACAAATAGATTTATAATCCTACATTTATTTTCTGATTAAATAGTAACAAAAACATATCAAAACGGAAGAGAACTGAATTTTGATACCAGGAGAAACACTTATATTTTGGAGAGAAGTCTCTTGTTTTTATATTTTTGTAGACATAGAAAATATGTGTGCATATATATATATGTATATAACTTATCTAAACTTATACTTAAGATTTTCTAACTATAAATTGTTTCATGGTGTGTTTGATGGATTCATTGGATACGTGCGGACGTGTGTTCATGGCACACTTGAGGTCAGAGGACAGCTTTGTGGACGTGGTTCTCTCCTACTTTCATGTAGGTTCGGGGATTGAACTCAGGTTGCCAGGTGTGTATAGTAAGTGCCTTTACCCACTGAACTGTCTTGGCACCCCCTTGATTCATACTTTCAAACACAACTTACATTTTGTATTTCTCTTAACTTGTCATATATGTTGTTTTATATTATATAGAATCATGCCTCACTTTAGTAGACCATGGATGTGCCATAAAAATACTGAAATAAGTCATTTCTAGCCTTTGGGATGAGATCAAGGACAAGGTGTAATCTGTGTTCCTGCTGTTCTCCATTGCTTGGCCTCAGTTCTCCAGGCGTGGATTTGGATTAGCTGGCTTCTTTTGGGAGCTGTAAGGTCTCAAGTTGCCTGGCTGACCTTGAGCTGAGAATACCCTGACCTCCTGACCCTCCTTCCCCTGCCTCTTGAGCATTGGGGTTATAAGTGTGAACCATTGCGCCTGGTTTTATGCAGTCTGAGGATTGAACCAGGGCTCTATGCAGGCCATGTAAGCCACGCCCTCAGCTCTATGTCAGTATCCTTGCATTTGCAAGTTGTTCTGTCGAGCACCCTTGCTCATTGTTGTCTTAACTCCTTATGCTGATCCCTAAATACCTTATTGGCACTTGTATATCTTCTAATGAAAGTGATCAGAACAATGGAATACAGACATTCTTTTGTCTAAATGAAGCCAGTTAGTAGCACTTTTTGGTGTCTCTGCCTTTCCTTTTTGTGCTAGTTTGAATTTACATGGTTCCCAAAGCCTCTTATCCTAAGGCTAGGGGTTGCCAGGAAGGATTTGGGATTTGGTCATGAGGTCAGGATGTTTTAGTATGTGGGCGGACACCGTAGTAGCTGGGAATTTTGTGGGTCAAACACTGTATTGGGTACTTGCCAAAATGTATTGTTTTTTACAAGTGTTTTACAGTTTGCTAAGTGTCTCAGCGTGGAGACGCGTGCTCTTCATAGGCATGCTCGTGCCTTAACACAGTTTTCTCTTTTCCAGCTAATTCTCCTCTCATCCCTCTGCACACAGACCCCTGCCTTTCCTAGGACATGCCCTATGCCTTGGCACTCTCCTTTTTTTTTAAAGTCCTGTCTTTACCTGATAGTCTAAACCCAGCTTTTCACTTCCCAGAGACCATGTCGCTTCTACCTGGAGCTGCTGCTGGGTTTTACTAGCAAATTATGCTAGTGTGTAGTGTGGTTCGGTTCTGCTTGCTGTGGCCTCCCTCCTTCCTATTAAGGGTTTGGAAGGTGGGAACCCATCCATAGGTAAGGCTGAGTCTGCTGTGCAGTTTTGTTGACTGGTGTTGTTGTCACAGACCATGCTGTGCCCTCCCATCTTGGGGACAGTTGAGTGATTCCAGTCTCCATATGTTCTGACGTGACAGTCGCTTTACTCTTGGGACAGCGGACATTGTGATAACTCTTTAATCACTTTTGTAACTTTGATGTTTGATTTTAGCAGGCGACATTATTAGTTTATAATTTTGGTACTTTTTTCTTGTACAATTATAAGTAGAGATACAAGGACATCGATTCCATGGAGTGAACATATGGTCTTAATGAGGACATTAAACATTGACCAGATTGATCAGAAATTGTGTCATTTTCAGAAGTCTTCCTTTGCTAGTTTTGATAATTAGTGTCGATGCCATTAGGGGTATTGATAGTAAACCCGCCCCTAGATTGTTTGATCTGACTGCAGCTCCTCTCTCAGCCCAGAGTTATAGACCTAGCAGGCTGCTCATTGCTCCCAATGGACAGCGAGCAACCGCTGTAGGCGGAGTCTTGGTTAGCCCTTCCCTTAAGGCTGTTCACTCGTGTCACAGCAGCACTTCCCCAGACCTAGTACTTCATTCAGGCCATCACCTTCAAGCGGATTCCCAGTTTTCACTAAGCTATTATTTTCAATGTAGTGTATAAATGGGACATAGGCTTTAACTGCTGTAAAGTGTGTGAAGGGGCCATGCAGCCAGCCAGCCCCACTCTGTCCTGCTGTACCTCTAGTCATCAACCAAGGAGACTGGCTGACCCTGCCTCTTGCCCCTGTCTTAGAGGTCTACATTGATGTGCTTGCTCTCTCCTCTCTCCTGCTCTGTCTAAACACCTTTTCGTGTTAGAATTTTCTTACACAGTATTGGGTATATAGATACATAAAATAGCTCTGTAAAGGTTCACTATAATCATGAGGAAATTTTAAAAGAATTCTTTGGTGTGTTGCACACGCACAGTTTCTCTATTTGTAATAAAGACAAAAATCAAATGTGCATGTAAATGAATGGCTGAACTTATTTTGTATTAGAAACTAAGTCTTGTCTGAGTGTTTGAAGTCATAGGACATAGAGAAGGTCTTCAGCGTTTTCCAAGAACTGATTGCTATTTGCTTTCATCCTCTGGCTTCGGCGCCTAGAGCACTGCTTCACGTAAACACGGGTATTCCTTTTTCATTGTAACTGAGCACATATTTCTGTTGACAGACCCAACAGCTCATGTACTTGATGATAACAGCCTCACAAGTGAACCTTGTTCCGATTCATCATAAAACATGGCATCTGCTTGCTTCAGTGCTTAGTATGACCAGAGGAACTCACAGAATTGCTTCCTTTATAAAAGGTCAAAATGTACTGGGGCACCGGGCATTGCAAGTGGCATAACCTAATAAGGGCAGAACAGAAAAGGGAGGAAGCCTCCTCCCCGTTTCCTCCCATCTGTCTGTCCACTGCACTGGTTCATTTTAAAGTACTTCTATGTGTACATAGTCTGCATTCTCTTTCTCTGCAGGTATGGGTGTGGATGTGCTTCTGCCGTACGGCTCCTAGATAGCAGACTCCGAGTCTTTTGGCTCCAGTGTGCTTCTGTACACTGGCCACATTCACAGCCCCACACTGCTTCTTGAGTAGATTGGCTTTCATTATTTTCTAGTATTTGTTGGCTTGGAGAAATACCTGTTCTGAAGGAAGAGCTAGGATACTACTAGTGATGGCTGTCAAATGGGGAAGCAAAGTTCAGGCTTCTGTCTGTCACCCTGGTTAAACGTGGCCATCTTCGTATGGGACCTGCACCTGTTTGAATGTTACTGTTTGGTTTTGCATCTGTTGAGCTGTTTATTTTATTTTATGTGTAGGACATTTTGCTTGCATGCACCTGCATGCACCTTTTGTGTGTGTACTTGATTCCCTCAGAGGTCAGAAAACGATGTTGGATCCCTTAGAATCTATCTGGAGTAATAGATGGTTGTGAGCCACTGTTTGGGTGCTGGGAGTCAAATTTGCGTCCTTTGCAAATGCAGCCAGTGCTCTGAACTGCCCAGTGGTCTCTCCAGCCCGTGGCTTTTGTGTTTTATTTGTTTGGCTTTTGGAAATAAGGTCTAATGTGTTCCAGAGTGACTTGGAATTCCTGATCCTCTTGTCTGGCATTACAAGTGTGTGTGGCCCACCAACTAGGGAAACTATCTTGGAGTGGGGAAAAGTAATGTTAAGGTGCCTTAGACAGAAGCCGCATGCTTTTGCCTTCATAGGAACAGCTTGTTGCTAAGAAAGATTAATTTACTTGATAGGACTCTGGATGATGTCAGAGAGAACTTTAAGTAAAGATTTACTTACTTTGTTAAATATTGTGTTTTCATTGGCCATAAGCACAGGGTGGCGAAGAGGTGGGTCTTTAACAGTGTGTCTGCCTCCACGTGGTGATCCGGGGGAGGTGACCTCAGCTGCCCTCACCCAGTAACTGCTTCTGTATTTCAGATACAGTGTGCAACTGTTATTGGACTGTGATTGGAAAGTCAAGGGGTTATACACAGAATCCTTAGTTTTGTTTTCTAGTGGAAGTTGAGAGGATTATGTCACTACTCCACAGTCCTGCCTGGCCCCACCCCTAGTAGCCATTCTTCCTGGATCTCTGTTTATGTCTGGTCAGCTAGCCCATGTTGCCTACAAAAGGATTATCATGTTCACCACCCTGCCCCATGCATTGTAGTTCTTATTTGAAAGTGGTAGCATATTAGAGTGATGCTGAATGATCGTGTTACTCAAGTCAGTGCTAGACAGAGAGAGGGACGGTGAACCTAATGAACACGTTCATTTCCATATCTTCATGGTTTGCTATCAAGTTACATTGTAGTTTTAGGTAGAGTTCTTAGGTAGGGTAAAACTTCACAACTTTGTGGCTTTCAGTAAGTCCGAGATTTCAGAGTGTCCAGAGGCCAAGGTTTATTAGATTCATGTTCTTGTTCGCTCCCCCTTCCCTCTGTGTGTGTGTGCGTGAGGTATTTGATACTCTGTGCGTGTAGAGGGCAGTGAAGGGGTACAACAGAGATTCTGTGGACAGTGTGTAAAGGGGCAGTTGGATGTGTTAGAGGTTCTGTGTGTGTGTGCGTGTGCGTGCGCCAGTATATACTCCTGTGTAAGACTCTGGATACCAGAGGTTCATATCAGGTCCTATTCTATGCCTGTCCGCTTTGCCTTTGGAAGCGTCTTATAATGAACACTGGGCTTACTAGTTGACTAAACAGGTGGGTTATTGAGCTCTGGAGACCCCAGTCTCCATGCCCTTCTCTCCCCAGGAGCAAGGTTTACCTTCATATTTTGTTTTGGTGCTGGGGGATCAAATTTGAATCTTGGTGTTTTTGTAACAAGTACTTTTCTCAACGAGTCATTTGAAATGCATTTAATATATGCCTCACCGGCCAAACTACAAGAATAGCGTAGCCTGCCTTCACTGTCCTCCAAACATTTTGATTCGCCTGTCGTCATACAGAACTCTGTCTAGTAGTGCTCACCCCTCCGTCTGTCATTAGCTTGGAGGTGCGCTTTCATGTCATGTAAATTCAGACCAGGGTGACTGGGGAGTACAGAATCCAGGATGGCCTTGAAATCGAGCTTGCTAGCCAGGTAGCCACAGGTGAGCTTGGACTCCTTATCTTTTGTGCCTGTATCTTCCAGGAGCTGGAGGAATGGGCCTGGACCACCAGACTCATGATAGGCCACCAGGGTTTGACCCCTGGCTTCGTGGGATGCTAGACAAAAGCATTCTTACAACCGTTTCCTTTACTTGAGATAGCCTCTCTGTCTAGCACAGCTATCACTGAGTTTAGGATTCTCCTGCACACTATTCCAGGTGGCTGGGATTATACCGTAGGCAGGCACCATCACTAGGGGATGTCCTGAGTCTTCTTGACAAATGTATCCTGCGGTTCTCAGAGAAGCTCTGTCAGCTCCAGAGATCTCCCTGGGCTCTGCAGTCCCTCCACGTCCAAAGCCCTCTATTTCTTGTTTTTTCTCAAAATGCTTAGTATAGCTTCAAGTTTCATCTCAATTTAGAATGGTTTCTGTTCTAGGATGGGGGGAAGGATATTGAGATTATGCTTTAGACATTTATGAGACAGATGGAAATATTTGTGTATTCTGAAATGGTAAGCCCCTGTTTATTCTAGTACTTAATTAAGCTTTACTGTGACTTGGGAGACAGAATCCAATTTTTAAAGTGGTTTTTGTTCTTGTTATTTATTTTTTTTTTTTCGAGACAGAGTTTCTCCATGTAGCCCTGGCTGTCCTGGAACTCACTCTGTAGACCAGGCTGGCCTTGAACTCAGATCCCCCTGCCCCTGCTTTCTGGGTGCTGGGATTAAAGGCATGTGTCACCACTGCCGGGCATTAAAATGGTTTAACCAGGTCAGCTGTACTTGTAGATCAGGTCACTAATCTATTGCTGTTTATTTCCTCACAGGTAACACAAGTAGCAAGACAGCCAGGACCCCCGACCCCTTCCCCTTACTCAGCACATGAAATAAACAAGGGGCACCCCAATCTTGCGGCCACGCCCCCGGGACATGCATCGTCCCCTGGACTCTCTCAAGTAAGAACTGCAGGCTTATGTTTTGTTTCTTTTTAAATGACATTTCCTTGTAATCTTTGCCTTTTGGTTTCTCTAAAGGCGACTCTGCTCGCTGGCAGTTAGTACAAGCTCTTAAAGGGCAGGCCACCTTGACCTGTGTGTCTGCTGGCCTCAGACACCTCATGCTTTTAGTCTTGGAGTAATTAAAAAAAATTATATTTAGTTTTTATTATCTACTTAAGAAATGTATCTCTTCCTGGATGTGGTGATGCACACCTTTAATCCCCACACTTGGGAGGCAGAGGCAGGTGGATCTCTGTGAGTTAGAGACCAGGATGGCCAGGTCTACACAGAGAAACCTTTTCTCAAAAAACCAAAACAAACAGAAAAATGCCAACAACAACCAAAAAAAGAAAGAAAGAAAAGAAAAAAAGTTGATGAGTGATTCTAACATTAAGAGAGGACATTTTGCAGTGCCCTTTCTGTTTCTCTTTGGTGCTTTCGTGCAGGAGACCTTTTCTAGGGACGGTCTTGGGTGTGTTCTTGTTTATTGGTTTCTTTTTTTCCAAGCGTTCCTGGGGCTCGTTAGCTTAATTCATTGGTTTAGCTGGTGTGTACTAGGGATTTCTCTGTGGGTTTTGCTCAGGGCAGGACAGGCATTCATCTGGCTTTAAGGCGTCACTGGATCTCCTGTATCCCAGGCTCTTCCCTAGATACCGTCCTGCTGGTCTGTGCCCTGTGATCTCATTTCCGATTTCCTGTGGTTAAGAGCTGTCCTGTCCGTGGGAAAGGACCCATGGTCCTCTGGGGCAGTGACAGTCCCTGCAGGTGCTGAGTCATCCCTCCAGTACTACATTTCAGACTCTTGTTTTCTTATTTTAGGTGTGTTGGCACTTTACCATTACGGAGCTTCTAAAATTAATAAAAAAAATAATTATAAAATTGGTGATTATTACATTTGGGATGTTAATCATAGTTTAAACTATAGAATGTTTACAACAGGAATTATAATTTGCTAGACCATAGTCAGTCTGTTGCTGTATTAAGGAATATATGAATTGGCTTGTTATTTATTATATATGAGTACACTGTAGCTGTCTTCAGACACACCAGAAGAGGGCATCAGATCCCATTACAGATGGCTGTGAGCCACCATGTGGTTGCTGGGATTTGAACTCAGGACCTCTGCAAGAGCAGTCAGTGTTTTTAACCACTGAGCCATCTCTCCAGCCCCGATTCTTTTCTGTGTATTGTGGTAGAGACGTTTTGAATGAAAAGAAAGGACTCAAGTGTGTAAGAATGGCGGATGCAGGGGCTGGGGATTTAGCTCAGTGGTAGAGCGCTTACCTAGGAAGCGCAAGGCCCTGGGTTCGGTCCCCAGCTCCGAAAAAAAGAACCAAAAAAAAAAAAGAGTGGCGGATGCATGCAGAAGCCTGTTCATTCCGTGTCTGATGTGGAGCTGTGGATCCCTCCTGGTGGAAGGTCTCTGGTGTGACACAATAGCTTTTGTCCTGTGGAGTGTTGGCAAAGCCTGTTCCTCTCATATTGCTCTCTCACAAAGAGCTGGTGCAGTGCCCATGGACCAGGGTTGCAATGACAGTGGGTGGATGGGTTGAACGTTGAGCCCCAAGCTCTTGTCCTTCTATCATCTAGTGACTTTATAAGTCAGTCACATCCTTGATTTACTGCATAGAAATTACAAGAAGACCTACTAAGCCTTGTGCCATTTTAAAAAAAATGCATTGGGGTTGGGGATTTAGCTCAGTGGTAGAGCGCTTGCCTAGGAAGTGCAAGGCCCTGGGTTCGGTCCCCAGCTCCGAAAAAAAGAACCAAAAAAAAAAAAAAAGCATTAGTTTGCTTTCAATTGCTTTTACAAAATGCTAGCCAAAAGCAGCTTGGGAGGAGAGGGTTTATTTCAATGCACAGACTTCAGCACACCATTGAAGGGAGGGAGGCAGGCCATGGAGGAAGCACTGCTACCGGCTTGTTCCCCATGGCTTGTTCAGCTTGCTTTCTTATAGTACCCAGGACCACCACCCACAGTGAGGTGGGCCACATAAGGAAATGACCACAGGCTTGCCTTCAAGCCTAATGGGTAGTGGAGGCAGTTGTTTTGAGTACAGTGTGTCCCACGGGCCCACCTTAAGGCCTTGTTGGAGGAAGTATGTCACCAGTGCAAAAGCTGATGCCTGCCTGCCTGCCTGCCTGCCTGCCTGCCTGCCTGCCTGCCTGCTGCCTGCCTGCCTGCCTGCCTGCCTGCCTGCCTGCCTGCCTGTTGCCTGCCTGCCTGCCTGCCTGCCTGCCTGCCTGAGATCAGGATGTAGCTCTTTGCTACTGCTCTTGTTGCCATGCATGCCACTGTGATCCCTGCTGTGATGATGTGGACTGTTCTCTGAAAGTATAAGGCAGCCCCAGTCAAATGCTTTCACTATAAGAGTTGCCTTGGTTATAGTGTCTCTTCACAGCAATAAAACAATGACTAAGACAGAGGCATTTTCTCAACTGCATTTTTCTATTTTATATTGAGCGAAAATCACCCCCTACTCCAACCCCTCAGACAGATTTCTTTCTTTTTTTTTTTTTTTTTTTTTTGGTTCTTTTTTTCGGAGCTGGGGACCGAACCCAGGGCCTTGCGCTTCCTAGGCAAGCGCTCTACCACTGAGCTAAATCCCCAACCCCCAGACAGATTTCTTTGTAGCCCTGGCTGTCCTGGAACTTTGTAGCCTCAAACTCTGAGATCTGCCTGCCTTTGCCTCCTGAGTGCTGGTACAGAAACTTATCCAGCACAAGTAGATAGTGTTCCCTTCCTAGTTCTCTGGGTGTCTCTGGGCCTTCTCTAAAGGGAGTGGTGTGGCCTGCTGAGTGGCTCTACCCTTTGGTGCCTGGTGCAATTTTCTCTTTGTGCTGTTGAGGGAAGACTGTTCTCAGGAAGGGTCTCCAGTACAAATCTGCCAGACTAGGTAGCTGTTGGCTGATGGGCGTTCTTCTCTCCTTTAGCCTTTCAACCCCATAACACTAGATAAGAGAGAGGAAGGATAGAGCGGAAAGAGGAGATCCCTGAATACAGTCAGGATCCAAAATGGAGCAGCATATGTTAGAATACTTCCTACTGATAGAGGCTTTTCAAGTTCCTTGGGGCAAGTTTGCCCTTTGCTGTCAGGATATCTCATTTCTGCTCTCTGTTCCTTCTTCGAGCAGAACTACTTAAGAGATGAGAACCAACAACCTACCCAGCTCTGGGTTCTAGCATCTGTACACGTTCTGAAGTTTTCAGAGTCCCAAGTGTCACACAGTCACCAGCGCAGAAGCTACCTGCAGCTGGCACAACCACGCCTCTGATAGAGCACGGGGCCAATCAGTCGGCTGCCGATAGAACAGGAAGCAAATCAGTCATCTTCTGTGGTGGACGCTCTGATAGCCCCATATCCCACACCTAGGGTTAAAATGAAAACATATTCCTATAATATTCCTATATTTTTAAGAGAAACCAAGATTTCCAGATTTTCCCTACAGCTATTACCCATATCTGGACAGAACAAAGTGTGCCAGTCAGGGGATCTGGGTAGGAGAGAAGCCGGGGTTTGGCACCACTGTGAGGACCACAGGAGCCACAAGGCAAAGTCTCCTGCAGTGTTGCCTATGTAGCCTCCTTCGTGGACAGCAGTGTGCCAGCTGAGATGCTAAAAGATTATAGAGCCATATCCTTTTTCCCATCAGAGGCAAATAGGGTGACTTTTGATCTGAGGCAAGCACCTGGTATTGGTAAATAAGGAGAGAGACCTCCACAGCTGGTCCAAAGCTAGGACTGCACAGTTTGCATTTAAGAAAGGATGTCGTCTCGCCCATGTCAATTGGAAGGCCGTAAGAACCATTTTTTGACTGTTCCTTCAGTTCTCCTTAGATGCTAGAACACATGAATAGCCAGGAAAGGGCTGCCAGTTATTATCGTGATGTTTTTATTGTCTGTCTGTGAGATTGTGACATTGCACCTGATTTGGTGAGTTACTCAGTAAGAGAGATAGAGAGAGGAGAGAGAGAGAGGAGAGACAGACAGAGACAGAGATCTCTTGGGCGCTTGCATGTGCCAGCGTGTATACATTTGCTCCAGGCAAGTGTGTCTGCCAGGCCAGGCTGCCAGTCCTCTGTCACACACTGTTGAGGCAGGGTCTCACTGAGTCCCTCAGCAGGCATTGAGAGCCACAGTCCTCCTGCTCCCATCTCTCCAGAGCAGAAATTAGAGGCTTGTGCCACTAGGCCAGACATTTTATTTTTTATTATTAACACAACTAATGATTTTTCTTAGTGGGAGCTTTTGTATATTTAGAATTTTCCATTTTTATGAGGAAAACAGAATTGTAATTTCATGACTTTGAAAAGAAGCTTTTTCCCCCAATCATATCTTGTCAAAATAGATGAGTGTTAAATTTTCTTTAAAAAGGAAAATAAAGTAAAATTTGCAGTTTTTCTATTTCCTTTCCATCTTTCTAAAGAGAGTTGTAAATTTATGTGTATGGGTGTTTGCCCACATGTGTGTGCATTTCTGTGTGTGTGCATCACCTGTATCACTGGTGCCCAGGAGTTCAGAAGAGGGGCTCAGATCCCCTGTAAATAGAGTTAGTGATGAGTTAGTGACTGTGAACCACCTGATGGGGTGCTGGTCACTTGCGTCATTTTCCAGAGCACCGAGCGCTCCTAGCTGCTGACACACGTCTCTAGTCCTTCCTCCCCTCTCTCTTGAAGTTCATTCTTTGTGTAGGGCCCTTGCAGGAAGTGCCCTGTGGAAACCAACCTGGGCATCTTAGACTTCTTGCTTTTGTAGTGCTGATGGCATGCATGCTCTTTTGGTGCTAGCTGCTGTTGGCTTGTTTTTGATAATATATTTGTTGACAAGATTTTCAAAAACTATTGCTTTTTTTTGTTCTTGTTGTTTGAGCCTGGGTCTTTTGTAGCTCAGGCTTGCTTGGAATTTACCATTTAATTGGGGGGGCCTTGGAATTTACCATTTAACTGGGGGGCCTTGGAATTTACCATTTAATTGAGGGACCTTGATTCTTCTGGCTCGGTCTCTGATATGCTGGAATTACAGTATATCACCATGTTTAGCTAGAACAAATACTCTCAGCTGTCTTTGTAATTGTCATTGAATAAGTAAATAGTGTCCTGCTGTCTTGGCTCCTGACTAACCCTGGTCCTTGGGGGCTGAGTTGGCAGGATCAGGCTAAGTTCCTAAAAGAGAAGGAAAAAAACTGAATAGGCTATAAATACCTGAACAACCAAATGGTTTGTTCATGGTATGGTGCAGAATCGTGGTGTTATTTCTATTCATGGTGGCTTTATGTGACAGGACTGGGAATTTCCACAGCCTGTCACCTCTTGCCTTTGTTGGCAGGGCAGCTGCAGTTTATGAAGGACTTGCCAGTGAGTCTCTTAGTGCTGCTTCCTAGCAGTCTTCTTACTAACCTGCAACCAAGGGAGAGCAACTTTTGGATGCTGATTTCATTGTGCTTTTCCTTGTCTTGCACACAGCTGCAAAAATAGCCCAGGGATTTAAAAAAAAAAAAAAGCCATGCTTGTTTTTAAGTGCTGTTGTTAGAGTAGTAACTAAGTTGTCATTACCCTGGTTACACCCAGAGAGACCAAAGGTTAAGGTTCTTCTTGGGAAACCTACACCATCTACACTGGTAGACCCACATTAGAAGTCTCAAAGTCTCTCGTCAGTGTTGCCAGGGAATGAAAGGACTTCACCAGAATCAAACTGATGGTGGCTCCTGGGCCTTCCTCATTGTGATTTGGGTGCTTTTGACCGGCCCTCCTCATTTCACTGAAATTCTGCCAGGGCAAAGAGCAGGCTCTTCTGGACATGACTGGGCACTCTGCTTGCTGCCGCTTGGTGTTTTGAGTAAGTTTTTTAAGAACAGCCCTCCTCCCTTCCCCTGCAGGTTTTCCTCGGTGGACACTCGTACTTCCGCAGATCTGAGCAGCAGCTCGGCTTGAGCTGCCACTTTCTAAAACTCCAGTGAGGCATTCAAATGCTTTATATGTTTATTCTTGGTTTCTTTTTTCGTTTTTGTTTTTATACTTCCAGGCCTTGCTATTTCCTCAGAGAAATCAGCACGTACAGGTGAATCTTGGGAAGGAGAAATAAAAGTAGAGTTGTCTCTGTTTGTCCCTGAGTGCCATGCTGGGGCTCAGTCAGCTGCAGGGGCTCTGCCACCGAACTAGAAAGCCACCGCCCTGGAATGGAGTACATACATAGAGACTAGGAACACAGTTGCAGCTCTCCAAGTGCTGGCACTATTTCTGACAGAACACCCTCTGCACCTATGTGTTTCAGCAGGCTGTTGGGGTGGACCAGTAGGACCATGGAGGAGAATTCAGCAGAGGGAGTGTGGACCACAGTCACACAGAATAATGGCCCGAGTTGAGTCCGCATACCAGGTTTTTTGGCAAAGGAGTGAGTGTACAGGAGTGTCGGAAGGGTTGAGGCAACTCAGTAGAGGACTGTTGCCTTTATAAGGGGACAGATGGAAGGCTATTTGAAAGCTTGTGAACAGAATAGAGCAGTAGATACACCCTTCTTTCCCTCCTTTTTGTTTTTCAAAACAGTGTCTCTGTGTAGCCCTGGCTGTCCTAGAACAGGCTGTGTAGAGGAGGCTTGCCTCAGAGATCCTCCTGCCTCTGCCTCCTGAGTGGTGGGATTGAAGGTGTATGCCACCACTGCCCAGCTTCCCTTCCTTTCTTTTGAGACAGGTTCTTAGATAACTTAGGGTTTTATCACCACAAAGAGACACCATGACCAAGGCACCTCTTAGACTGGACAACATTTAATGGGGCTGCTTACGGGTTCCGGTTCAGTCTGTTATCCTCATGGTGAGAAGCACATCAGCGTTCATTCAGGCAGACATGGTGCTGGAGAAGTTCTGCATCTTGATCCGAAGGCAGGCCACTGGCTTCTGCAGGCGGCCAGGAGGGCACTACTATACTAGGCGGAGCTTGACCTCAGCGTCCATCCCCACAGCAACACACTTCCTCCAACAAGGTCGCCCCCTGTGGGCCAAAGCTATACAAACCACCATGGACGGCTTCTTAATCCTCTCAAGTGCAAGGGTCATTTCTAAACTGTCTACCAGTTGATGGACCGCATTTGCTTTTCTTACATAGAATAAGTCTCAGGCTATTCTTTTTCTGTCTACTCAATGGATTTTTTTCCTACACATGACCACTAATTAATATATATAGCCAATATTTTGTCATATTTCATAGGTAAAATAAGTTTCTTTGCTGTTGGTTGTCCACAGTGCTGCATTTCCAGGCAGCACACTATCTTACCAAGCCCTGTTACTTCTTCTTTTTTTTTTCTTTTTTTTTTTTCGGAGCTGGGGACCGAACCCAGGGCCTTGTGCTTGTTGGGCAAGCGCTCTACCACTGAGCTAAATCCCCAACCCGCCCTGTTACTTCTGATCACATCTGGGATTGCCCACCTTCTGAAAGACAGGCCTCCTTATAGTTGATGTAGGCCTTTACCAGCTGTTAAGAGTTATGGAGTTAACAAGACAGCATCAGTTCGGCGTATCAGCCAATGATTTAGATGAGGCTGATGTAATCTAGAGAGTAATGCTGCCAGAAGCAGCTAGGGAAGCAGAGTGGACACGGTGCCAGTGCAAAAACCAAAATGCTTGGAAGATGGTCAGGACGCAGTTCAGAACCAAGGTGCTAGGCCCAGTGTGTCCTTTCCTGTAAACTCCGGAGTTTGTATGAGTTCCCTAATACCTTTGCCTGTAACCCCAAGTTATTCCATAATGTGGAACGTCCACTTTGTACTTCTTGTTATTTTTCCTGATGTTGTTTTCTTAGTCTCAGAAGATTAGTGACGTCTAAAAGGAAATGGCGTCTGGGCTGTCGTTCCCTGTGTTCAGGGTGTCATCACTGACTCTGTTCTTAGGGCATCTGCTTAGGGAATGTGGTTGCTCAAGAGGCTTTGGCAGCAGATTTTGTTTTTGTTTGCTTGCTTGCTTGAGAGTTTTGCAGTACAACCTAAGCTGGCTTGCCTTCTCCATCCTCCTGCCTCATCCTTGGTAAGGCTGGGGTTACGTGTGTGTGCCATTGTGCCTGTTCCTGCCTACTGCAAAGCCCTCACATTGCACGTTCCTGAAGATTTTCTTCTTTTAGTAAGCGTGAGCAGGTTTACTGAGAAGTGTTTTGGGTTACCAAGCAGACAGTTTATAGAAACGAGTATTGAACAACAGTTGTTAGTAGCCTCCCTGGCACTAGGGAGGTCAGCTGTCCAGTTGCCATGTTTAGGAAGTGACTAAAAATTCTGACTGCTGTTAAGGGTTCAGAGAGTACTTCAAGGCTCACACTGGAAATTGAGAAGCTGGAAACAGAACTGGTGACTCAGAAGCCAGCTGGCTCATTTACATAACCATTTGGCAACCTTTAGAAGGGGAGGAGGTAGCTGAGGCCTGGAAGCTAGCCCAGGAGGATCTGAGTAGGAAGGGCCAACCTGCAGGTATCACTCTTGTTTCTTGTACTTTGAGAATGGTTATGACAGCTTCAACTTCAATAAAGGCAGGAGGTTAAATAAACCATTTGAAGACAAATGCCAAAGTAATAGAAAGAGGGCTTATAAAGCTTCTTACTATTTATATAAAAATGAAATATCAAAGAGTTGGGTACATGTACAAGGGGATTTTGTCTTCCGCTTAGCTGGTTCTAACTCATAGAAGCCGTAAGGAATGAAGCCGTGTGAAGAGTGGCTGGCCCCGAGAAGGCTAACATCACACTGAACAGGGCTCCTAAGGCTTTCTAAGTGTTGTGTCGTTAAGGGTCAGGAGGAAAACTCTGCAACACAGGAGTCTTGCTCACAATACAGATGGGTGGTAGGCATATGGGACTCTGCAAAGATTAAAGTAATTTTAACTGAAAGCTGTTCCTCCCAGACCCCAGAGCTTGGGTTGTTCACAGCGAACACAGGCCAGTGTGTATGGGCGGCCATGTCCAGGTTACCATTTCCAAGGTACTTGCTCGTTGCTCACACTGTAGGCTTCTAGGCCCCCACACCGCAGGAGTGGTTGTTTCTATTGTGGAGATTGAGAAGGATATCAATCCTTCATAGATGGGAGAGCATCTTTGAGAAGCAGCCAAGTTTCAGTTGCCAGCTTGTGTTTTTTCTGACGCTGAGAATTGAACTTAGTGTCCTCACCCTTGTGAAGTAAGCGCTCTACCACCAAGCCACATTCTGTACTGTAGTTCCCAGCTTCTCCTCTCTTCCTCACAGTCTCAGAGCTCACTAGCACACTTCCGTTCAGGTTCATTTTTAGATTAGCCAGACTTTTTTTTAAAAATTTATTTATTTATTATATATAATTATACTGTAGCTGTCTTCAACACACCAGAATAGGGCATCGTATCTCATCACAAATGGCTGTGAACCACCATGTGGTTGCTGGGATTTGAACTCAGGACCTCTGAAAGAGCAGACAGTGCTCTTAACCGCTGAGCCATCTCCCCAGCCCCAAGCCAGACTTTTAAAACTCATATTGGAAACACAAGTACCGTTCATAGTATGCTCTTTGAAATACCATTTCCAGGCTGGAGAAGATGGCTCGGCAGTTAAGGACACTTGTTGCTCTTCCTGAAGGTCAAAGTTCATGTCTCAGCACCCACGTCAGGTGTTTCACACCATTTGTAAGTCAAACTGCAGGCAATTAACATCTTCTTTCGGCCTGTGGGCTAAAGTGTACACATTGTACCCATGTATGTGCATACACATACACACAAACTTTAAAAAAGAAAAATGTTTCATAATGTTTTAGCATTGGGAGATGGCTCCATAGATAATCACTTGCTGTGTAAGCCATGAGGATGCAACTCTAACCCTTCTAGCACTTGCATTAAAAGCTGGGTGTGACGGCATCAGATTTTAAGCTCTGGGAAGCAGGAACAGTTGGATCCTGGGGCTAATTGGCTAGAGATGTCTAACCATTTGGTGAAATCTGTTTGGTGAGAGACCCCATCTGAAGAAACCAGACGGAGAGAGATTGAGGATGATAGCCTGATGTCTCTGTCTTCTGTTCAGGTGTGCATGGACACACACCTGCACATGTACACAAAAGAAACAGTTTGTCTTAATTTTTAAGCAGTTAACATTGAAACATCTTTGCTAAAGAGTAGGCTTTTATAGAAACGTACCCACACATGGATGGTGTTGGCTCATGTCCTTTAATTCCATGGAGGTGGAGGTAGGCATATTTTTGAGTTCAAGGCCAGCCTGGTCTACAGAAGTTCAGGACAGACAAGGTAACACAGAGAAACCTTGATTGGAAACTAAAAACAAAAATATTTAAAAACGAAGAAGAGTTCTGGAACTCACAGAAGATCATGTCTACTGTGATGAATGAGAGAGCCCTAGCTGCAGATAATTTTTGGTGAAAATCATCTAGAGACTGGATAAAGATGGGCTACAGGAAGATAGCACAGATGAGAGAGAGGGTGTCAGAGAAGGTGTAGGCAGTGTTGGGTCTAGCCCAGGCCCCGTCAAACTGACGCAGTCACCATCTGAGTCCCTGCGGGCTCAGTGAACCAACAGGCTTGTCTGCTTGCACCTGATGTTTCCTGGTGCGAAGGAACTGTATTGCTGTGCTTGTGGGGTGCGCTAACCCTTTAACACTGGCTAGTTACTATTCTGAGACTACGAAGTCCCTTAGTCATAAATACGGGCATCCACTGTGGCCAGGGAAAACCGTGGCATGTTACCCTTGGACTATACCGTAATGAGCGGAGCTCCTTGGCATG